>NW_025999990.1:33025687-33123461 GCF_001458135.2 Marmota marmota marmota
AAAAAAAAAAAAAAAAAAAACAAAACACCAAGATTAAAAACAAACAAACAAAAATCCCAGAAACCTAAAAACAAAACCAAAAAAACTCTCGCTCAAATCAGAAATAGCATTTGAGGTTCAAAACTCCTAGGCTGCCATTTTGTATTTCCTTTCTACTTCTGTTTAGGCACTCAATGGAAAGTTGGTACTGGAAAGGGCTAACTCCAGTTCAAGTATATTTTAACCTATGAGATAATGTGATTAACATCAGGCGGAAAGTTTGAACAAGCCGCCTGTGACCACACTGTTAATGGAGTGTTTATAGCATGGGTGGGAATACATTTGTCTCACTTCATAATTTGGTTTCCATATTGGATTTGTACCTCTAAAAATTAGTGTGACCTTTCAAAAGGTTCCCTTTTAGCTTTTTCAGAATTGCCTTGAGCTTTCTCTCTTTGCGGAAAACAGACTTACCAACGTGTTCCAAAATTGAATTTGATGCTAGTAAAACTTTTGGAAATCACTCCACTCCATTTCTTAGGGTTAGAATCACTTGCCTTTCTGACTGACTATCCAGGGAACATTGTATGCTGGCTCTCTGGTAAGACTCTGACCCATATGGGTAGTTTTTTAGTGGACTCCAACAGGAAAACTGCAAAACCAAGTGTATTGTGCAAACTTCTGCCACTTGAGACAAGAGGATAGATCATTCAAATGCTTCCATGTTGGTTTTTCTCAGCTGAACATTACACAGTACTCCAGCTTGTCAGAACTGGCTGACAGAACATCGTGGGATTTGCCCCTCACCGTGAGTCAGGCCAGTTAGTGAATGTGAGGCAAGCAAAATAAACACAGAGCTTTTATTTTCTAGATGTTAAAAATCATTGTAGGTAAATGAAATGCAGTGGGCACATAGACATTCGAAATATTCCATTTCTCCAGTCGTGCCTTTTGCATTCCCTAAGTTTTAATACTCAGTGGCAGTTATTTATTTGTTTTTTTCTTACGGCCCTTTACAAAGTTTGATAGTCCCAACTTTTTTCCACTTATGAAACTAGACATAAATGTGTGGGGAAACCAGTCCTTCATCCACCTCAGGCCCTTTCCTCCTTGCCCCCAAGGTAGGTGTGTGTCTAATCTTGATTTTGCTCCCTTGATCCTGAAACTAGCTGCTCTTCCTTTTCAGCCAAGCCCAGCTCTCTCACCTGCTCCAGACCTGCCGTTCTCCCATAGGTCCTTTTATATGTGATTGTCAGATTGTTCTTCTCAAGTGCACCTCTGTTCATTTAATGACGGGCCAAGACCTTTCAGAACTTTCCCCATGTGATATAAGTTCTTGATTAGTGCTGGGCCCTGAAGTCCAACAGATGCCCCTGGGGAATGAGCCAGTCCAGGCTGGTTGTCACTCACATAGGCTCTGCTTGTCTTGCTCTGTTTTCTCTCTTGTCATAGTCACTCCCCAATTGTGAGGTCTTTCCTCAAATACCGCTTTCCTCCGGAAAATTTTCCCCATCTTCCATGCCATACAGATACTCTTCCTCCTTCCTTCTACTTCAGCACCCCTGTAACCATTTGTGTCTAGAACAAGTTGTCTAGCTCTTATTTTTTTCCCATTACTAAAGGCTCCTCAAGGGCAGTCGTGAGTAGGATTGATCCTAATCAGCATCCTGCACAGGCTTGAACATAAGGGCTCGGTAAATAATTCTGACCCAACAGAAATTGATTCATCTTTTAAGGACTTTTTTTTTTTTTTTAAGTGGGTTTCCAGAGATGTCCGAGAACCACTTAGGAAACAAATCTGGTCTCTTACTCCCTTGAAACAGGCAGATGCAACTGTACACCTCACATTGACCGTAGGGGGTCATAGGGAATGCTTTCATGGAAGTGCAACTGGATGCCACGTGGGTGGGACTGTTGAAGGAGGGGCAGTGGCTGCTGTCTGGGACTGGGACCTGAAGGCTTTAGGCAGACATGGAGGACAAGGCATTTTCTATGTTACCAGCTTGAACAAAGCTTTGGCTTATGGGAAACAGTGGGCATCTCTTAAATGGGTATGGGATAGGGGAGGAACATTGAGGAGGTAAGTTTGGAAGTCTAGTATGCAGGAAACGGCAAGGGATTTGAATCCAGGTAGACGACTGGGAGCTGTAACCTCTGTGCCTGGGGAGGCACTCACAGAATCTGTTCTACATGTGAGTTAAATCCATTGGGAGTAGAAGAGGCAAAGGCAGCAGGAGACTGCTGGTGGGAAAACTGATTCGGAAGTTGTTGAAATTGACCTGATGGAAGAATATGAAGAGCTGGGCTGGTGGAGGTCTGATGAGCTAAAAGTTGATGTCTAGATAAAAGGAGTGTGGAAACAGGGGAGGTAAATCTGAGAATTTGTAAAAGCTTTTGTCCGGTTTTTAAGGAAATGGATTTCTTTCCTCTCCTCTCCTCGCTTCTCCTGTCCTCTCTTTGCTTGCACATACTTTTTCCCAATGGCTTTAATTTATTTCTAGTATTTTCTTTGTTGCTACAACACCCTTTCCCCTTAGAATAAATTTTGTCAACAAAATGCAACCTTTCAAGTTCTTCCTAAATAATAGAATAAGAAGATAAAGGTTTAGATTTCTTTTTAAAATTCTTTGTGATCTTTTGGGACACATGGGGCCTTCCAGTAAAAGTTTCTTATCATCTCAGATATTAGACTCTAGACTGGAAAAAAAATACTCTTCTTAACTTCTTGGGCCTGCCTGGTACTTAGAGTTAGGAGTTTTCTAGAAAAGTGTATTTGGAGTAAAGGATCAAGAGATAAAATGGTATATACAAACCTCAGGCTCTAAAAGATAAATACCATGAAGACTTGATAGTTTTACCTGTATTTAACAATTATGTATTTCCTACATCCAGTTAGAATTTGTTCTTTGTGTCAAAATCTAGGACAGTGATGAATCACATGAAATATTATGGTTATATATTTTCAATATGATGATGAATTTCTTTGTGAAGGAAAATGTGTGTAATGTAGGTCAACTGGTTAAGCTCAAAACATCTGTTAAGGAATTTCTCATGATTCACTATTATTTCTTTATTTAAGAAAAAAATAATTGTTTTCTGTGTAACGTATACCATTATTTTCAACCAGGCTGAAGGTTTACACCCACTTCCCCACTCAAAAGACAACTGCAATGTCTAGAGACATACTTGGTGGTCACAGCTGGAGGGCAGCTGCTATGGTCTGGTGGGTAGAAACCAAGGCTGCAGACTACTGCTACTGCAAAGAAGTGTCCAGCCCTAAATGGTGCCAAGATAGAAAAACTAGGTTACTTTCTTTATTATTATTGTAATCAGTTTTATATTCCCCTACATTATCAAAACTTAATTTTGGGGGGTGTTACTAGGGATTGGACCCAGGGGCTCTGAACCACTGAGCCACATCCCCAGCCTTTTTTTATTTTTTATTTTGAGACAAGGTCTTATTAAGTTGCTTAAGGCCTCACTGAGTTGCTGAGGCTGGTTGTGACCTTGTGATCCTCCTGCCTTAGCCTCTTGAGCTGCTGGGATGACAGGCCTGCACCACCACACCTGGCCAAATTTTAACTTTTTAATAGAAACTGTCAGACATATTGTCTAGAAAATCAGTGTCAAGAGTTGACTTTTAGGATATAACCAGCCATTTCCCAGACTGGAAAAACAAAAATTCAGTAAGTCATGAGTCCACATTACTTTCTTCACACACTGCATAAGTCTGACAGCAGCCCTACATGTCATGGCCAGCATATTCAGGCAACAACAGTAGAGCAATCCCTTCAGTTGCAAAGCTTTGTTTATCTAACAGAACTGTCCTTTTTCTCCATCCTTTGTTTTAAGGAAAGTACATGTATCAATGCCTAGAATAAACAGATTTAAAAGAAAACCAGGTCTACCTGCTACAGATCAGATACACAGCTACATGACATATGGTGCTTCAAATGCTCTGAAATTAAGAGTTTAGCATCTATCCATATGAGGTCATAATCTGGGTCTTTCCTTGATCTACCTCCCCAACCCCTGCAAAAGCATATCATTGTTTTTCTTATATTGCTAATTCTTTATTCTTCCCAGCATTTTTCCCCCAGCATTTTAATAGCAGTATTGTTTTGTTCTTAAGTTCAGGCAACTGCAAAGAGAACCTAATCTAGAAAGTAGGAACATGGATATTGAAGCAGTCTCCCTTCAGGTATGTGGAGTGATTCAGGTAGTAACTGAATGATCAAATACCTACTAGATGCTGGCAGTGGATGGATACAGAGAGTGGAAGAATAATTGGCAGTGTCGAAGTGAGGATCATACTAATTGAGCATCAGGAGGCACCTATCACATGGTGGCTAGGTCAGTGTGTTGCACACTACCATTATCTCATTTAATATAAAAACTGTCCTTTTCTAGATCAGGAAAGCAAGGTTTGGGTCCTCCAGTCAGAAGGTGAAGTAGGGAGTCACACCTGTAGCCTCGCAGTTGCAGAGCCTAAGCACTTAACCTGCAGCCTGCTACCATGGCCCAATCTCAATGTTTTTGTGAACCTTCTGGAAGGGCTTGAACCGTATCTGTGAGCAGTAAGCTTATGGCTTGACACGTGTTGTGTTTCAGAGATAACCCTTTGGCAGTAGGTGGGAATGGCCCTTTGTAATGAGCAAATTGCATAAGTCAAGTGGAAGGAGCACATAATATATTCCATTGTTCCTTGAGTCTCAGGACTCTGGAGGGACTGTTCCAGATTCTTTCACAGGAAGGCCATATGAATCATGATGAAAGGGATGATACAATCTCAGGTGTGAGAAAGCACTGTGATTGAGGCTGTAATTGTTCTCTTTTTCCATCTCTCCCCTACCTTTAGCCCTCTCATCAGCCTGTGCTCTTAATGATAGCTCTTCCACTAGGAAATGCTCACAGATGCCAGGGCTTTTGTTCCTTCCCCTGGCATTGGAGTACCACCAATGAAGGTCTTTGGTGTGTTCCCAAAGGTCTTTGGTGTAAATGGGCTGGAGAAAAGGCAGCCCTTCCATTTGAACAAACTCCCATATCTGAACTAAGAGGACAAACATAGAAAAGTAAAGAATGACCGCTGGGCACAGAGGCACACGCCTATAATCCCAGCAGCACAGGAGGATGGGGAGTTCAAAGCCAGCCTCAGCAACTTAGTGAGGCCCTAAGCAACTCAGCAAGGCCCTGTCTCTAAATAAAATATTAGAAAGGGCTGGGTATACAGCACCCCCTGGGTTCAATCTCCAGTACCAAAAAAAAGAAAAAGAAAGGTAAAGAATGAAGACCTTGAAGTGGAACTACAGAATTCCTGGCATTTATAACTCACTTCACCTGCACCCCACTCTCCTCCTAGGTGCACACAGATACAACAAATGACTAACCTTTTCTGAGTAGGTGGAAGGAAAATCGGATGATGGCTTCTTACCTGTTGCAGGAGCCATGGAGACATTATCTTCTCCTTTATATAGTGGTTCTGGTGAGTTTCCATGTGGCAACTCTCAAGCATGTTGACATTTAGAGGGACATTGTCCTCTAGTGTTGCGGCCCACTCACCTGGACACTGTCTTCACACCTGGTGGCTGGGCAATGCCACACTGACCCAGGAGTCACATCAGACCCAGAGTGACCTTGTCTCCAAGATGCTTAGGTGGTAACAACCACCTTGGGTGATCTCTGTGATTCCTGGCAAAGACTCAAGTTCAACTCCACCTTCCTTGTCGCTTAAAACAAACAACAGCATTATGATACTGATGCCATTGGAGTCAGGACCAAGACAAAGGTTCCTGGCATCACCTCTAGCTTTCTGTGGACCAACAATTTGCAGTTTTCTCCCCAACTACAGTAAAGTACTGTACCAAAATGATGATGCAGAGTCAAGGTACGTAGTCCTGGCTCAACCCCGTTCAACATATGTTGCCTCAATTCCATCATTTATCAAATGAGGATAATAATACTATTTAATACACTTATCATGAAGATTAAATGATACCTAGAAGCATATCTGGCCTATGTTAAGCACCATGTAAGTGTTCTCTGCTGCTCTTTTTAAAAAGACATTTTTATTTTTATTGATACATAGTAATTATGCCTATTTATGGGATTTAGTACATTTTGGTACATGTTTACAGTGTGTAAAGATCAGATCAGGGTATTTAGCATATCACTGCGGACATTTATCATTTCTTTGTGTTGAAAGCTTATAAAATCCTCTCTATCATCTGTTTTGAAATATTCAATTGTTGTCAGCTTTAGTTATTTTACTGTGCTATAGAACATTAAAAGTTATTCCCCCTAACCAACTGCACCCTGTGCTCAATAACCATCCTTTCTCCATCCCTCCCTCTCTCACACCCTTACCAGGATCTGGTAACCACAGTTCTATTCTCTGCTTCTTTGAGGTAAATGTTTTAGCTTCCACAGAAGTGAGTACGTGTGATATCTTTCTGTGTTGGACGTATTTCACTCATCATAATGTGTTCTAGTACCATCCATGTTGCTGCAACATGAAAAAGAACTTCATTTCCTTTGTCCAGTTGAGTAATATTCCATTGGAAATATATACCACATTTTCTTTATCCATTTACCTATTGATGGACAGGTAGGTTGATTCTGTATCTTGGCTGTCATGAATACTTCTGTCATAAAAATGGGAGTGCAGAAGTTTCTTCAACACACTGATTTAAATTCCTTTGGCTATCTACCAAGTAGTGGGATTGCTAGATCATATGTTCTATTTATATTTATATAATAGTAGTTCTATCTGTAGTTTTGTGAGGAACCTCCATACTGTTTTCCCTGATGGCTATTCCAGTTTGTATTCCCACCAGCCATGTATGAGTATTCCTCTTTGTCTACATTCTTGCCAGGGTTGCTATTACTTTGTAATAGATGTAGTAAGACCCCCCAAAAAGGTGGGGTGGGGGGGAAGATGATATCTTAAATCATGGAAAAGAGAAAAACATTATTTGTAGATTATAATAGTCTGGCTAGAAAATCTAAGTAAACAAGCTGAGCCACAAATGATAATATCTGAAGTTAGTGGACAAATATCAGTATAGCTTATAAATGTCAATAATGTTTCTAATATACAAGAAATAGCCAGGTCAAAATATATTTTTTACAAAGTAATATAGAGCAGCATCCAGCACACATTCTTCTTTACTTTGAAAAGTCCTTGCCTGGATCTAAATGGAGACAGTTACAGTTTGAAAGGTCATCACATCAATTATTCAGTAAGATGAGTGATTCTTTGATGGTGTGTGAAAACATGCCAAGTGATATGTGTTGATTTGCTTACATATTTAAGTGCTTCTCACACCTTTACACGGAGGGTGTTGCCTTTATTTTGAGATAATTCTGGTTAATCTGTGCCATACTTTTGATTTAGCCATTTTCCTAAATACAACGAAGCACGATGAAACAGTTTTTATAAGACTGATTTTTATTTTTCCAAATTCAGTGAAAGTCCATGAAGAGCACTTGGTGGAAATTAAGGCTGGTGGTGATCCATGGGAGCTGTGCAGCAGCAACTGTAGCAGTGGAGGTTTGAGGAGAGTAATAAGCATCACTCAAACCTTATATCAAGACACCTGCTCCAATCACATTCTTGCTCAGCAGTGGCCATTTGAAGTCAGTATTTAATCTTACAAAATCTATTTGATTACTTTCCCTACAAAGTAGATGTGCATTGGACTGAAGAGCCAGACATGTACCATTGTCTTTTAAAAAATCTGTTCAACAATGGAATCAATTCCAATTGTTTCATCTAACTTGCAACCATCACCTTTAATGAAATGACTTCCAGCTTGGCTGGGAAGAACAGGTAGGATGACAGTGCTATATCAGTGTGAGGCGTAACTCAAGGAAAAGATTGCTCTGGTTGACAGCTATAGAATGGATTTATTTCTCAAGTAATTCTTCACTTAATTTAATTGATATCTGAGTAAGATATGGAGGTTCCCCAAATTCAGAGGAACCCATGGAAAAATCCATATAACTTGAGACTTTCAGTCCCACCAGGACATGGAATTATTCTTTTGTATATCCTGGGTGACTGAGGTGGGATGGAATGGGCAAATTGTGGTGCTTGCCTCTGAAATTTACATTTTTAGCTCTGCGACCTCAAAAAGTGCCTTTATCCTTTATAAACCACAGTTTCCAATTTTTCAAAATAATTATAATACCTGGGTTGCCATGAGTTTAGATTAGTAAATATATTGATTATAGACCTACTGAATAGGTCTGCATTTTCATGATGTTTCATATACTTAGTGTCTTCTTTTGTAACAAATTGGTGTCTTTTGTACTTAAAACAGATAGTATCTGATCTTTAATCCATCCTAAATGCCCTCATCTTAAATCTCCCAATTGGAAGAACTTTTTCTTCTTGTAAATCACATAACACTTTATTGGAATTAAGTCTGGCACTTCAGCATATAAAATGTCTCTTACACACATCTGCTACTTTCTTTTGTGAGCTCTCAAATATAACATCTCATTATCTTTGCATTCACAGTACCTTGCCATGTGCCAGGTATATAGTAAGCACTTAAATTGTTGAACAGTTGAATACATGAGCTAGTATAAAATTATTGCTTGTCTTACCACAAAGAGTTGTTCTCAAAGGCACATATTATACAGAACGGTTTTTATTTTTGTCATCATTCAGGATTTTTTTTTTTTTTGCCTTTCATACTCTACTCTTCTTTATCATGTTGATGTATGTGTATCTCTAGAGGTGCTACTTAAAGCAAATGCAAATTTTAGTTGTTTTGTTGGAGCTTGTTGTTCAAGCTAGTTGTTTGGCTTGAACCTGAGAAAGGGAATAGCGTAAGATCTGGTATTCCTTGATTACTCATTTTGTCTTAAACTAGAGGTTGAATATTATCATATGTGCACCTGCAATAAGGATAAGATCATCAGCAAGGCGGGTGAGGAGTTAAGTCAACGATCCAAGAACACATAAACTCATATCTAGAAAACTAATCTACAAAAATTAACCCTTTAATTATTGTGCAGAGCAAGAAGTGGAGTAGTATATAATGACCAAACACAATGTAAAAAGTTGGCTACCTGCCCAGAGAAGGAATTTATGACCGAGTGACCTCACTGTGCATGCCTTCAGCAGAGTGTCACCTTTCTAGCATCTACTTGAATGTCCCTCATGTCTTTGAAAACCATGTGTGAAGCATTTGATAGGAAATACGCAGTGTGAGTGCTAGGTTCATGGTCTTTGTTGGAAGCTGAAGCATTTTGCATCTGAGAACTCAAACAAGCCGTGACTCTGTTACTTGTGAAAGCTGCTGAAATCACACACCATGTTTTAAGCATTCAGTGTGTTGGCAAAATGAAATCTGTAAGTATGTTGTCCATCGCTACTGAATACACATGGTTTTCTTAGGTGTAAGCAATGTGTTCATTTTGCCAAAAATTGTTATCAGTAGTTTTATAAGACCTTGGAAAGCTCATTTACAGAAATAGTGTAAGAGACTTCCCATAAACTGACATCATGACCTGTAAATCTAGTCCACTATGAAGCAGATAATAAGAGATTACTAGGTTTCTCTCTCTGGGGGTTGAAGAAAATCAAGATTGTACCTAGTGACCAAATTTCGCAATTTTCTCATGGAAATACTGTGGGCAGCTAGAACATATTGTGTGACAGATGTTCCATTTTGGCATCTTCCAAATGCCTTATTTTCAAGGAGCTCTGCTTGATCAATGGTTTCCCTGAAGGCCTGAAAAATTCACTGTTTCATTACTTCTTGTGAGAGTCTTCTTGGGAAATTGTGAAGGAAGAGAAAATGCAGGTATTTTTTTTTCTTTCTTTTCCTTTTTTATTGTTTACCCAAACCAGACATGATCTTGTAGGTTGTTACCAAAGAGAGAGTGCCCTCTATTTTTTATGTCATGTTCCTCTTGGTTCTGTGAGTGAAAGTAGGGGAGGCACATGGCTACTGAGTGTTCCCCGGTTTCCTGGAAGATGCAGCCAAGGAGACTAGGAAGCATTCTACCCCCTAACATGTTGGTTGCCCATAGAATGTTCTGGATTTTGGGTTCTGTATAGTCTTGTCTACTGTATCCCAGGATTTCATCAACTGTACACCAGTGTCTGTTCCTGGTAATTGTCTCAGTCCATTCAGGCTGATATAACAAAAATGCCAGGGATTGGTAGGTCTATAAACAGCAGAAATTTATTGCTTACAGTTCTGGGAGGCTGAGAAGTCCTAGATCAAGGCATGGGTAAATTCAGTGACTGGTGAGGATGACTTCCTGATTCATGGTGGTACCTTCTTGTTACAGCTTCACATTGTGGAAGGAGTGAAGACCTCTTTGGGGTCTCTCTTAGGAGGGCACAAATCCCATGCGTGAAGACTCACTCTATCCTCATGACCTCACCACCTCCCAAAGGCCTCATCTCCATCACAATGGAGATTAGATTTCACCCTGGGAATTTTAGGGGGCAAACACAAGCATTCAGTCTATAGCAGTGGTAGAAAGAAATCCCTCCTTCTAAATGGGATCTAGTTTATTCTCAACGTATATAGTATTTCCTTTTATTAAAACATTTCAGAAAAAGTTGAATTTTGATATTACTAACAAGAAACTGGATTAACTTTTGAGTTAATATAACAATTTTATGTACCCCTTCCAGCTAAGCTGTTTGACTATGTAGTTTCTTATTCTCCAGAGAGAGAGAGAAGAGAAAAAAAAGTCAGGTTTATCTAATATATAAATCTAAAGATATGGCATAAATGCTTTGAAGTCTGTATACAGATTAGGGAGGGTGGTTAACACAGAAAAGCATTATGAACCATGTTCCTTCTGATATCTGCTAGGATAACTTTGTTTATGGGAGGGAAGTAGCTAAGAGCAGTGTTGGTAAGAGTGAGGCTGAGGGGTGTGAACTGTAGCCAAAGTGACGCTGCTTGGGAGCTGCTATGTTCCTCTACTGGGGCGGGGAGGGGGCAGAATACACAGTGCCCAGTTTTCTAACCATCCCTGCTGTCTTCCCCGGAAGTTTTTATGGGCTGCCTTTTCTACCTTACACTTCTGAGCTCTTGCCCATTTCCTGGTAGAGCAAACCCAAGCCAAATCCAGTGGCTATTCAGCTGAGGAGACCAGTTTAACCAGTATTCTCAGCCTTGTTGACATTGCCACACCACCCCAGAGAGCTTTGTGTGCTGCTCTTTTGGTGGGGGGTGAGACAGAAGGCAGGTGTGGGAGCTTCACAGGGTGGGACTTGTTCCTCTCTGATGACTCACAGGGTGCCACTCTTTGGGTGTATGTCATCAGTGCCCTCTTGCTGGAGAGGTCGTTTGTCCTCAGAGATATGGCTCCTGGTGCTCTCCTCCCAGGACTGTGGGTTTAAATCCCTGGAAGCACACCAGGTGGGGTGATTGTGTTCTGCTTCCTGGGAACCAAGGGGGTTGGGTATGTCTTTTTCCTAGGCTGACTGTTCTAGGTTGTTTTTCTCAGAAGGAAGAAACAGGCTTGTTGTCAAGGGGTAGTGTGTGTCACAAAGAAGTACTGGGTTTTGATTTGGAAAAGAGATTGCACTTCATGTGTCTGTTTGTGATCCTGATACAGGGAAATTGAGATGAAAGATGCAATTCAATTTATTAGTACATGGTAATATAGACAATAAATGTTTTTTTGTGTGTGTCTGCATTGTGTTGGCAGTGCAGATATACAAGAATGTGTGAAAGGATAGCCACCAAGATGTTAAATGTTGGCTGTCTCTAGATGGTGAGTTTCAACTAGTTTTAAAAATAAAGCAAGCTAAACCCCACCTTTAACCCTATTTCTCCACTTAACAGCTTCTCAACCAAACATCTCCATTCCTTACCTCTTACCTCGCATTTACTTTGTAATTCCTTTGAGTTCAGTCTCTGCTCTCATTACTTGACTGAAACTTCACCAGATTTCTTAGTTCATTCTGCTGTCTAGATGGAGCTGGCCCTTTCTAGTCCTTATCTTGCTTGAGACTTGTTCACAATTTCTCCTTGATGTTCCTGTCCTCTAGGCTGCTAAGACAATATCTTATGCCTCTGGCTCCCCCTTCAAGCTCTCACTGTCAGTTTGACCTGCCCGTGAGGCTCAGTGTCACACAGAGTGCCATCCGTGGTCCACTCCTCTCCCTCCCTGGGATATATCTAAAGGAATGTCTAACAGCTTGGGCTCAGCTCCCTCCACATTTCTGCACCCCCACCCGCAGTTCTCCTTCCTGTATCCTGTTTGGTGGCATCATTACCCAAGACAGAGATCTGGGAGTCTTCCCACAACTTCATCCCCCACATCCTGTGATGAAAAGTCCCACTGGTTTCTATCATCTCTGCGTATCAGATGTGCCTTTTAAAGAAACATGTTTCTGCTGCCCTAATTCAAACTCCCTTCATCTTTTACTTATAGCTATCTTTTCACTACCTCTAGCTTTGTTCCCCTACATTGTCCTACTCACGGAACAGCCAGAGAGGCCCTCGGTATTTAAAACACACAGTATTTAAAATTTGCCTGCCTCACAACTTTGCTTTAAAATCCTCTCTCATGGATTCCCCAGGCCAAGAGAAAGTCCAGGCTTCTCCGTATGACCAAACCGCACACTCCCAATCTAGGTCCTGCCTGCCCACGTCTGCAACGCTCAGTGCAGTTCCTGTCCACGTCTGTCCCCAGTCATTCTGTCCTCTGCATGTGGCATGGTTTGGCTTGATCATCCATCATCTGCAAAGTCTCTTCAGATGCTTCCTTTGCATTTCTATACTCCTGTCCCTGAGATTACATAGTGTCATTAATAACTACTTCTTTCCCTAGTGGATCCTGAACCCTTTGAGGACAGGTACAGATCTCCCTTTGTGTCTCAGCACCTATCAGAAGATCTGGAGTGTAACAAGATAAACTTTTGGATCAATGATGTGTTTATGTAATTCGAATTGCTGATAGGCATTAGGATATAAAACAGGAGGTAGTTTGAACATCATCTTAATGTTAGTGTTACCTTGACTTCTGTCATTGATTGCCAGCCTAAGCCATGAAGGTGACAAGCATTTTCGTACTGCTCAAGCAGTATCAAGGGGTATATTCAACATTTAAACCTGCCTTGTCTTAGGTACTACACAGTATTTATTTCACTTCAAATTTCAACTACAGGGGAAATGTGGAAAATCTGGGAATCCAAGAAATATGGTTTGTAAATTAAGGAACATTGGCTTAAGTAATTTCATAAAATTTTAATGTAAATGTTGGGAATTATGCCTGTGGTGAATATTCATCTTACACTTTTATAAGCCTGTTGATATAAATGATTAACTTTAAAATTACCATGAAGTAGTGTGTAAACTACCAATTAGGAACTTTTTGTAATTTTCTTTAACTATGGCCTGTTTAAACAGAATCTTGTCTCAGGTACTTTCTGATGGTGCTTATCGAAGCTTGTACCTGAAAGGAAAGAGTCATCTTGTTTGGCCCCAAACTGAACAGTTGAAGAAGATAAAGGATGCATATGCAATTAGAAGATAAGGAACATGCATGCAGTTACAGGATTAAGGTTATGCATGCAGTTGTAGAATAAATGGCATGCATGTAGTTGGAGGAAAAAGGACAGGATACCCTGTCCTGAGGGTTTAAATTATCAGGAAGAAAATTAAGTAAATTTATTTTAAATAATATCTGACCTTCCTGCTACCGAAAAAAAAAAAAAATGATGATTTAAACAAAAGTAGTGTTTATCACCAGCTACAAAATTATCATTCTTTACTTTTAAAGACTTTGAGGCTTGAGATCAGTCTATTCACCTATGTGTAGGCCTCCAGATATTCCTAATCTATAAATAAAACTTATCTCTGTAAAAAATTTTTAACCTTCAATAAATGCCATTACCAACAAAACTTCTGTTAGGGCTGAAAGTAGAAGGAAAGAGTTTCAGACTGGTAAACTGATAGCCATCAGAAATCTCTCTGCAGGATCAATTTCTAACTATTTTTGCTCAAAAACAGGTAAAATTATTTAATATATGCAGACACAAAGTAATTTGGATTATTGACTAGATTCATGATGTTGAAAGTAGTTCCACCAAGGGGCAGAAAGGAGGGGAAATACTAGGGAGTAATACTGGACAAACTAGATTGTTGTATTGCATGCATGTAGGAACATGTAACAACAAATCCTATCACCACGTACAGCTACAGTGTATCAACTAAAAACAGGGAGAAAATATAGTTCCACATCTTCTGAGGAAGCATCTGGGCCCTGAAATGTGAATGTGCATTTGGAATTATCTTTTCCTTTCGCTCACTCTCAGGTTGTCTCTGACATCCTGCAGTTGTGCCAGAATATGGTTATACATAGAGCCTTTTGGTGGGGAAGGTAGGATAATGGAGGTGACATTGAAATGCTGCCCCTGTTCAGATGTTTTCTTCCCTAGGAACAATGGCATAGGTATCCTGTTCAGATCCAATGCACACCAACTGTCCTTTCTGAAAGGACAATTATTACATTTTGTATTGAATTCACAAAGTGGATTTTTCCTTAGTTAGCTTTACTTAAAGTACTAGGCATTACTTTTTGTTTGCTTAACTTTACTCTTGTTATTATTACCAGGGAGCTAAGTTTTTGCCAATTCCTAATCAAAACAGAGGCCACTGAAAAGCCACATTCATAATGTCTGTGTGTGAGGAAGAGAGAATATGAGAAAGAATAAAGGATAATGACCAAGAAGAGCTGGAAAAGTAACCAAGGCTCACTGATGAAGGGTCTTTTTTTTTAATATTTTTTTAGTTGTAGATAGACACATATTGTCCTTTATTTATTTTTATATGGTGCTGAGGCTCGAACCCAGTGCCTGACACCTGCTAGGCAAGCGCTCTACCACTGAGCTACAGCCCTGGTTCATGAAGGGTCTTTATGGATTCGTTTCCATAGGAAACTTTATGACTTTAACATGTTAAAGACAGAGTTCCTGCCATCTTGTGATAAATAAGGTGGTAGGAGCAATGATTCAGAGCGGAGGAAAATGGTGTTTTACCAAGTGAAGATGTATT
Organism: Marmota marmota marmota; assembly: GCF_001458135.2. Lineage (NCBI taxonomy): Eukaryota > Metazoa > Chordata > Mammalia > Rodentia > Sciuridae > Marmota > Marmota marmota. The sequence goes on from NW_025999990.1 coordinate 33,040,708, forward strand.
GAAACATGGAGACCTCTGTGTAGGATTTGGCCTGGTATTCCATGAAGATTACTTGACAGCCCTGACACATTGGCAGTGGATGTCAAGATCCACAGGTGCCCAGAAGTTTGATAAATTCTGGCAATAATACAGCTCAGTTTTGATCAGGGGTTCTTTATTGGCAGCTGACATTCACTAACCGGTTTTTCCCTATATAAGACCAGACATTGGTCTTATGAGGAAGAGGATAAAAGGTTATGCCCCTACCCTCTAGAACAGAGACCTAGGCTTAAATGCAAGTTGCCTCAGAGTCAAAGTACCCCGAATCTATTGAGGAGTACTGATGAGAACCGTGGTAGTTAGTTTAGAAGACCAGGGGTCGCTGCCAGGGCCTGGCTTGTACTGGTCCTGGAAAGATGGTTAAGATTTCAGCAGGCAGAAGAGAAGGGCCAATAGAAGGAAAGGTTAAGCAAGGATGAGAATGTGTTTGATGTATTTAGAGAAAAGTGAGCAGCTAGCAGCTAGATGGGTTTGCCTGGAGTAGGACTCTAGGAGTGAACATTCCAACATTTCATAGATTCTTGTTTGTTTTTTTGACACTGAGGATTGAACCCAGGAGCATTCTACCCCTGAGCATCCCCATCTACCCTTTTTTAAAAAAAAAATGAGACATGGTCTTGCTAAATTGCTTAGGGCCTTGCTAAGTGCTAAAGCTGGCCATGAATTTGGGGTTCTTCTGCCTCGGCCTCCTGAGTCTCTGGGATTACAGGTGCCTCACTGCACTTTGCCATTTCATAGTTTTCATTTCCTCTGCCTCCTCTGCTGGGAATGCCATTCTCCCTACCAACTCTTGAGCCCCAGATTAAATGTCGCCTCCCATGTGAAACTTTACCTAACTCCCTAGGCAGTTAGTCATCCTTTTGTGAACATGCTTGGCTTGTTCTTCTTATTTCCCTGCAGTGTTTCTCTTTGTGTGTTGATTGCATTAAGTATGTGCCTCCTTAGCTTGCTCAGAATGGGAGTGGGCCTTGTTCATCACTCTTGTTTCCCTATGACCTATGTGAGTACTCAGTTTGGAAATGTTCAGCGAACAAAACAAAAGTAAATAAATATACATGAAATTTGGACTTTGGCCATGGAGAACTTATTAAGAGATTATGCATCGTTTGGTAAGGGAGGTGATTTCAAAACTCAGTGATTAAAGTTTCAGAAACTTCTCAGAGCAGTGTATCTTCTGTAAATCAATGGGATTTTGCTATCCCCGGATGTTACACAACTAAATATTTTAGAAGAATAAAAACACTTAGTTTGAAGTTTAGGCTTAAAGTACAATCTTAGTCTTAACAAATTTATTGCCTCTGAGTTTATCATGAGGAAGAACACACTCTTATCATCATTATCTGTTATTACATTACATGGATGTATATTATCTACTCAGCAATATTCTACCAATCAGACAACAGTATCTGTGCTAAGCACGGTGGTGCACACCTATAACCTCAGCAACTCAGGAGCCTGAGGCAGGAGGATCGCAAGTTCAAGGCCAACCTGGGCAATTTAGCAAGGTTCTAAGCAATTTAGTAAAACCCTGTCTCAGAATAAAGTCAATAAATAAGAAGGACTAGGAATATGGTTCAGTGTTAAAGCACCCCAGGGTTCAATTCCCAGTACCAAAAAAATAAATCAGTATCTGATATTAACCCTAAGCACTGATAACTATTTGTTAAATAGTATTTTTTTTTAAAAAAATACTGCTTGAAAACAGTGGTTCATTGGTTTTATAAATAGAGACTATTTTTCTTGAGCTTTGAAGAAAATGAAAGGATTGACATAGCTGTATTTTAAAACAAAGAAAATATCCCAGTTTATTTCATGTGGTTTGACACCAATCAATTTGAAAATCAGAAATGTAAGATTAAAAATTAAAGACTATTAGCACTGCTAGATAGCTGTGGGATTAGGGAAGGGCTTAGGTGAGATTAGGGTTTTTTAATATTCACAGTTTGCCCTTGTCTATGCATCAGTAACTCTTTCTCATTTAAAAAGAGAGAGAGAGAGAGGGAGGGAGGGAGGGAGAGAAAGAGAACTATTAGTATTTCCAGTATTTTTTAATACATAGGGCCTTCATTGTGAAGTGCATGACCTTATTAAAATGACGATACTTGCTTTCTCAACCTTACATTTCACCTGTTGACAACAAAAGCTGTGTTACTGAGAACCTAAATTCCACCCACTGGTTTTTCCAGAATATCTGTATGACTTTCTCAGCAAGAGCTGCCAACCCTGTTTTGGTATGTAGACCTCCCAGCTAGCCGGAAGCAAAACATAATTTCAAGTCACTCCTGTATTGCGTAACTAGGAATTGACTCTAGTGCTAACTCTTAATGATTTTATTCAAAGTTTATCTCATTTTATGATGTGTTGGTTAACCTTTCTGGTAAAAAATGTGTAAGGAAAATGACAAAAAAAAAATTATTATCATTGCTTTCTCAGCCCTGTAATTTTTTGAATGGATGGATCTCAGTGAACAAGTAAGTAAGTCTCTCTGTTGTTTATAGGTTCCCTTTCTATAAATCTATAGAAATGTAGTATACTTTAAATTCTCTTAATTGCCTTCTTCTGGGGTAGCTCTTGTCACAATTTCTTAAAATGAATTCATTCATATGGTACATATTTGTTGAGGACTCTTGTATGCAGGGCACTGGACCAGTCATTGGAACACAGAGAAATCATAAGCCTACCTGGAGGGAGCCTGCCTGACGATTACAGTGTAAAATAATAAGCAAAGAGGGAAGGACAGAGTCTAACAGAACTATTTGGGAAGAGCTCCTAACTAGACTAGGTAGAGCTGGGGGAATCACGGAGGATGGATATTCCTGCTGTGGGTTGGGGGGACAAGGTGGATGGGGGAAGAGAGCAGTGTCATAGGTAGAGACAAATGGCAGTATGTGTGTCTCAATGAAATAAAAATAATACATTTGAAACTGCTGGCCCCAGCAGCTTGAAGAGAGAAAATGGAGAGATGGAGCTGCATTGTTAAACCAGAGTCACATCAGGAGCACATTTTATAACTTACTAAAATCATTAAGCAACATCGGAGGGAGTCTGGAAATCCTTCACCCCCATAAATCCTCCCAACAGTGCAATTCCTCCTTTAACTTTTCACTTGTCAGATGCAGTCCTTCCAGAGGTTCAACTCATAATGAAAAAACAACAACAACAAAAAATCCCCACACTTCTTGTGCATTCTCTTAATGGTGTTGCTTTCCTTCCACCATGATCCCAGGAGAAATTAGGATTAGTGTCAAGAGTGCCTTTGGATGAGCTGCTGGGGGCAGAGGCAATAAGAGGCCAGAAGTTGGAGTGTACAGCAGGGAAATCCTGAAATGACACCTGGATGGAGTAGAAGAAGGTCAGGAACTGCTTGTCACCATCTTTAGGGTTTGGGGCAGCCCTCTTTTCTACTTCCATTTCCCTATCATGGTATAAGAGGGCATTTACCTTGTGTGTTCATATTTTTCTACTACTTTATTTGAGCTATTTTGGCCCTTAAGTAATGTTACAGGAAATCTCCATGATATATTTATATAGTAAACAGAATATTTGAAATCAAGATGGTTTCTGTTGCTTTAGTGACCACTGGTGTGGAATGACAAATATTTCACGATATTAATGACTGATACTTTTTTCTGTTAAGTAAATAAAAATCTCATTGCTAGAGCAGATCATCAATGTGAAAGACCATTCGAATGATTCTTAACATTTCCTGGTAAGAATAAAATTAATTCTGCTTATATAGGTCTTTATTATAGTTTGATTATTCTGAACCAAAGTTCTTTCTGAAAACCGGGAGTGAAGACAATCCCATCTTACTGCCTGGCCCCATTTTTAAAAGTTCCTTGTAGATATTGAAGGTCACAGGCTGGAAGCAGTCTTGAGTTTGAATCTTGCTTTGCCATTCACTACTCTGAGATTTCATGAAGTGAATGCTTTGGAGATAGGTTTCCTCCTCGGTTTATTTTTAAAACTATATATTGAGAAGTCTTGAGAGAGAAATGTAGAGGATTTGACTCTTTTTGTACTCTTATGTGCCTGTTACGTGGTACCTTCTTATATTTAAGAACTTTGATCTGATCCTTTTCATCTCGTGGTATATTTTTTTTTTTTGCATTTTTCTAGTTCTGTTAGCATGTTTACAGATATTTTTTCTGTTCATCAGTGCTGCAAGCTAGTTTAGAAAATTTTATGAATATAGCTTACCAACTTTTATTTGCAAAAGGTAAAGTGTTAATAATGGCACATCAGACTTTGATAAAATCAATAAATATAGTTTAAATATATTTTGAATTTTGCTTTTCTACCATACTTACTGTGTATGTTGCATTCTCTGTGTGGTTGGGGAAAAAGTACTCATGGAAGTCAAATATCAAAATTATTTTTTTACTGATACTAGATAATCTCGACCAGAATAAGCCTTAAGTCTTAGATCTGCCAAGGGCTTCCCCTGTGATGTTTTAGAAAGTTCTGGGAAGATTATCTCAGCCCTCTTCAAAATGACCCTTCCTCTGCATATGGATGACCAAAAAGTCCATAAACATTAAGACTTTGTCATTTTTGAAAGTTCAGAATATTCCAGAGCGCCCAGAATAGGAGAAATGAGATTAAGTTAACTCATTAAACCTTTTCTATCATTTGCATTTGAAAATTTACCAAAACCTGATTTATTAAGGATGAAGACAGAGTTAGGATATCAGTGCCTGAGTCAAAAGGGATCCTTCACCAGGAGTAGAAAATCTTGTTGAATCAGGGAAATGATTCACTTTTACCTACTATAAATAGTTTTAGATGATCATTAATATTTTAACTATAATTGTATAGTTAACTTTACAATTGTATACAATTATGATACCATATTTGTTTTATAAAGAAACAGTGGCAAGGAAAAATGTTCATAAAGTAATATCTGCCTTTGCAGAGGATAGAGCCATAGTTTATGGTTAACTCCTAGGCAGTTAGTTTCACTTTTCTTAAAATAATTGATATTGTAGAAGTGGACCGTTTCTTAAATAAGTTTTTTTTTGTTGTTGTTGTTTGTTTTTTGTTTTGCTTTGAGACAGAAAACTATTTTTATCCTGTAATAAACATAGGTTTACTTTTATAAGGATCACTAGGGAAATTGTGGTATATTCATTTTTTTTTTCAGGAATATTTCTGCTTTTCTTAAAACAGATCAATCATCTTGGACTCAGAACTAATCATCTCATATAACTCATGGATAAAACTGAATACTTACAAACTACAATTCCAATGTAAGAAAACTTGATAAATGAATACAGACATGAAGGTATATGAATTAAATTATTATGCCCAAAGGATTCCTTAGAAGAGGAATCTTAGTCAGTATAAAACAATTTACTTATAGATAAAATTTAGTTCTACAAATGAGTAAGTATAAAATTAGTGAGATATTACTGTTTTTAAAATGCAAACATGGCTGATAAACATCTCGTTTCCACATTAACATCCACTCTTGTTTTGATAGTTAAAATATTGTGGATTTTGCTCTTTTGAAACTGAAACTGGAGGGGCAGATTAAAGTATAAATAGAGGGTTAGGTTATCTCTGATGTCTTTCACAATGTCAAGGATTATATCTCAGTAAACACTAGCTTGCTTAGTCATTTGTTTAAACTCATATAAATGTGTCTCCTAAGGTTTCATGAGGTTTTCGTGTCTCTAGATAACTTCCCTTTTTTCTGTAATTTGTCTTTGAAACTAGATACATGGAAAATGAGAAAAGTCACGTATTCCTGTTGATTCTTATTGATAACCACAAATATTTAACAATTGAAGGAAAGTAAGATTTTTTAAATACTGTAATTTAAGTACATTTAATTTAGAAGTGCAGTAGGAGTTAGATTAATAATCACTAAATTTCTTTAAAAGATCTTTACAGAGACATGAAAAGGATTTATGCTAGAAAACAATTTGTTTTAGATAGATACATCATTGGATACCCATAGGATAAACATATGGGAATGGAAAATGAAGATGGGTGGAGAGATGAAGGAATGAAAGACTGTATCCTGAATTCAGAATTCTTAACAAGAACATCTGTTATGGGAAATACTGATAGTCATTGTTATATCATCCAAATCCTTTGAGGATTTCTTTTGTCATCTACCCTTTTTTTTTACTTTATTATATTTATTTTTTAAATGTGGTATTAAGGATCAAACCCACACGTGCTAGGTAATTGCTCTACCACCAAGCCACAACCCCAGGACCCTGTCATCTGCTGTTCTTACCATACCAGTTGGAGTTTCTAGTAACATTTGAAGGTGACAGAAATGGTTTATAAGCTTATTTTTGTATCTCTGCATGCAAACAGTCATTTTTAAGCACTTCATATAGATTACACTTAATATGCACATAAACACAGATATAAAGATATGTATTGTATTCAACTTTTTAACAGCCCTTATGTCTTCAAAAAAGAATCAGAGGAATGTATATAAGGGAAAGAGACCCCATTCCATTCCATTTTCTACCTGTTAATTTAGCCTCTTGATATTGATGTCATGTGAGATAAACATAGTACTTTTTTATAAACTTTACTAGGAAATAGAAACAGTTTATAGTTTCCTAAAGTAATTGGCTTCTTCAGGATAATGGGAAATTATGAAGTATTGATGTAAAATCTCTCCTAGAATGTCTTAATTCCATTTCCTGTTAGCTTTTCAGAGGGAAGACGGAATGTCAAAGTTTCAATCTAATTTTCTGATATCAAAACTGGAAAAGAGTTTGCCTGTGTACCAAATAAATTTGTGGTTAATCATACTATTAAAGTTAGTAAAGTCCAGTTGTTCAAAAATTTTATTGTAGTTAATTTTGTTGTCTTAATTTCATTGAGGCAAACCAAAAATCCAAAAATGATTTTACTTAGTTTTGGATATTATGATATTNAAAAAAAAAAAAAAAAAAAAAATGTGCAGCTTCAGCACAGATATTTACTGCTTGTTCCCTCCCCATACCCAGGAAAATGAAGTGAGGAACAAATGTTATTCTGACCCTAAAAAACAAATAAAAGGGGAAAGGAGATGACAGAGCATGAATGCTATTAATACATCTCTGGAATAAATTCTGGAAATTTCATCCTTAATCTACCAGATTTTCAGCAGAATAGAGCCATAGTGGGGACAAGATGCCTGTACCAAAAATAGGAGGTTTATTGAAGTCCAAATCCCCCAATGTAATCCCCATGGCCCTCCCACATCAGGCTTTTGCATATTTGCTGGCTAGGCTTAGGTCTTACAGGTGGGAGGATCCTTTTCTGGAAAAATTACATCCCCCCCATTCCCAAGAAAGGATCTATAGACACATTTGAGGACTTTCAATGAAATAGGCTCTCCTCTGATCACCCTGCAGTGAAATTAACCATTCAACAAGCCACTTCCACTTTCTTGCCTCCAGACTTCCCACCTTCTTCTTAAATGAGGACCAGCAACCAAGCAGGAGGCCTGTGAAGAATGTCTGCAGTGTGATTGCTGGGAGCAAACCACACTTGGGAAAAATACCATCCAGGAATCAAAAGAAAAGTTTCTTAATGGCTTTTAAAAGATCACAGAATGGAGGATATTTACTAGTTATTTTTAATTACTATATATTGATATTTTTATATTAAGAATGACTTTTTTTAAAAGCAGTCAGAACATGCAAGCTCTTCTTTGTAAGCTGAAATAGATTGATTCATTAGAATTATTACCTAACTAAAGATGAGAAATTTTTCCAGAAATTAAAATGTTCAAAGGGAGAGGCAGAAAGGAAAGAAACAACAACTGGGGGGAAGGAAGTATCTTCAGGGTTCAACATTTGAGTAATAGGTGTTCCAAGAAAGAAATGAATAAAAGTGAATTTTTTTTTAAAGGAAAGAGGGAACAGGTTACATGATGTGTTTAATCATATTGTAGTGGTTTTGTGCTTTGGATTAGCAAGAATTAGTGATAGTTAAAAAACAAAGCAATTGTAAAAGTAAGGCAATTGCTTACATATTGCACAGGAAAGGATGTAGAATCCACTTGGGTATATAATCCATGAGCTGTATGATATAAACACTGAAAATTGATTGTAATCCCCAGACTATCCTAGAACCAGACCAGGGGGATTGGGGAAAGCAAGTGTGGGGTGGGGGTGGAGGTACATCATAAGCCTCCCACATAATAGAAAATCAGTTGAGTGTTGTAATGTACCAGTCATTCATATTCAGGAGCATAAAGACAGATAACAGACTGTTTAAAGAGTTAAAAAAATACATACCTCTAGGGAGCAGGAGTCAGGTTGGGAGGTTTTCTTTTATTACAAGCCTTTTTAGTATTGCTATAGTTCGAATCTTAAGTGCCTCCCCCAAAGACTTGGTTCCTAAGGTAGTTAGGGAGGACCCTTGAAGGGGATTGTGGGATTCTGGCCATAGGTAAGTGGCTCTGCACCATGCGCTCCCACCATGATGAGAAATGGGGCCAATCAATCATGGACTGAAACTTCCAAAACTAAGCCAAAATAAACTTTTTCTCTTTACATGTTGATTAGCTCAAGTATTTGTTATAGTAGCAGAGGGTAAAGTTTTGTTTAACAAAGCTTACCACATCCAGTTTTCACATAACATACAAATGTCACAATATAAAGAATGTAAACTGCATGACAAGGCAGTTTGAGAGTAGCCAACTGCTTCTCCTACTCAGGTTTGGCTTGGTGATGGTACATTCTTTGCAGTACCAGAGCCCTACACTTGGTTTAATGCTCTGCTATTGCAGTTTTGAAGTTCTTAATAATGTTAGAAGCCAGGGGCCCTACAAGTTCATTTTTCAGTGAGCCCTGCAAATTATGTAGCCAGGTCTGCCTCTAATGGATACATTGTTTGAGATTTGGCCTGAGTAAGGTTACTACTCCTTCCTTTGACCCTGACCTTTTCCTGGTCTGTTGTTTTGTCCCATATCGACAAAGACTGGGGTAAACTGACATTCTTCACAAAGGAATTTGGAAGTCATATATTGCACAGATACCTAGAAAGTTATTCTGACATCTTTCCTGGGTGACTTTTGTGTCCTTTTCAAGATGACAGTGGACATATGAAGTGATTATTTTAAATTCTGCACTACGTGAAATGGTTTTCACTAGAAAGAATATTAGTACATGGAAAGCTAAGCTTGCTCACCCTTTTATGGAAAGGAGGAAGTTCAGATTGTTGTCCAGACTGGTTACCTCATGGTGACCCTCAGGAGTGAAGGGACTGGACCCTCCCTTTCTCTCCCTTCTCCCATCCAGCAAGGAGGACACAGGACTAAAACCTAGCCCTATGACTACCCAGACTTCGTTTGGCTTCCTGTGCTGAGCAGTGTCCCCCACAGGCAGTTCTTTTTTCCTGGCTGGTAACTTCATTATAGACTGCACAGGGGAGGTTAGGAGCCCTGTGTACTGCTCAGAGGCCTCCACTGTCCCCTTCCTACACTGGCAGAATGAGCCTGTGTCCTTTGTGCAGCAGGTCTCCCATACCCAGGCCAGAGTGGCTTAGGCCTCTGCATAGGGATGGCATGTCATTCAAGTGCAGTGATAGGGGTTCAGCTGAGTGTGTCATGTGGGGAGTAGGGAGAGGACAGAGTGTGCCAACTGAGGGATAAAGGCTCATCACCATGAAGACAGAGCAGGCAGGCTTTCAGGTTTAATCAGAGGTTGATTTTAAAGACACTTGCCAAAGAGGAGCCTTAAAATGTTTTAGAGCAGTAATACAGTCATAGAAATCATTGTGGTGCCCCCAGAATGATGTATGTGAAAGGCACTGCTCATTTGGATATATGTATTGTGCTGTATTTCTTATATCAACTATAGTCATGTCCTTTTTATTCATCAAATTATTAAAGATTGCAGCATGTTAGAGATGTCTATGTTTAATATAAAGCAGTAGGTGGCTTAGATGAAACTTTTTTCTTTTCTATGTTTTGGATAAGGTAGTTTTGTAAAGGATGAAATGGTGGCATGCCATGAAGCTCTAGGTGAAGCCGATGATACAACCCAACCCTGCTGCACTGTCTGTAATGGCTTTTCTTGATACCCAGTCAGGTCACGTGCCCAGCACTGGCTAGACACTGGGATAAAGGGTGGAGCAAGATAACATGTCTGCCTTTGTCATCCGGCCCACAGTTCAGGGAGGGAGGGATACAGTTACATAGTTGCACATCAAGATGAAGGCTGTAAGTGAAAAGTTCAAGGTGTCCTGGAGTTTAAATGGAGAAGCTAATTTAGGTTGAGTTCAGGACAAATCTCTTTGAGGAAATGACTTATAAGTTGAAGCCTGAATGGTTTGTTAGGAGAAAGAGAATTGCAAGCACCAGGTACCAAGTATACAATGGAAGGACACAAAGCAACAGCGGGCTCTGAATGGAAGGAATCAGAAGAGGCTCAGTGAGCCCTCTCAGAACAGGAGTGCTGTCACGTGGGATTGTGCTGTGAAGGCAACGAGGGGCAAAGAAATCAGGACCAAAAACTCTATTAAGGATTTTCCTTTTAAAATTATATCGGGTTGGAGATATAATTCAGTGGTAGAGTGCTTGGCTAGCATGTGTGAGGCCCTGGGTTGGTCCTCAGCAACACACGTGCACACACACAGGGAACCCATTGATGGTCGTGTCTGATTTAACAAATCTTGGATATTCAAATATCTTCATAACGATTAATTGTTCCCATAGAAGGTTATTTTCATATTTAGCTGAAGATTTTGACTTAATCAGATAAGTGTGGGTCCAAATCCTGGTTCTGCTCATTGCTCATTGTGTGGCCTGGAACAGATGACTTCAGTCCAGGGAGTCTCAGTTTTCTTACTTGCAAATTGGTGTGATAATACCATGTGCCGTAGGGAGATTAAGGCACATATAATGCCTTGTGCAGTATCTTATATGTAGCACATTCTCATTAGATGGTAATGGTAGGAATAATAGAAATTGTTCTAATTATGTATTTGAGGATTTTAACCATATGTAAATGGACAGAGGGGCCCAAAATAATAAATAAACTATCATCATTAAATAGGGAAAATATAAAGTAAAATAATTTGTTCCAAGAATTAAAGAGAAGAATCAAAAATTACATTTATTTAATTATCTTTGCAATAGAAAAACTCAAAAAGCATAGCAGTAAAATTTGAATAGATTCACTCCTTTTCCTCCTGGGTATTTTCATTTTGCGGAATTACAAGATTTAACAGTGTGCATGTAAGAGTCTAGAAAGCAAACTTGGGAGATTAATGAGAATGATCATTAGACAAATGTGAAAATCCCTGATATATAATTATCAGTGCATTTTGGATTACTCACTTTCTCAAGGAAAGTTTTTGGAAACTAACTTTTTTTTTTTTTTTTAATTAGGAAAACATTGCTAACCTGACCTGCTTCATGATGATTCATTCTTTTCCCATTTTGCTCCTTAAAACAAACCGAGAAGCCAGACATTTAGTTGTCCAGGATGAAAGCTATTTCCTTAGAAATCTGAATGAAAGAAAAAGTGCCTCTCTAGAATGACAAGGTCTGTTGAGAAGGTGATCATGACCTGATTCAGCAGCAGACTGTGGTTGTAAGAGTGTTGCTCATGGCAACAAAGAGCACTTGTAGATATATTAATTTTCTAAAATAAGCCTTCTCTAATAAGTGTGTATGGAATTTTCCTGTTCTACTGTACTGAGTGTTCTTTATTTTTCAGCAATTGTATTGACCTAAATAATATTTCATTTGGTAGACTTTTAAGCTTTAGAATACTTGTATTTATCTTAAAATCTTCCCTCCCGCCCCCTTTTTGTGGTGGTACTGCGAATTAAACCCAGGGGCACTTTACTACTGAACTTTACCATTCCCGGCCCTTTTTGTTTTATTTTGAAACAGTGTCTTGGTAAGTTGCTGAGGCTGGTCTCAAACTTGTGATCCTCCTGCCTCCACCTCCTGATTCGGTGGGATTACAGGCATGCACTGTGGTGCCCAGCTTCCCACCCTATTCTTTTTTTTAAAACAGAATATTTTTCATTTTTCACTTGTTAACACTGTTCTTCGTTCATTCTGTGAATTTAAATCAAATTTGCCGGTATCCAGATACTAGAGGAAAAAGAAAAAAAAAAAGGCCTTAGTTCCCTTATATTTATAAACAGCAGAAGGAAATCAGTAATTTTTATGTTATTATTTTAAAAGATAAAAATGAAAGAAGAAGTCAGACATGTAGCTCAGTGGTAAGAGTGTGTACATGGTATGCACAAGGCCCTGGGTTTAATCCCCAGCACTGCCAAAAAAAAAGAAAATAAATAAATTTCTATTATGTATTCTGTGTGTTTGTTGATTTTTTTCCCCTTATTGCTAGTAACTGAAACATTGAGCATAAAGCTCTGAAACATGCATGTAAAACCAGCAATTTGACCATTTTCTTCTCTGTTCTTGATTTTATAAATTCACAAGTAATTAGCATAAACAGAAATCCAAATAAAATGACAGTATGTAAAATTTATTTTGCAAAGATAAAAACCTTGTCAAGAAAGAAAACTTTGCTTTTTAAAGAAAAATGCAATTCTAAGTGGAATTATTATGTTCTTTATCATAGACTTCATACTGTCAGAGTTTTAAAAAGAAGCTAGTTATAGGTATGTGAAAACCATGTAATCACTAAATCGTTTTGCAAAAAGAATACCATAAGTAGACAAGAGCTCTTTAATATTGATAATGGTCATAAAATTTTTTTTGTAAAATATTTTCTTTGTTCTGTCATTCCCGATTTTTATTCCTTTAGTCCATAAAGTCTATTTTGTTTGTGGAATTTTCTGCAACAGAGTCCCTTGACACAGTGATCTCTATGGTAAATTGATCACCAGGCAAAAGCAATAGCTGTTTCTGTCACTCCCTTTTCTCTTATTTTTCTTTATAAATTAATTTAATTTTCTGGTTCCCCACAAAACATTAATTTAAACACAGTAAAGAGTGAAACACTGGACTGGGGATGTGGCTCAAGCAGTAGCATGCTCACCTGGCATGCTCGGGGTGCTGGGTTCGATCCTCAGCATCACATAAAAATAAAATAAAGATGTTGTGTCTACTGAAAACTAAAAAATAAATATTAAAAAAAATTCTCTTTCTCTCTCTCTCTCTCTCAAAAATTAAAAAAGAGTGAAACACTGAAGCGAGGTCAGAGGAGTAGAACCTTGGATGCTGCTGTGCTTTTTGACCTCAGGCAAATCATTTAATCTCTCTGGACCAAGTAAGCCAATCTGTAGAGGGAATTGAACTCTGCCCTCTCTGAGGTCTCCTCTTGCCCAGTCTGGATGATCCAAACATCTATTCTGCTTTTGTGGAGGTTAAAAGAGGATGATAACTTGTTTGTTTCTCCCCTAGCTTCAATGTGTTATTAAGGTTTTAAGTTTGTATCATAGGTAGAAAAGAAACAAGACTTCATTTGGGCGTAATTCCAGAGATACGATAGAGTTAATTTTGGCTCTCCCAGATGAACCACATTCTAGCCACAGCTATCTCTCCTTTGTCTTAATGGCACCGCAGTAAAACACACTGCATAATATAGTTGTCTTAAACTTGGCAACTCTATGAATATTAATGATTTTTCATACTTTCAAACTAAGTTATTAATGATTAGAAGTATACTCAAAGTCTGTGAACCCCTTTCACATAATCCTTCCCTAATTTTGCTTTGCTTATATTATTATGTAATGCTTTTGCCATGAATTTGGAATTTCTATGTAGGAAATGGGAAACATAAATTTGGAGCAGACAAGGCACAAACTCGGTGGCACTGAGTTTGTGCCTTTTCATTTTTACAGCAACCTGGTAATACCAATGAATTTGTTAGTTTAGATAGTCAAGATGTTTACCCGTGGTGCCTTCAGTTCCTTTGGCTTTGCTAATATTCATCAGTTACTTACCATTGACTAAGGAGATTTTTTTATTAATAATCATTCATTTTTAAACAATAATCAGTTATCCATAGAAGATTTTATCACCCTAAAGTTATAACTTTGTTTTCTTGACTTTGAGAGTTTGAGTTCTTCCTTCTCCTTTCTCTTCTTCCATTCACTATTTCTCCTTCTCCCCCATTAAGTGTTTTTTCCAAACTTCTCTTAATTCTAAATCAGAAAGGTCCAGGTTCATTTGCCAGTAATTCCACACACATAGAACAGCACAGAATTATTTCATGAAGTACCTTAGAGTCACCTTGCCAAAGGTGATGTGATTTCAGTGTGCTCAGATGATTAATAATTTTTTCTCCTTCTGGGACTCAAATTTGTCTTCTTAGGCTTTATCTATGGGCAGGCAAACGGAAGTCTGTAGTTTAAGAAGGCCCTATTGTAGTCAAAGCAAGAAAGTCAATACTTTCGGCACTTACCTGATAACTTGAGGTGTGACAGATCCTTTTAACACATAAGATTGCACTAAGGTAAAGAAAAAAAAAGTTGGTATACACTAAAAAACATAGCATATACATACGTAGTGATCATAAGGCCAGCTAGGAGTTGAAAGATACCACCCTTACTGGAAGTATTGTCACTAAGAAATAAAAACAGCCTTTAAACCTTCTCTGATGCCACATCATTGTCTCCCACGCAGAAAATATATGGCCCACAAAGTCATTCAAAAGATAATTGTTGAAAAAAAAATCTTCTGGTTTTATTATTGTCTGTTTAGAACTTTTTTTATACATTTCTTAATGTGGGGACATTTTAAAGATATTAATGTAACAAAATAGAATAAGAGTCAGGCGAGGTGGTGCATGCCTGTAATCCTAGCGGCTCAAGAGGCTGAGGCAGGAGGATCACGATTCAAAGCCAGCTTTGGCAACTTAGCAAGATGCTATCTCTAAATAAAATATATTTTTAAAAAGGATTGGATATGTGAGTCAGTGGTTAAGCGCCCCTAGGTTCAATCCCCAGTACCAAAAAAATAAATAAATAAAATAAAATAAAAAATAAAAGTCAATGATGGAAAATAGTACTTATGGTTTCTCATTCTAAATAGGAAATTAATAATTTTTATCTCCATATTAACATCTGTCTGTTCTAAAAGAGATATCTAGTTGTCTAGCCATCTAGTTGGAATACAGAAATTTATAGTGGAAATATTTAGTGTGGGGTGGTTTTATTAATGAAAATTTGACTTGTGTAATTATTTATGGCTTAATTACCTTTCTGTTTCCAGTTTGCACCACTTATGTCTTAGTAGCAGCTTCAGAAGGGAGTTGCTGGGAAACCCTCTGTCCTGTGGCCACCCACTAGGGAGTTTCCCCAGATGGGCCTGGAATTTTCTCCCCTTCTTCCATGGAGATTCTTGCCTTTCCTCTTAATCACAAGTGTTCCAGCTCTGAGGTCAACTTGCATCAGCCCACACCAGCCTGCCCTAAGGCCCCTGTTCTCTTCCTCCTCTGCTTCCCACTCCACTCCCAACCCCTGGCTCTACCCCTTAACATGTCCATCTTAGAGGCCACCCCCAGCCCTTTCCGTGTCCTGTACCTCCTAGGAGAGATGGGCTATGAAAACTGTGGACTCTCAGGGGGAGGGACAGGATTTCCCACTCAGAGCAACACAGGAAGAGGACACCCATTCGGGTTGACCATGGGTGTGTTCTCCCTGTGTTCTGTAGAACTCCTGCCCCATCTTAGTTAGAATGCTGTATTAAATCAGGTTTTGTGCACTGATCTGCAACTTAGTCCCCAATTGTAATCTTGTGTCCCTGAGAAAATGTTAAAGTTTTGAAGAACTAATCATGAACTCTTGGAATCCCATTCCTCTGTAAGTGGGGGGCTGTCTGTTTTCTGATGAGGCTGTATCCTGCAGCTGCTCAGAGGGGCCTTGTTTGGGTTTGGAGGTTGGGGAGAGAGGCGTTTCTGGTTTGCTCGAATATTGAGAATTTCTATCTCTGAAAGCACTTTATAATTTTAATTTATATTTCTTTCTATTGAAGTTTGAGCATTTTATATATAATGAATGTGTGCAGGAAAATATGTGTATTCCATAGAAAAAGATACATAATTCCATAAATCTATGTATCAACAGCTGTGTACCTCTGTGAAAGAAAAGATTCCTTTTCACAGACATTTTTTATGGCATGAAAACTAATATTTTAATCCATCTTTTCAAAGAATGTACTGAGAAATTTAATGTTGGGTAGCTGGTCTGACTTAAACTATGGTATAAGTCACGTCAAACAAACTTGTGGATTTTTGTTTGTTTTTTGTTGTTTTTCCCATAGTGATGTCTTCAAGTATGTGATAAGTAAGGGAATGTGTTATTTTAGAGATACTTACTTTCATTTTTCAGAATATGACTTAAAATATTTACTCACTAGGGCACTGGGACATTGAGTGTTGAAGATCATCCTTGAAGTATTATCTTCACACTTCTCCTGGTTGTACTAGACTACATGAAGTATATACTCAGGAGCGTGGTTGGATTGTGTGAAGTCCTATCATCCACTCCCTTTAATGTACACTCCGTTACTTCTCCTGGAAAATGGATTATTTATATCTGAGTTAAATGAGGGCCGAGAATTGTAATTGTTGTTCTTCTGCTCGCATCAGTAGTTTTACATAAGCCCTTACCACTGATATAGTTGAGTCAGATTAATGAGTAATAAATCTAAAGATAACCTTTTAAAACTATTGGAGAGCCAAGAAAGTAAATTTATAATTGTGATTTGAAAGTATGTGACTAAGGCACCGCAATGCATTTCATAGGGTACATGGAGTATTCTTTTGTAATTTAACGCAATCAAATGGAAATTACTTCCTAGTTCCATCAGCAACAGCATCATTAATTACTTTTAAACTCTTAAGAAGTGATGTAAGGAAATACAACAGTGCGTCATAAAAATTGGAAGCTGAGAAAGACAGAAGGACTGGAAGTTTAACCAAAAGACTGAGAAATTAATTTAAGATACAGGTTGCTAGGTAAATTTCTGAGTCAACTTTTCACAATGTATTTTGCTAGTATTTGCCCTTTTCCTTGTTTAAAAATGTATACACTATTCAAGAACAGAGTGTATTTATTAAAAGGTAGGAATTTATTCTAATAAATGAAATTGTATTAAATTATTATTAAATTGTATTAAAATATCATGCTTTACATCCCTGATATGCCATAAAATTTAATGAGTAGCAGAAATTTAAAACTTGACCAGTCGGGTTTCATGTGTAGTTTGAAACCAGCGGGCTATCACTTGGTTTGTTTCTACAGTATGAACCTTGATGTTTCTATAATACAGGTTTTTATCTCACATTGAGTGAAAACTTGAACTTTTCATTGAATCCACAATGAACAAACATCCAAGTAAAAACTTTAAAGTGACCTACAACCTGCAGGAGTTCACTTGGCCTGTAAAGCCATCTTTCAAAACTTCATTTGAAGGCAGCTGTCACATTTCCTAGAGAGAAGGGTCTTGTCTTTAATGTGAAGTAGTATCATATAGAAATAAGTTTGAGCCAAGCACAGTGGCACCTGTCTGTAATCCCAGCTACTAGGGAGGCTGAGGCAAGAGGACCCAAGTTCCAGGTTAATCTCAGCAACTTAGTTGAGACTCTGTCTCAAAATAAAAAACACAAAGGACTAAGAATGTAGTTCAGTGGTAGAGAGCCCTGGGTTCAGCCCTTGGTACGAAGAAGGAGGAGAAGGAAGAAACATCAGTCCTTATGCCATTTAATTTAAATATCTTTTGATCCATACTTAATATGTTAAAAGACCCTGGCTCTATTTTTAAAGGATTTGGAGCAAGAGTATATACCAATATTAGCTCCAAATTCTAATCAGAAAATAATAATAGTTCTATTAAGGTAAAGTGATTATAGATAATTTTTATTTCTTACTTTCCAAACTGTAAAGTGGTTCTGTTGCTTTCATAAATAGACTTTTTTAATGTTTCTGAGTGTATATATATTTAGAGAGGAGAGAGACTTTGAATGACTCATTCTGGAAAAAGAAAAGGGGGGTTGCAGTTTTTAACTTTTCAAATAGCTTTCCTTCTTCTCCTTTCTTTGCTGAAACTTGCCAGTTACTGTACACAAAAAGTATTCCCTTTCTTCTGACTATCTCTGCTTGTTGCCAAGGTGTAAATCAGAAAGTCCCAAGTTTCTTTCTCCCACTTCATAAACAAGACTCCGTCCGTCCTGCTTCAGACACTTGGAGCCCTGCCAGAGTTGTCATGATGATGTCAGTTTACCAAGAATGTTCACATTTCTCATGCTGTGCTCCACACTCCCTGACTCCAGCAAATGTCCTTTTAGAGCTCACTGAAGTTTCAGGATTGGATTTAAAAAGCATGCCTTGTTTGTAGCCCTTGCCCTACATATGCTACCTTTTCAGAACCAAGGATCCCTTTTTAATAGCATGACAGTTTACAAGCCCACATTACATTTTGTATCTGTTAATTAAGAAAATACAGAATTACCAAAAGTTTATCAAGTACTGGAACCAGTAGGATTTGCTATTCCAGTAAATTGACTTTTTTTTTTTTTTTTTTAGTATTCTCTCATTTGGCAAATATTTGTCTTTTTTATATTTACATTTATGATAAATTTACTTACAATATATTATTTCATTGACTTCAAAATTTTTCATTTCATAAACTACAATTACATTTATTTTGGGAAAGTATTTCCTATTTGCAGGTGGTACTTGGTATATAGAATTCTCAGTTATCTTCAAAGTATTTCTTTGTTCTTCTCTAGCTCATTGGAAACCGGGGTGCTATAGATGATTATTTCCAATCATTTAGCAAATGATTTTGGATCCATAAGCCATAAATATGAGGAAAAACTGGACAGTCTTTGAAATTTATATAGAGAGATGACTACATTTGGAGGGACTAATTTAACTATGTATGTATGTACTTGTCTGGACAACTTAACAGATGTCTCATTTATGGAGAAGTTATAAGATCCGTGAAGAGTTAGGACCTTTAAAGCATTTGAAGAGTGTGTAAACTTGATTTTATGGACTTTAAGAGAACAAACGCTTGAAATAAAACCTGTTCTATTTTATATCTGCTGCATTAAACTATTTATTCCATGTAATTCAACGCAGGGTGTAGAATTCTAGTTCCAAAATGATCCTTAAAGAATATGTTCTGAATTATGAGTCTGACTTATTTTTTCTTAAGTGAGACCTACATAACTGATTGCAGACAGTGTCCATTTTGGGAAAATTGGACTAAATATGATCAATTCTGTGAAAAAAATATTAGTCCTCAGAATTCTTTGTAAAAATACCCAATAAATATGAGCATGTTTACATGAATTTATTATGGTTAACATACACTAATGACTTAATAATTAGTATAAGAAATAGTACCAGTAAATTTTTATTAATATTGTAAATATATTTGATTTTTTTTGTTTTGTTTTTTGTATTCTCTCTTGAGTTAGTAAATGACACGTTTATAAGGGAGAAAAGGGGATTTTGTAAACTAAATTTTCAAGTTGAGCTTTGGTTGACTTTCTAGGCTTATGTTGGATATTGCCTGCTTTTCATTTCTCGTATCATAATATGAGTTATTAATAGTTTTCATTTAATCACTAAGTTTTGATTCATTCAAAATCATGGAACTTCTTGAGACAGATACTAGCCAACACACTAAGTATTGTTCATAACAGGCAAAACCCTGGCCCTCTGTTCTTTGTTCTCGTTGAGCAGCGTTACTTTTGAGGAGATCCCAGTTCATAAGCTCAGACCATTGTGAATTTTAAGTTTAATCCTACTAGCTTTGCTTTCTTGCACATGTATCCTTTTGATGATTTTTAGAGCGGTCCCTTGTGGCTTTTTATAGAAATCTTAAAAACAAATTTAAACTAGGCAAATTAAAATCTAGTTGAATGCAGAGATTTTTAAATCTCTATTTTAAGAAATAATTGCAGATTCCAAAAGTAGTTTCCAAATTAGCAAGGAGGCCTCAACCAATGTTTCATTCCCATCTTAGAACTCCTCATCATGTTCTCTAGAATTTCAAGAGTTAGTTACCAGAACCAGAAAGGGACCTCAATTCCAGAAAGTCTCAGGCATCCAGATCCTGCCTTCCCTGAGCTAATTTATGATGACAACAGATCAAATTCAGTGAATTGCTTATGATGTGTTTATACAATAGAAATACTGTAACGATTTTCAAAAACATGCAATAGTTACTGGGCATGAAAAGATAGACAAAATTGTCTACTAAGTCCCATGTTGTATTATTCTAGATACTACTCTTGTCTCCCTGTGAGCGGGAGCTGTGTTTAAAAAAACTGTTTTTTTCCTTTTTCTTCCCACTTCTGTTGATTGCATAAAGTACATAAATGTTGTAATTGACATTAATTTGGCATTTCTGTGATGCTTGAATTAAAGTTGTTATTTGTATTATGTACCTTTATAGCATTTCCTGTAAAAGAGAGATTTTGTTTTTCCTTCTAGATGTTTCCCAGTTAACCTAACTCATTCTCCACCTTTAGTATAGTTCCCTCTTTAAAGAGATTGTTTTTCTGAATTTGATTATGTTTAACACTTTCCTTATTTCCAGCATGAACTCCGATTTGTTCCTCTTGTTCACAAACAGCAAACTAGAATTCTCCCAGCTAGAGTCCTTGCTCAACAAGGACATAAGGTTAATATCCCTTGCCACAGACATTACTTTTCATAGATCAGAGATGAATTATGCTTTGTGTTTCTCTTTTAATCGTCTTGCTACTATGATGTTAATCTTTTATTCTTGCAACTACTACTACTACTTCTTATCCTTAACTTTCTTAAAAAAATCACTTTATTTTTCATTGTCCTGTGTTCACAGCTAGCATTTGAAGACATGATGTATACCGTACATACTTCCATCAATAAAAGGCCTCAAGCCTGGCTCTCTTGGGGTGGGTTCATATTCAGACTTCTCCAGATTCGATTTCCAAACAGAAATGCAGTGTGAACAAAGCAGAGACTGAAGGTTGAATTGCACTGAGCCGACACAGTGTCTCTTCTCTTCTCTTTAGCCCTGGTGATCGACCTCTTCCCTTTTGTAGAAAGTTCTTTTCAGATCTGGAGCCGTCTGCAAGGCCTTTTGTCCCCTGCAGTTCAGGTCTGCTTTATAAACATCCTTTTAGTGTTAACCTTGTGTTTGGGGAACCATATTCGATGTTTTAAAATCAAATCCTGTTAAATGCAACACAATCCAAGGATTCTGCACCCCTTCACTTTTTAGTGTCTGATACAACCAGGGTAGTAATTCATTGATTTTTTTCTAGTTCCCGTAATATATGAATGCACTAAAAAATAAGTAGAACAAAAAGCCATTTGTTCTGTTGCTACGAAAGGAGGGCCCATATCCTTGGGTTGTAGTAGAATTTTATTTTTACATATGGTCTAAAATAAAAGAACCATCGGCTTGGGCTTGGGTACTTTTTTTCATGTAGCAATTTACCTCTAATAATATCTATCACCTTGCTAAGAAGATTCACTTTATATTGATGAAACATTTGCAAAATATTTAAAGAAATTTCCATAAAAGTATGCTCCATTTGTATTGGTAGAGCTAAGCCAGGTCAATAATTTTATTTTATGTGAGGATATTCTAAAATATTTGCATTTAATCATTATATTGAAAATTCCAAGCATGTGAGATTTTTGCCTCATTTCCAGTTAGGCCTATAATTAAGCAATCTGTTGACATTGATATTATTGTCAACTTTTGAGAAACGTTGAGATTTACATGAGAACTTTCAGACTTTAACTCAAGTCAGAGTTAAAATAAAGCCAGCCCAGAATGTAGTAGAAAAGGAAGTTAGTGTCATCTCAATAGGAAGCAAACCCAGCGTGTAGACAAATGGGGTGAGAACTGTGCAATTGGGGCCATCTGCTCTCTGCTGGTTGGACCCTTTTTCTGTCCAGCGGCCACAGTGCCATCATTTCCCAGGTCAAGTTGCCCCCAGTGTCATTTTCATCAACATAGTGATGTGAATCTCAGCCGGAAATTCATTAGTTACTTTTCATTCTGAGAGTCAAATGAGCATTTGCTTTTCTGGACAAATTTAACCAGAAATTGGCATTTCCTGTGTTCATTGCCAGCATAACCAAAGTGTCGTTGCCATTATCAAGGTTGTTGAGGATCCACTTCTTATAGGCATTCCTATTTTTTAGTCTATTTGAAGAACTAGTGCAGATTCAGTGGAATTTTTTTATCCTTTATCTTCTTTCATATCACACATTTTCTCTGTTATCATTAAATATTTTTGACTGTCAAGATAGTTGAAATTCTTTTGCCAAATTATAATTTTGATTTGGATTTCAACTATTGAACTGATGAAATATGCTAGGCAGAAGATTTCCCACACTAGAGTTGTAATTCTGGATTCCTAATAATGGTTTTCTAGTACATAGACATTTCACTGATTTGTAGTCATTTTATCCTCCTCACAAATGAAAACTTTGTGCTTATTCTGTACCCTAGATAATTGAGAGTTCATGTTCTCTGCATACATTGGATTTATTCATACATAGATTTTACTCATCTATAGACTGTGCTTATAGACTGTGCACTATTTTATTGTAGACTAATCATTAGCTTTCTTACCTTTTACTTCATTATTACTATTTATTTATTTATACCAAGTTTTAAACCCAGGAGGCACATAACCACTGAGTCACATCCCCATCCCTCTTATATATTTTATTCTGAGACAGGGTCTCACTGAGTTGGTTTAGGCCTCACTAAGCTGCTAAAGCTGTCTTTGAACTTGCAATCCTCCTGCCTCAGTCTCACAAGCTGCTGGAATTACAGGCTTATTCCAATGTGCCCTGTTCATTATTACAAATTTATATATAAGTATAAGCATTTTATCATTTGACAGTGTTTCAGTTTCCAAAATAGTATTCAAGTAATTAGGCATATCTGCATATACCAAATTGGTATATCTATTATTCAGCATTGTGAGCACTTTTTTCCCATTTAGCATGGTTAGACATATTCATTGATAATTTCTGTGTTTATAATCTGTTCTGCACCTTAAATGTCTGACCATCAATGCATCATCTTAACCTCATTGGCTCTCAGCAGAAGGTTGTATATTGCCTTTCCTCAACAGGAATGAAGTTATTGGTTAGCATTAGCTCTGATTTTTTGAGAAATTTTCAGAACAATTAAATTTTAGGAAAGAGGCAAGCAAGGAAGGCAGCCTGTTCTGTCTTAAGTTGAATGTCTAGGTCCAAAAAGATATCAGATCAAAATGAAATTCTCTGACAGGCTGGGCACTGTGGTGTACACCTATAAACTCAGCAACTCAGGAGGCTGAAGCTGGAGGATCACAAGTTTGAGGCTAATCTCAGGAACTCAGCAAGACCTTGTCTCCAAAAATAAAGAGGCCCCTGGAGGTATCTCAGAGGTAAAGCGCCCCTGGGTTCAATTCTTAGTACAAAAAATAAAATAAAATAAAAAGGATACTGACAGTTGGACTGGGGTAGTGATAGGGAAGCAGCCCAGTTCTGTGAATATAATGCAGGGGCGATGTTAATGCCAGTTACCCAGGTGGGCTTGCCAGAACTTCCTTTGAGGTAGGATGTGAGGAGATGAGAGCAGGATGCACACAGACTCTTGGCAAAAACAAAGCAGGGGGTGATCCAAAGACTGCCTGTGTGCCAGGAGGGGACCAGAGAAGCTTATGGGTAGAGAAGCAGGCAGGCTGCGGCCCCTCTGTAGAGCTGGGAGTGGGAGGTGCCTCTGGATATCCTGACTTCTGCCCTCAGGCTGCTGGAGTGGGTGGCTTGCTGACACTGGATGTGCCTTCTGGCTGCTCAGATGGATCTAGACAGTGCTAAAGATGGCAACCACACTTTTCCTATGAAGATGCTCTAATACATGTTAGGCAAATGGTAATGCTACGGTAAAATACATCATGATTTGGAATATATGAGGTTGAGGATAGGTATTAAAGGTTTTGTCCATTTTCTTTCAACTGGTTTGATTTATAAGTACTTTTGTGGCTTTTCAAAAGATCACTTGAGGACTTTCAAGGATGGTGCTTTTTCTGCATCTGCCCACCCTCTTCTTAATGTTGTTTTTGTTTCGTTTTTTGCTTGTTTGTTTGTTTGGGGGGGGGTTGCCACTTTTAGTATTTTCTGTCTAGATAGTATGCCTTCTGTAAGAAAAATAATTTTCTTAATTTATGTGTTATGTAGCGGAAAATCCAGTAATAAACTTCAATTGGTTTGAATGATTTTGGAATATAACAGTTGATAAAATAAGTAGCAACATATTTACACAGTGGAATGGTTTTCAGAGACCCAGCCATGGTGTTCTTGATATTTCAAGGCTTTTGTTTTTGTCTTGTGGTACCAGGAATTAAACCCAGGGGCACTCAACCACTGAGCCCTTTTTATTTAATTTTTAAATTTTGAGACAAGGTCTTGCCCGGGCAGACCTCAAACTTGCACTACCTCAGCCTCCCAAGTAGCTGGGATTACAGTTGTGTGCCACTGCTCCCGGCCACTTCAAGGCTCAAGTTATTGATCACATTTACAAATTGGGACTAATAAATGTCTACCAAATAGTTTGGTGCAAATGAAGCATGGAAAAATACATAGATGAGGCAAAGGAAATCGCAGATAGAATGAATGGGTTGTTGGGCATCCTCTGTTAGAAGGTAGAAATTTCCTGTTCTTTCTTGCAAAGTGTCGCAAGCTTTTGTTCAGCAGCACTTGGTTCATTTATTCAGCAGACATTTTGAAGTGTATATTAATCGACTGTTATTCTTCATTTCAAGGAGTGTGTGTGTTGGGGGCTAGGGATTCAAGACAAGACTGCCCCAAGGAAACTTTGGTCTATTGGAGAGACAAAGACAGTCAAACAATTCTGCTAGAATAATTGCTACAGTGCAACAGGGATGTGGAATCCACTGTGAGCTAAGATGTCTGGAAATACAAGGGGCAAGTAGAGGAAAAATGGCACAATGCACTGCCTGTCCTGGGAGCCCCATGTGCCCAACATCCCTGTGAAAAGCCATGGGACAGGTTGGTTGAGCCTGGGTCATGAAAGACTCCATGTCGTACCAAGGAGGAGGCAGTTGGAGCCCCAGAAGAGTTCAGGAAGGCAGTATCATGAGCAGGTGAGCGTGCAGCTGCAGTGAGAAGGAGGAGGGGACTAGCCTAGGTGCAGAGGATCATTTCAGAGGCAAATAAAATAATCCAGGAGAGTCCTGATGTTAAGTGTGCTCCAGGCCTCTGATTCTCCTTGGCCTTGAGACCTCAAGCAAGTTGCTGAACCTCTCAGCTTTGATTTCTTTGTCTGTAAAGTCGAGATAATGATAGTACCAACTTCAAAAAAAGGGTATGAGGTGGATAGAAATGACACTTATGTGATGCCTATACACAGTAAAGTGTGCAGTAATACTTACATTACTTATTACGATTCCAGGTCTCAAAGGCCCTTCAAATTCAACTTTTGCCAGAGCATACCATTCCTCTACTGGCCTCAAAATCAGTGCCTTCCATCTCACTGTGATCATCTGTCCAGATGCACAGCCAGCAACTCACTTAAGCCTTGACAGGCCCTCTCTCTCCTGTTATATTGATTTTTATCACTGATTCCTGATGATTTATCTTCTGCATAAGCCTAGAATCCATTCGGCTCTCTCTGGTTCCACTATAGGTATCTTCACTCAGAGAATTGCTGTCAGCTCTCCACAGGTTACTGGACATCAGCTCTTATCCTCCTCTTCCTGCTCTGCCCACTCCCCCCACACCCCATTCTCCACTTAGGAAGCACAGTGTGAATATTTTTTAGAAACATAAATCTGGCCAGGTACAGTAACAAGCACTTGTAATCCCAACTACTTAGAAAGATTGCAAGTTCATAGCCAACCTCAGCAACTTAGTGAGGAAAAATTTAAAAAGGCTGAGGATGTAGCACAGTGGTAGAGCACTCCTGGATTCAATCACCATTACTGTGGAAAAAAAATAATAAATATGATTGTATCACCACCATGTTAAAGAAACAAACCCTGGTGACCTCCTGTAGCTCTTAAGAGAAGGAAGAAAGTTTTTCCAAAATATGTTGATTCTCTCTTTTTCAGTTGTTTTTATATATTTGAGTGCAAAGAAACCTATACAAAGGTATGTAACACACGTTTTTGTCAGCCTTTAAGGGGGCGAGATTGGAGTGAGGCTAATACCAACGAGGGGTTTTAACATGTGGACTCTAGAACTAAACGGCTCAGCTCAGGATCTGGCTCTCACTTGCTAACTGTATGGCAGTGCAGTTACTTACACTTTACCACTTTCTACCTCTGTATGGATACTCATTGCATGAAAGCACTTACCAAGTGCTACTATTTTTATCTATTTTGTCAGTATTGTTAAGTTATTGTGATAAACATGCTTTATTGTGATAAATATCCTTTGCTTTTACAACACATTTAAAAATTTAAAGGAAGCATTTTTTTTTTTTAAATGGGAGGATTGAAGGGGTCTGAGGATGTCTGGGGGAAATTTGCATTACTGTCTCCAAGGCTTTATATTGCCAGTCCCCACCTCTCTGGCAGCTTTATCTCTGGCTGTTTTTCTTCCCTTTACTTTCCTTCTCCAGTCACGCCAGTCTTCTCTCAGCCTCTGCAGCCTGACCTCTGCTCATCTTTGAGATTTCAAGTCAAACTTACTTCCTTAGGAAGCTCATTTTAGGGGCCTTTTGGACAAAGTCTAGTTCCCTCCACCTCTTGACACTTTTTCTTTAGCGCATTTATCCCAGTTGTAATCACACATTTCTCTTTAAGTATTTGATAACCAATTTCATTACCCCATCAATTGACTAGAATCTCTAAGAGGCCATTCTCTTCCCCTCACTGTTATATCCCTAAGTGCCTTAGCCCAGCAGTCTGCCAAACTGAGAAGGAAACGGTGTCCTTTGGAACTGGGAGTGAAGGGAGAGAGTGTAGGCTCTGAGAGGACTTGGGAGAAGTGACACTAGAGAGGAGGAAAGCCACTGCATCTTGAAAGATGTTGGCATCTCTGCTTGGATTTTGTATGGTATCCAGACATCTTTGAGGAGCTGGTCAAGAATTCCAGCCAGAACCGATGATTATAGGATTAGGTTACATTTCAGCAATGGTCAGTCCAACACCATTGTGGTGGACGGGTGGAGTAGGGAGCCAGAAGGCAGCTCAGTGCTGAGATGAAAATCATCTAGGGCCAGAACTTCCGCAGCAGGGAAGGAGCGGTGGGAACAGCTTGATAAGTATGCAGATGGAAGAACTAATAATGCCATGCGATGGCGCAGTCGTGAGCTGTACTGTGGGGGATGAAGGTGGCTGCTATGGCCTATGTTATTAGCCTGCTCCAGGAAAGCTCTAGAGCACCATGGGTCTCACAAGTTTGCCTCTGTGTCCAGTTACCTAGAGCTTAAGTGTCAAGTGCCCAAAACATACAGAATTTTGAGACCTTGAAGAACTAGAGACTGTTGTTACTTATATTAATTGATGAGCTTTGCTGTTGCTTTAGACATGTGGAAAGCATCATGATTCCTATGTTGTTGTTTTTTCTGTAGTTCACATTAACACTCTGAACTAAAATACATCCACACAATGAAACCAGCATTTTGTGATTTGTTTTTTTTTTTTTTCCCTATTTTACAAATGAGGAAACCAAGGCTGGGCAACATTAGATTTCATGCCAAATGGAGGACATTAAGTGGCTTATTTGAACCTAGGTCTTCTCACCTTATATTGAGCTCTTCCCCTTCCTCTCCTCTTCAAAGACTGTGTATCTAAAGAAGATGGAAGGGGGAGAGTGAGACAGAGGCAGCATATATGAATGAAAAGGAAAACAAATATTCACAGAACTACCTAATTCATCATAGGAAAAATTAAAAACAGAAATTATACACAAGATTATAGTCCTTACTTAATTTCTCTGGGGCTATGGGTATTTCACGCTACCTGAATATAAGAAAGATATAGGTTTATAGTTCATTTCTTAGTAGGTCTGCATTTTTGGTGGCTATAGTTGCAGATGAATATGTATTAGAAACTTTAAAGAAATCATCTCCTTCACTCCCTGGATCACCCTCCTACTTCCCCTTAACCTTTCGGAGAGAGTTTCCACAGTCTTCCAGTCTGCCAGGCTCGGGTCTTGTGGTATGCCTCCTGCTAGCTTGTTTGGTTAGTTAGCTAATGTGTTTTGCATTCAACCAAGAAGTTCAAAATACTGTCTCTGAAAGCTAGTGAGGGTGAAAGTGCCATCCAAGTTACAAGTGGCAGGCTGTCTTAAGTTCTTGGGGTGATGATTGAACAAACCACCCACTAATTTTAGGCTGGAAGAGCTTGGAGCACGAATTGAAATTTTTATAGGAAATAATGTCCTCCTAAGATATTCCTATAGCCACTGGAACTGTCTTCTGGCTCTCTGGTTCTTGGCCATTTTAAAGGCTCATATCCCTGCTCATTATCATATTAAGTGCGGTCAGGATTTTAGTTTGGAAAATTTAGCATTCTACCTTAGATTATTTGAATCTCAAAGGTCATGAAAGCATAGCTGGTGCCCTTTTCTGTGACTAATATCAATGGGATGCAGTAAGCCTTAGGCAGCAGCCTCACCCCTCAATGGATATGCTGGGTAATGGCACACACGACTACAGAATCTGCCACAGTTACTACTCTGAAGCTCCTATGCCAGGTACCGAATTGTAGTATTCCAAAATGTGGATTAACTGCTCCCACGTATATACATTGTTTAACCTTTCAAAAAAATGTTCCTGCCAGGCGCAGTGGTGCATGCCTGTAATCCCAGCAACTCAGGAGGCTGAGGCAGGAGGACAAGAGTTCAAAGCCAGTCTCAGCAACAGTGAGGCATGAAGCAACTCAGTGAGACCCCATCAGTAAATAAAATACAAAAAAGGGATGGGGATGTGGCTCAGTGGTCAAGTGCCTCTGAATTCAATCCTTGGCACTGCCCCCCTCCCAGATTTTTTTCTGTGTACACCAAATGTTTCATCTGCTTTGTTTTTATAGATGCAGTTTTAAGTTCATAGCCAAAGCTCCATTTGGTCTTTCGCAAGGAAATCACATATGGCTCTGCTAGTCCCCATTCTGGCACTTTTTCAAGCTTTCTAGAGCTGTAACTGGGACGTTAAAAAATTGAACAATGATTGATTTCCCAAAAACAGTACCAAAGTACAATGTATTTTCACCTTGAATATAGAAGTGCCTATACCTAATGACTTAAAGTTTTGAATTTCCGCTTAAACTTTCCCACTGGACCTCCATAACAAATCTGTGCAGTAGGTAGAAGAACTGATGTCAACACTGCTTTATAAACTAAGTGAGAACAGAGGAATGAATGGCCTTCCCTTGAGAACCCCTGGGCTGCAAATTTTTAGCAATTACCATTTTTAGTCTCCTACTTCAAGTCAGGAATTTTGCTAGTTATTTTACATGCATCTGTTGATATTGCTGGACCTCGCTTTATAGATGAAGGCAAGTTTCAGGGGAGTTAAATAATCTACCAAGGGCTCGTTGCTGGGAAGTGGAGCCCATATGGTCTGAAGTCCATGCTTTTTCTAGTATTCAAGCTGTGCCTCATTATTGTATTCAGATTGATATCCTTAAGTTCTGTGGCTGTCTAAGATCCATTTGTAATTTTTAGTTTAGCAGAGCCAAGAAATAGGGTAGAGCTGGTACGGATCTGACTTGTTCAAGCCATATTCTGCATATGCTAATTTTAATAATGAAATGATATGAATCCCTACATTTGCATGCTTGATGGCCGTTGAGATGTGTCAAACAGGTATAAATGTTACATGACAAAATTAAGATCTTTAAATTCAACAAGTACTTAAAGAGCATCAGAATTGTTAGTCACAGTGAGGGGTGTTTTTATGCATAGTCTTTAATATGGTTTTTATAACATCCCTACAGTCCTTAATTGTTGCATATTTTCAGATAAGGAAGGTGTGATTTAAAAAAAAAAATGAATTATTGGGAGAAAGGAATACAGTGAATAGAGCTGGATCTGAACCGGAATCTTTTGACTTCACATGCTGGACTCCGTAGCAGAGCTGATGTTCACCGCTCACAGCATGCTTGATTGCCTGTATGGTCACCCTGCTGTTACTCAGCCTAACCTATGGCTTGCCATTTGCATACCTTTACTTGTGAATTTTAGATAACTTTGGCTTCGATGCAGAAAGCATTTTCTGAATTTTAACTGGAATTGTCTACAGGAAATCATACAACTGAAGAGGGTATATTATGCAGTCATTAGCATCTTGTTTAGGAACCTCTGCTTTTCAGAATTCATTTCACAGAAAGCAGTGGTGGAATCTATCAATCAAGCATTTCTGAGAAAAAAAAAATGCAAGAGATAGATACATGGAGTTGACATCAGGATGGCTCATTCTGTCTGCACTGGGTATTAAGAAGTCCTGAGGCAATTGGATGTGATAACTGTTATATGAAGGGTTTCGCTGACATTTGTTTTTGTTTGTGTTTTGCCTAAGTATATAATTGCAAAAATATGCTCCCATGGTGATCAGTTCCCAGTTTAAAATAGACTGTTTAATTAAAGGTAATTCCATAATGAGCCCAGTGAGGACCCAAGCAGCCTCCCTTAGTGAGAGCAAACTTCCTTCACTGGCCGCTTGACCCTGTACCCACAGAACGGTAAGAGTCAAAGCCTTCCCCCTCAGTTCTTCGTGATTGCAGGGAAAGAAGAGGCTCAACCCCATTGCCTTTAAGGTTCCTTCCAGATTTAGTTATTCTGTGGTTCTTTGGAATATTCACCAAATGGAAGTTTGAAAATTGATTCAGCTTTCACACTGAGAGGAAAGAATGGCCACAATTGAATAAAAGATTAGGAGCTGTGGAGAGGGAATAGTTGTCTTGAGTGAGTTCTTTTATTGGAAATCAGCCTCGGACTGCTGGACAGGAAATTAAGATCTTGCCGGGGTCGTTAATCATTGTGTCGATTTGAAAATTGGCAGTGAAGGGAAGTGGTGGCCGTATGTGAGGAGGAAGGAAGGAGTGGGTGGAAAGAACGCTCCTAAAGCCCTCTGGTCTGAGTGGGCATTCACCGGCAAAGAGAGGGCAATATCAGCCACCCCCTCTGGCGCAGGTGTCCATGTTATTTTTGTCAACTCTCCTGATAGTTCCCACACGTCTCCTCCCCAGATCTGTTTCCCACTTCTATCAAAAGGAGTGAAATGGAAAGAAGCAGAGGGTTTTCACTGAGCCAGGGTGAAGGGATGGCTTAATGGGGGGTCATATTGCCCTGTTTAGCTCCAAAGATATTAGAGGGAGGAACACAAAAAGGTGAAGATATCTTTAATTTTTGTTGAAGTCAACATCCATAAGAAACCCAAACCCAGCAAAAATGGGGGAGCCACTGTGCCATACTGTAATGGACAAGTGTTCCTCAGAACTACTCCATCTCTTACCATCCTCTGCCTGTTTCTCATGCTCTTCCCATGTGGAACCCCCACTTTGAGGGAGTGCCTTCTGCCACATGAAGTTGAAGCCTCTTCTGCATCTGTTTATTGGGCTAGAAAAACATCAAGATCATCCTGGCTTTGGTTCTTACAACCCTCCCCCAGCATGGGACTGTTTTAGAGTATTTGCACTTTTCTATTTATTTTTCCTGTAAGGTGAGAAGTCTTGGTAAATAAAAACTTGGCAGCAGATTTTATTTCCACAAAAATAACATTTTTGACATCTCAAGGTGTCATGTGTCTCAAAGCTGTTCTCAGTGGAGTCTAAATATACCTCTGGGCTTTCTCATCGCTCATCAGACCCCCTTGGGAAGTTTGCCCCTCTCGGGGTATGATTGACTAAGCCTTCTGTAAAGCTCTCTTCTGTTATGGATTTTTCTGATGGAAAACGTGGCTAAATTAGGCTGGGAATTGAAATATTTGGCTTAGTTACAGCTTGTGTGGGTTTTTGTGCTCTCTCTCTCTTGCTCTCTCTCTCTGTTCCCCCCATTCTCCTCCCTCCCCCCTTTAGACACCTGCTGCTTTCTGTGATTTCACAATGTTCTTAACTGCTCCATGCACAATGTGGTCCATAGCATCCCTGATGAGTCCTGCCCTGACTCATCTTCCTGGATGGTGATGGCTTCCATGCTTAGGTGGGACCAGAAGAGCCTTTGCAGATCCAGCCTGAGCTGAGATCTCAATTTTCCCTCCAAACAGCTGCTCCTACCCCCTTATTTACACCAATGATTAGCACCTAGAGATAATTTCCAAATTATTGGGAATTAAAAAAAAATCACATCAAAACATCAATGTCATTATCAGCCCAAGAAGTTCATTTGGAGCAGCCAGTGAGGCTAAGGAGGAGATCTATTGCCATGAGCTGCCTCTTCACAGGAAATCAGTATTGGGGATTCTTTTGAATTAAAAAAAGGGTCCTGTTTGGTTCCTCTCTACTGTGTTGGGTAGATTTTGATTCTCATCATCAGACCCATAGTCTTTCCATGTCTGCTCCTTGACCTTCTGCAGCACTGAACACTAGTGGGTACTGTCCTTGAACTCTTCCCCCACTCTCCCTAATGGGTCATGTTCCTGAGTCTCCTCCACCTTCTCAGTTCCTTCTCTGTCCCCTTTGGTTCATCCCTACTGTGTTGGCTATAAGACTCTGTGCCTGTTTGTTACCCCCCCTCCTGCTTCTCTCTCACGACCTCCCCCGTTCCCTCCCCAGTCGCTCTTCATCCTTCCTACCCCCTTCCTTCCTCCTCTTAATGTCTCCCTCTCCTATTCCCCCTCTCTCCATCTCCCCAGAAACTAATAAGCCTCACAGCTTCCACTCTCTCCTTTTATTGGTTTGACTCTTTAATCTTGACTTTTCCCATTTTGAATACATTTTCACTTTCTGTTTTTTATCATCTCAGTCTTAGCTTCTCTAAAGAAAAAAAAAAAAATATATATATATATATATATATATATATGTACACACACATACATACATACGTACGTACATACATACACATACACATACAGTTTCTCCCTTAAGCTGGATATGCCTTTGTTATTTTTGTCATTGTCACTTCAGTCCATGTCCTAGGCCACCATGTTGATCCCCAGTACTATTGCTCCATTGTGCCAGTGTTTTCAGGAAAGAGCCCATGCAAGATTCCAGGGCACAGGTATGAGGGATCCATATTAAGAGCTTAAAAAATGACTCATTCCATCTGTGAAGTACTAAGTGCCAAGCACTCCAGTAAGCGCTTCCTCGGCTTACTCCAGGTGGTCCGCACAGCATCCTGTCATATGGTAATAGGAGGACCCGTGCTCTGTAGAGGTAATGAGAACAGGCATGGCTCTTTCTCTCCTCCTGTCAGACATCCAGGACTGACTGTCTCTTACTATGGGAAGTGTGAATGATTATAAATCTAGGTTGCCTGGTGAGGCACCTTTCTCAGGGAATTTGTGGTTGGAAACTTGAATCGCCTTCCCCTTTTCTTTCCTTTGAAGTGGTAAGATATAGTTTTGCTGTGCCTTCTTTTTTTGGGGGGGGAGGGAGGGATGGATAACCAGGGATTGGACTCAGGGGCACTTGCCCACTGAGCCACATCCCCAGCCCTATTGTTTTGTGTTTTATTTAGAGACAGGGTCTCACTGAGTTGCTCAGCCCTTCACTTTTACTGAGGCTAGCTTTGAACTCGAGTTCCTCCTGCCTTAGCCCCCTAAGCTGCTGTGATTATAGGCATGCGCCACCGTGCCCAGCTACTGTGCCTTCTTCTGGGATACACCTTTGGCTCTGTCCAGAGAAGGAGTGAAAAATACAAGACTCAGTGTGAGCTTTGTTACTAGGTTTTAAGAGAGTGATGGAAGGAGCCAGGGAGAGTTTACTGTTCTCGGTCCAGCTTGGACTGAAGTCATGCACATCCACAGTCATTCATTCAGTATATATTTATGGTACACAGATGTATTGAGTGACATGCTAGAGATCTAGCCTAGCCCCAGCTATCACATATAACCAGGAGAAATACCTCTACCTTCTCTAGTTATTCAGAACCCAGCTAGTTTTAGTTATAAGTTAATTGAAACTGTGATAAGAGCTCTGAGAGCGTGGCAGGCAGTAGCCCTCGTCTGTCTGCATAACTGTGCTGTCTCCCAGCTTTCTGTCTAAAGAATCACAAGCAGCTGGACAAGGTGCTGATTGATTAAGGGGACAAAAGGGCCATGGGGCAACATGAGGTCTGTGCTGGTCTCTGTGCACTGATTTTCAGTAGATTAATCCAGATCCTCCTTTCGTCTTCCCACCTATCATCAAACCCTTGGGACCGTCCCTGCTGTTAGTCCTTCCCACCCAGTTGGATCTACCTGTGCATAGATGTTTTCATTTACTTTTTTTTTTTTTCTTTTCAGTTCTCCACCTTTACCTTCTAGTTATCCAAAGCCCAGTCCACCTCCAGGCTCCCTCATTTCCCAGTCTCTTCCCTTCTCTCAAAATGCCATTGTGATCTGTCCCTCCTCTGTTGATGGCAGTGGTCCTCAAAATGGGGTCAGGTCTGCAGTATCAGTATCATTTGAGACCTGGTTAGGAATGTAGTCTAGTCTCCAGCCCATACCTCCTGAATCAGACATGGAGGCTGGGTGGAGCCCAGTGTCCTGTTTTAACAAGACTTCCAGGTGAATTCTCACTTTTAAGAACCACTCATTTATTTGACTCCTTTAGAATTTAATTGTGTGCTGCCTGATTGCTTATTTCATATATTAATATTTCACCTCCACAGTGAAATCCTAAGTCCACTGTTTTGCCCACGTTTGTCTGTTTACAGAATGATGCATTTAAGTTTAATGCACATTTGGATAAAATCGTTGATAGACATTTCAATCTGTTTTCATCTCCTTCCATGTGACTAATAATTTCATCTTGATCTGCTTAGGAAACCATAGTTTATAGAGAGAATTGCTACGTTCTTCACAACCTCTGAAACCAGCTGAGAAGTTCTCATGGGAAGAGGATGCAGTATAACACAGGAAGGGGCTGGACTCCAAACCACTCTTTGTGGGCTTTTTAAGAAGAGGAAGGAACAGATTTTTTTTGTGAGCTAGGACTCTTGGTTAGGTCATGAGGTTAGGGTATGGTTTGGGTCAGAAGATGTCTCCATGGGGGCCCATGTGGGATTTTAAAGAGAGTGCTAGAAATGTGGTTGAAGAAAGAATATTTTAATTTGTTCCTCAAACTCAATACTTGGCCTGTAAGATACTCATCAGGTTCTTTCTTTCTTCCTCCTCTTTTCCTCTTCCTCCTCTTTCCTTCCTTATCTTTTAAATAAGGGTTTAAAATACCAGCCTTAGGTTTTTTTCTCTCTGGAAAGTTTGATTTTACCCTATCTCATCCTGAGAGCCCTCTCCCTGCCATCCTCTTGCATGCACAACCATTCAAGTGTGTTTAGTGTGACTTATTTCTTTGGGTGTGTTTTTTCAAAAGTGCAGTGGCTTGTGGGCAAATACTTTTAATTTATGTAAACTGTATTGTTTTCAGTCTCGTGTTTTTCAGCGTTATTTTACTTTATTCATCAACACTTGGAGAAATACTTCTATTTCAGAACCCATTCTTGTGATTGTGTGTTTGAATGATCTCTCCAAAGTGTGGTCAGCAAGAGTGAACATCTTCATGGGCTCCCCTCCTGGTCTTGTGTGAATATTCTTCGGAACTTATACACAGGAGTGGGATTGCTGGGTGTTAAGACTCATGAAGAACTAATCGATTAGGTAGTGCCAGATCCCTCTCCAGAGTGGCTGCCCCAGCCCCAGTTCCACCACAGTCCATTTGGATTCCTTAACCCGTGGCAGGAAATTGCAGTTGTGCAGTATTAATGGGTATAAAATAATAGCTCTTAATTTACATATATTGGACCACTCAAGCTTCTTTCTGTTCACATGCTTGCTGGTCCTTTGGATGGCTTCCTTGGTAAACAACCGTTTACCTCTCTGTCATTGTATTGGTGCTGGTATCTTTCTTGTTGTTTTATAGGAGTTCACTGAAGTTTCCCATTACCTGTTTCTTTTTCATTTCAGAATCTTCTGTCCTGTCACCCATCTATTGCTCTGATAGTATCCCTCCTTCCACAGAAATCCCTAGTTTTAACGAAATCATTGTCTTACCTTACAGTTTCTGCTTATGAAGTTCATTTAAGTTTTTCTCCACAGAGTGAGCCAGTCTTACCAACACCAAAGACTAACCTTTTCCAGTTGGTTGTTAAAATATTTTTATCATTTAATATTAAGATTTTTTTCCATTTCCCTAACTCTAACTTCATTTATTCCACAAAAATGCTTGTGTAAGTTGAAATGACCAGAAGCTTACTAAAATAAGCTGCCTCCAACTGCGTAGTAAGAATAACACTTCAAAAATGATGTCAACCTGCTCTTAACCCTGCCTCCACCTAGTTTCATCTACACGCTAGGTGGAAATACAGTGTAATTGCTGAAATAACTATTAGTTGTTGACTCTGTTCATTCTGGCTGTAGAGTGTCAACCATGTCAGCCTGAACTAATTCTGGCCCCATCCAACTATATCCTGTAGTGATTTCATTTATCAACCCTCTGCTCATTGTGGATTTATGAATTGTTTATAGGGCATGCAAAAATACATAAACAGATGTGCTACCCTAAACATTTGTATCTTAAAAATTAGACTTTGGGGAAATTCAAACCTATATGTAAATGAAAGACAAAGAGGCACAAACATTTCTAAGAATGCTTCCATCCAGTAATCTCTGAGTGCCTTGAAATATCTTTAGGACTTTACACACTGCCTTGGACAGAATAATAAATTAAAATTTCTTCAAGTTTGTCATGTTATTTTGACTAATAGCTAAAATAGGGAAGAACAAATAATTTTATATTTCCATTTTCAATTATCAATTGAATCCTGATAATAAAAATATTATTAATATTACTGTTAATTAGGACATACTGCCTTTTGCTGATCATGGTACATAAGTGACCTCATTTAATCCTCAAAAGCCCCATGAAGTATGTTTTACCATCCCCATTTTATATGTGAGAAACTGAAGGCCAGAGAAATGTCCTTTTCCCAAGATCACATATCTACTAAGGAACAAGGCTGAGTCAAACTCAGCCCATTCCAAAGATAGGCTCTTGCTGCTACTCAAACCGCTCCCATTAGTGTGAATTAAAACTAAGTGCCATCACACTAAATGAGGATGTGTTGATATTTACACAAAAATATTTGAATATTACATTATGCATTTCATACCAAGAACTCAGCCTTCGACGTTTAATATTCAGTCACGTCCTGTGTGTTTTACAATAAAACTGTGAACACAGACCTAACTCATTAGCTCTCCTGTCATCTTTTCCTTGTCACATATATTTCCTGATGTCCAGTTTTATGTATTGCAATTTCTGTTTGTTTTTATCAATATCTGTTTTCTTGATTATGATCTTGGGTCACCTTCATGTAATGGATTTTCTGTTTATACTCTTTTGTTTACAGGACTAAAATATCTTATTTCATCACTTGTACCTAGACATTAATGAAAACAATATTAAGCCTTAGTATAAACAACAAATGTCAACATGAGTACAATCCACTAAATCTGATAATTATTTGTCTTATTTAATTGATTGACTATTAGCCATAATTTCCTTTCAACATCTGTATAGTTTCTTCGATACTATAAATTCTAAAGTAGCTTTCTGTGATGTCCCTGGAGCTTTAAATGTTTTGGGGTTTTCTTTTTCAAGAAATAAAATTTTAAAGCAACCAGGTAAAAAAGTGATCCCTTTAGTACAGAGTCAGAGTTGCTGACTCAGTTGTTATTGATCTTTTTAAAATTTCTCCCAATGATTTCTGTTTATTAAAAGCCTGATCTCACATTGGAGTGAGAGTATTTTTATTTGGAATGTATCTCTATTCCCTGACAAAGTCATTCCTCATTCTCAAAATCCTTCCCCCGCCCCCCAGCCCTGCTGATCCCATCAGACATTCCTGCCAGAAGCAGCCCTGTTTACATAACTGCCCCTGTTGGTTGGAATATTTTACTGAGCACCATCCTACACATGCACCACAGCCTGTTTAACATGGAAGAGGGTCAAACCTGAAAGGCTCCACAGAATGCCCAGTGAGCCAGGTCTGTGCTGAATAGGAATAGAGGCATTTGGAGGAAAATAAAGCTTTAGAGCAAGAGCCGGGGCTTCTTGTCAGCACAGACTAAAGAGGGAGTGGAAGGGAAACCCATTTGCTGATTTTGGAGTAGGACAAAGGTATGTTTTTGCTGTTTGAAAGCTTGCTCATTCATTAAGCAGTTTAGCAAAAGTGGCGCTACAAGCCAACAGAACCAACCGCAGGGTATTCTGCATTTTTTAATTAAAGAAAAAGATTGGCAAGAATGAAGAGCTCTTCATTTTATAGAGTTAGTTTCTCTCTCTCTCTCTCTCTCTCTCTCTCTCTCTCTCTCTTTCCCCCTGCAGTTTTAACAGATTCCTAAGAAGCATAGGACTCTAGTCCACTGTCGTCATGGTCACAAATACATTTTAATTTTAAGCATGAGATAATGGATCACACTGTTGAGTAAGCCTAAAAAAAGATTACGCTTGATGTTTTTTCAGTCTTTTTCCTAGAACCAGTGAGCCACCCCTAGGACCTTCTGCCTTTCTTCCTCCTCTCTTCTTCCCCATTACCCCATTACCAGTTGCTCTATTTCTTTACTTGCGTCACATTTAGAATACCTTTGATGTCTCATATTCTGGAGGAGTTTTTTCCAGGATTAGCATAAAGAACTAATGACCTTTCTTCCGTCTATTAAGAAAACCAGAAATAACAGCATGGTTGCTCTTCTCTTCATTGATGACAAGTACAGCTTCATCCCCCCCCCCCCTGACCCCTTCTGATAAATAACACTCACTGAGCCCGTGCTGTGTGACACTTTGGGTTAAGCTCTTTATATGTGTTCAGTCACCCCCAAGTGTAATGTTGGTTTTACTGACCTGTATTGAAGAACTAGGAAACAAACGGAGGCATGGAAAGTTATGACTCAATCAGGGTCGCACAGTAAGAGAGAAAACTGGGATTTGGACTTCAGAAGTTTATGCACTTAGCTCCCAGGCAAAGATGTTAAGCCAAAATGATAATCCAAGCTAACAACCCTGTGCTGAGCCATGAGAGCAGAACACACCTGCCTCTGGAGGCCTCCTACCTTGGCTCTGCTCTGTATTAAGTGCCAGACCTCAAGGCATTGCCTTGCTTTATTTTTCTGTAGAGCAGTTTTAAGTTCATAGCCAAATAGAGAAGATGGTACAGAGATTTCCCATATATCCACTACCCCCACCTGTACACAGTTTCGCCTGTTATCAGCATCCCGTACCACAGTGGTATGTTTGTTATGGTTGATGAATCTATGCTTGGCACGTTACTACCCAAAGGCTCATAGTTTACACAGGGTTCACTCTTGGTGCTGTTCATTCTGTGGGTTTGAATAAACGTATAATGACGTGTAACCACCAGTACAGTAGCATGCAGAATGTCTTCACTGTCCTGAAAAGCCTGTGTTCCACCTATTCATCCTCCCCTTCTTCTTAATCCCTCCAACCCATAGCTACTGATCATTTTTCTGCTCCGTAGTTGTGCCTTTTCCAGAATGTCATATAGTTAGAATTGTGGAGCCTTTTCAGGTTGGCGTCTTTCACAGGGTTATTACCCTGTGATTTAAGTTTCTTTCTGCATTTAAGTTTCTTTCGTATCTTTTCATTGCTTGCTTGATTACTTTGCTCTTTGCAGCTAAAGAATTCGGTGGAAACGTATCCTTAGCCTTTCCAGAAGGGCAGCATGGGACCTATGCCAGCATGTTTTTATTTTGTCTTTGCTGGATTTCAGTGCACTAAACCAGTGTTGGTGTGAAAAATTGGGCTGTCCCTCCCTGGATAATTCAGTGTCTGCTCTGTAACATACTTTTAAGAAACCATTCTTGTTTCTTTACATGGTGTTTTAATCACTTCAGTTTTGGCACAGAGGTTAAAAACTGGATCTCTTATAATCAAGGCACTTTTTTCCCTAATAAAAACCACAGCTTGAGCAGCTGCTTGTATTATTGTCTCTCCTCTGTGGTCCCACTGGTGTGTGGGAGTTTACTGTTGGGCTGTGGAAAAGGGAGCGCCTAAGAAGCCAAGAACGGGGTCATGTTTCAATAGAGAAATAATGGTGGAATGCTAAAATCCTTGAGTGTGTTCCTCGCTCTCCCCCGTCTTTGGTCATGCAACTTGGCTCTCTTTTTCTTTTTTTAAATACTTCCATAAGGCATGGAAGGCAAGCATAGAGCAGAAGGTCCATAGTATCAAAAACTCCTAGACTTTCTAGGAGTTTTCTAAACAGCATGCCCTCGCTTTGGCCTGTTGTTATAAGTGACAGTGAGGCTTTAAAGCCCGTCTGTGTTGTGAACCTCCATATTGCATCTATGCTGGTGTGGTATTCCTTTCTCCTGAGATGAAATCATGTCTATCTGGGCATAATGTCTTTTTCTTGTGTCTGTGTCTGCATCGCATTTTCTTTCTTTACCCATCTGTTTCCACATCTTCCTTTCTCTCCATTTTATCTTTCCTGCTCCTTGTTTTCTAGTCAGCTTTGTTTTCCCCCTTCGCTTTTCATGTAATACAACTTAAAATTCGATAAGCAAAATTTTATTTTGATGCAATTAATTTTTTTGTTTTTGCAAATAATTAAATCCTTTTCTATTTCTCCAAGAAGGAGCTATATCAGACGAAATTGCTTTTTACATATTAGAACCGTGCTTTTTCTTTTTTTAATATAGGTTTTTGATGTTTAATAGAAGCAGCTGCTTCATCCTGGCCGCCAGCCACAATGCCAGACATTGTGAAAGGGTGGCTGGGTTCTGATTACACAGAATGGGGTGAATCCCCACTGACTCTGTGGACCTTCATGCTTAAGTCACCCTACGTCACATTTGAATGAAGATAAAGTTTGCCATTTAACCAGTTGCCAGGGTCACTCTGGGAATTAAAAAAGACAGTCTGAATAGAAATTCTATCACAAAAGAATTCATTGCATATGTAAATAGTAAATAACCCTCTTCTGACTAACTTTTTGATATTCTTTCAAAAATACAGGCAAGGCATAGCCAGCACCTCGTTCTAAGAAAGTATTGGTGGTTTTTTTGTATGCATCAGAGCAACAGTGAATTTGGGTCAGAACATAGAGTTATAATCCTGGATTTGCTACTGACTTGCTCTGACCACGACAAATTCCTTAGCCTCTGTGGGATACAGTTTTCTTGCCAGTAGAATCTCTAATACTCCCTGCCCATGTCCATGGATTGTTGAACAGGGTAATGTGTGTGGGAAAGCAGGCTAACTGTGGAGAATCGTCCTGAGATGACTCTAGTCCAGAGGGTCAGGCTCCATGTTTTCTGTTTTGTCTTTCCAGATGTGGTAGTCTCTTAAGAAGCTGGTTGTTTGGTCTATGATTCTCTCTTCTAATTCTTTGTCAGCACTAGCACTGGACACATTTTGGCCTTCAATCATTCAGGATCTACCATCCTTTGTTACCTTGTTTTTATTTTTAATTTTTTATTGGTGCAGTATAATGAATGCATAATAGTGGATTGTTACCACATTTTTAATACATTTGCAGGCCTTGGAAGTAGAAGGTTATGCCAGAGCAAAACAGTGTCAAAAGTGTAAGTTGTAAATGAACTTGATCATAGTGTTTACTCTAAAAGCTAGAAACAGAGTTCTTTCACTTCAGGTTCATGGTTTCAGATTAAGGGAAAGTGAAGTGTTCCTGGAACCTAGTTTCCCCACCTAAATCTTGAACATTTCTATATCAACATTCATCTACTTGAATATATTATCACTGAGATGGGTGATGTGATAAGCCCTTGATCAAACTACACCTGTGCCCTGTCTTTCACAAATGAATAATAGTCCTTGAGCTAGGTGAGATGTTTTTCACTTGAGACAAATATTAAAAATTGCATGCATTTGCATAAAATGTGCTTCTGGGAATCAGAGATGATAAAACTTAGGAGGTCGCCATCTCAACTTGTTTATCAGTTTTACCAATCTATAAGACTTCTCTGGTCCCATAAGCATTTTGAGTTTGAGGCTTAAAAAATATATATAAACACACACACACACACACACACACACGTATAGTTCTCCCTCCAGATGCCAACACATTTATTAAAATAGTGTGCAAATAGGCAAGCATAGAGCAGAAGCATTTATTAAAATAGTTTCTTATTATAGGTTTAAACTGCTCTCAGGGAGGCAGAAGACTTGATTTTTGTCAGGGCACTGTAGACTAAGAAAATAAGATAAAAGCAGGTGAAACAAGCAGGGAGTAATTAAATATTAAACTATTATTATTAAATAATAACCATAAAACAGGCTGAGGTTATTAGGGAATACTTCATACATGACTCTGGACTTGACCTAATGCTTAAATTCATTCCTTCATTCATCTGTTGCTTATTAAGTACCATCTATATGTCTCGCCCAAAGTTGGGAACTGAGAAGTAAAAGACACACACCCTGCTTAGAGTTTTCTGCTTAGTTTACAAAGATAGACATGTAAACAAATAAAGACAATGAAGTATTTTACATGCTTGGAAAAAAAATCTGTAGATAGATAATGTGTTCTCTAAAGGGAATATGGTCAGTTATGTCCCAGGTTAAGATTTTTTTTAATACAGTAGATGATAAATGAATTGAATTTGGAAGACAAATAGATTGGCCAAACCTGGGAATAGAGGAGAGGTAACCCAGATGGTCCAGTATGAGAAGAGCCATAGTCTACCATACATGAATCTAGGTGGGTTTTGTCATGATAAGAGGAAATTGAGAGCCAGATATTGGAGAGACTCTGTACATACTTTGCATGTACCACCTCTCTTCTGTATCCATTCTTTTCTACCTCTACCCTGCCCTGCCCTAGAGGGTAACCTGTAGGACTAAATGAATATGCTCTCATACTAATTGATTCCCAGTTAGGTTCTACCAGTGGATAGATAACCCCAGCAGGTGATAGGCAGGAAGAGAGTGAGGTCAGATTTTGTACTTCCTCCCCTGAAAGATTGCCCAGAGCCAGCTGCATCTCCCCTTTGCACAGCCATGGTATTTACACAACTGTGTCCTTCCAGTAATGAGTTTCTCTTCTTGCCCCTTTGGTTCAGTGGTGGTGACATCTTCTCCCCCAGTATAATCTCCAGATTATCACTGTGGTTCACCTACAGCTCATCCATTGAAAAATAAAATGTGTGTAGTGAAAAGGTGAATCTTCCTGAGTATCTCGGAAGCCAAAGAAAAAAATTTTGTAGCTCTTTTGGTATATGGGAAACCATTACCAATAGTCCCATTGTGAATAAATACTGTGCAAATTATCCTAATTTGAAATATGGTTTAGATTGTATTTTTAAGCAGTGGTATGGGGTGGTTCCCTGGAGAAGAAAACTAGCCAAAGTGAGAAATAGTATGGTTGAGAATATATGGTATAAATGGAGACAGAAAGAAATTGATTGATATAGTAAAGAAAATGGAGTTGAAATTTTTAGATTGAGAGATAAAGAGGTAACAATGGCCACCCAGGTTTTTGACATGGTGTCTGTTTGATGCAAGAAGTGAAAAGATGAGTTTAGTTTTGCATATGTCAATTTTGAGATCTCTGTGGGAGAGCCACTGGAAATGTGTACCAGGTATTGGATAGGCCATTGTTGAGTTCTGGAGCGATCTGGCTGGTTAGTGTGTTGTTGTCAGCTTGGTGGTCCTTGAAGCCAAGATTAAAGAGAGCTGAAGGGGTTAGAGAAGAAGTAGAATAAGAGAAAGCTGGTCATCACAGAACTTAGAATGTCACAAAAGGATCCACAGTTTTATAGAGACTGAGGAAATAGCATGAGCAAAAGGAGAGAGGAGAGAATGAGCACTTAGTACACAGATGGTGGAGAAATGTTTGCCTAAGCTGAGTGGAGCCAGATCATGGAGAGACTTAAAAAGCCCAGGCAGAGGAGCCTGGCTTGGTGGTGAGAGATTAAAGGGCTATTATGTTGTTTGTTTATTCATTTATTCAACAAGTGCTTGTGGGGAAACTAGGGTTCTTGAGAGAGAAGGATATGTTTTAGATTGTATTTTAAGGTGAATAATGTGATCATGGAAAGGCAGGAGTGGAAATGGGCTTAAAATCTGAAGCAGTTATATCATTACAAAATGACAGAGAGCAAAACCAGGACAGTTACAGTGAGTGCTTAGGGCAAAGAGATTTCAAGGAAAGAAAGGGAAAGAGTTGGGGAGAAATGAATATAGAAAAAGAAAGATGAAGATGCCACCAAGATTTCCATTATGACATGGTGGCAACCCTGTTCAAATCTAAGACCTTCTCAGGTTCCACCATGTTTATGATAAATTGGCCCCAGAAAATTTCACATAATTCTGAGGAAACAATAATCAATTAGACGCAATGAAAAATGCAGTTTTCCCCTTTTCAAGAAGTAGGGAAACCTTTTGCAGGACATGGAGTAGTTTATTCAGCATTGAATCCACGGATCTCTGGTTCAAGTTCAAGGGTAGAGTTTCACCATGGAGACTGGTGGAGTGACCACTTGTTTTGTACAATCTCAGATACAGAAATCAACAGAGATACCCACAGATTATTTTTTAGTAATAATCGTGCCTCAGCTAAACCTCACTGACTATAATACTGCCACTGTTCAAAGCTTATTTATGATGAAGGTCATTAGTTTGGGGTTGGTGATTTCTTTCTGTAACTTGGCTTTAATTCCTGTTCTCTGCAGTGATGTTTTGAGCTTTTGTCCTGAGATTGGTTTCTTTTGTTGGGGATGTGTTCTTCCCCAACTCTGCTTCTTTTCTCCCTTCCCTCTTCCCAAAATTATAAATTTAGGAACTACCTCAAAGTGATACAGGGAATCAGATTTTAGAATAGGAAATGTC
This sequence comes from Marmota marmota marmota, assembly GCF_001458135.2. Taxonomy (NCBI): domain Eukaryota; kingdom Metazoa; phylum Chordata; class Mammalia; order Rodentia; family Sciuridae; genus Marmota; species Marmota marmota. Next base: position 33,085,626 of record NW_025999990.1, read on the forward strand.
ATGTCATAGTATTTCACATTTGCATTTTTTATTTTTAAAGCTATGTTTAAGATTAGCACAAATTTCCAAGGTTGGCAAAATGAACAGAAAATTCACAGAATATGAATAGAAACCACTTATAAAAATAATCACATCCTCCTGTATGATAAGAAAAGTGTAGTTAAATCCCAATGGATACTGTGTTTTGCCTATCATACTGACAGTGATAATTTTTAAAAAATGCTTGACCATGAACTATTAGGAAAGGCATGAGGAAATATACTGTCGGTGGGAGTGTAAGTGGGCACAGCCTTGTACTTAGCTTGACAGTGTGTATCAAGAGTAAAAATGCACTTAGCCTGTGGCCCAGCCTTATTTAGGCATTTTCCCACCAATGTACTTGGATTAAGTACAGAAAGCCTTCAGTGCAAGAATATTAACTTCAACATCACCGTGACTGCAGAAAATTGAAATAAATCTGAATGTCCATCAATAGAGAACTGGTTAAATTAGTTATGGTATGTGCATGGGATGGAAGATTATGCAGCCCTTAATAAGGATGAGGGGTGGGCCCATGTCTGCCACTCGGTGTGGTAATTAGGATGAACAGATTTTTACACATTGATGAAATAACGGTACAAAACACTCCTCTTGTTTTGTAAAGGGTGGCATTATATGTGTAGATACATCATTGGATACTGCCTTTGGAGAGAGATACAAGAGAATGGTACTGACTATCTCAGTGAGATTGGAGGATTCAATTGGGAAAGAGGTTCACCATCTACCCTGTATAGTCTATTTGAATTTTTTGTTAATTACAGGTATTGATCAAACTCTTAACATTACTCAAAACAAAGAAAGCTAAGTAGCAGTCACTGAAAGGTTTAAGTGAATGAATCTTCATACTCTGTTGGTGGGAGAGGACACTTGCATAAACTTTGTAAAGGCAACATATTGGTTGTTGCTGTTCACAGTAACAAGGGGCATACCTTCTGCCTGGCAGTTCTACTTTGACTCAAGGTCTGTAGAGACTCTAGCCTGCATACATACTAAAGATAAAAACATAAAAGAGTATTTTGGATGTGGATCTTGATTATAAGTACAAATTATTGCCTGGATTTTTTTTTTCCTTGAAAAACAACAACTAGTTTGTTTCTATCACTTGAGAATTGCTCATTTCTTCACATTTGGAGATAGCCAAGTGGTTTGAGGCTCAGTTATTTGAGCCATTTAACATGCATTTCATTTGCATAACCAACTTGGAGCCATCTAAATTAAGTTTGATCACTCATCCGCTATTTAGTAAGCACCTACTCTGTGCCAACGTGATACCACACTGAAGGTATACCACACTGAGTGGCAGACATGTGCCCACCCCCTCAGTGACATTGCCAACATTCTGGGGCTTCCTTTGCTTACACTTTTGCTCACTTTAGCCATCTTTTGCTTGCTTTGGTGTTCTGGTACCATTTGTGTTGTTCTTGCTTTCTTTTCTGTTTAACCATTTGGGGCTGGTTTTTGCAGCATTTTCCTATTACCAGCAATGAGGGAGACTTCAGTAAGAAGTATTGTTTATTTGAGTTACGGGCCCACAGATGGATTCCGTAGGCCTGGGCTTTCATTACTTATTTATTTATTTACATAAAGTATACCACTGTGCTGAAGGGATGGGAAACAGTAAGACCATGGCCATAAAAGAAGATTTACCACAAGCCATGCTTATTGCCAACAGTGATGGGGACCAGAGGAGCACAGATCATGGAGAGCCCTGTCCTTGCCAGAGCCGCAGAGTGAATTCCCAGTGCCCATTGAGCCTGAACTCTACTACCTCTGCACTCTCTCTCTCATATCTATGCATCTCAACATTGTGGCTCTCTCTTCTTAATTAGCAAAATTCATTTCCATTTTTCATTTCTGACAAGTGACCTTTCTCTGTAAGTAAAGGAGAATGTATTATAGTGTGGTGTCTCAGTATTGTACGAGTTCTGGAAACTCAGATGCTCAAGGGAAGATTTGGGGCCTCCTGGCTGTGCTTAATGTGTTATCCATTGTGAGGTAATTCACAGACTATCATGAGAAAACATGCAAAAAAAAATGGATATTTTCTAGGTGACACTTATTTCTCAGCATATTAATTATGAAATATAGTTTGAGAAATAACTCATGAAATATAGCCTCCATCTTTGCCTTCTAGATATTCCTTTAAATTTATTTAAACTGTAGTCAGTGAGCATGTCATTGATGTTGGATCGATTCCTGGGAAGTTTCAGACTCTGCAGATGGACCAGCCCTCACAACAGAATCATCAAAGCTGTTGCAAGACAATGCAGCTTCCCCCCCCTCTCCAAGAACAGAGTTTGACAGTGACATCTCAGAACAGATGTTTCCACAACCTCCAAATGTTTTTATTTGGTGGCACAAAAGACTCTGTTATTCATGAAATGGTCTGTTAAAAAATTAGTTCCTCCATGAGGGGGGTTGTGGGAATATGTGTTATGTCAATTGATTTCACTTTTGGCAGGGCACCGGCTCTTAACTCATCCAAGTCTCCAAGGTTGGACTCCAGCAAGTTCCCATTTCCAGGCCACAGCAGTCACAGGGAATGCAGTAATAGCAGAGCTCAGCATCTTTCCCAGAGGACACAGAGTTGACTCATCAGAGAATGTCACTTTTTTTTTTTTTAATAAAAGAATAGAAGATAAGTAAAGCTCATAGAAATTGAGTCTCGTAAAGCACCATGAGAAAATGCAGGCATTCGTGTGGTTATGCACATTATTCTCCTAATACAAGTCCACTTCTAGAGCTTATACGTGTTGATTCTTGACACCTATTGAAAGGGGAAACTGCAATTCTAAGATAAACATGGGCAGCTTAGGATCTGGTTCCAGGTACCTCACAAGAGACCTTGGTGTGACGCTTTAGTCATGTGGAATGAAAGGACTGGTTATTTCACTCTCCTGTCTTATTTTGCCACTCCCCTGATCTGTACTTTCCACTCCATTCAACAGGTCAGAGATCAGCTAACTGTGGCCTAAGGGCCACATCTGACCTGCCGCCTGTTTCAGTAAATAAAGTTTGCTTGGAATCCAACCACTCTGGCCGTTTGTGTTGTCTGTGGCTGCTTTTGTGCAACCTGGCCAGAGACCATTTCGCCCACGAAGCCTAAAATATTTACAGAACATACTTGCCAACCCCTGCAGTAGGAAGTCATGTGTGTACTGTGACCCTGCCACATTAAGAAGACATTTGATAGGTCTTAGCTATTTGAGATTTTTAAAGACATGGGTCTTAAGAAATGTAAAGTAACTAATTCATTTTAGGAAACTAAACATATCACAAGAGAATGGTCAAAATATGCTAAAACATGCACACAAATAAAATTTTCCATGACAATTTGAAAAAAACTACAGAATGAAAAGAACCTACTTTTTGATGTACAACATGTTCGAATGTTAAAAGTTATTATATTTGGTCACATTTGGCTGTTGCTTTATTTTTTTCTTATAAATGCTGCCAAATATGTGATTCTGGGCTTCATGTCCAACAAGGTGACAAACATAGGTGAGACTATAGAACTGAACATTGACATCATGGCCATACCAAATGTGATTATTCATCTGGTCTCATTTGGCCAAAATAAATTTGAGATGTATCACACAAAACTGTAGATGCAATAGAAAAATAATTAAAGAAGGCTTAAAGAAGCTTAAAGAACAAGAGTTCAAGTTGGAAGGAAAGAGAAGAGAAGGAGTTACATCAATTAAGAGTTCTCAACCTTCTTATTTCATGAGAAGAAACATTCTATTATGTCAAGAGATAAAAATTATACACTAGATTTAAGACAAAATTTTTTGAAGAGTGTAAAATAATCTCTTGATGTTCATATTAAATTTAGATGTATTGGCTTAAATGAAATGTATTATGAAAGTTAATTTTTCTTCTTTTTTTAATATGACTACTAGAAAATATATGAAACTCAAGAGATTAAGCATCTGCCAACCTAATGAATAATGTACATATAGATCCCACCATCTTAGGACATGTTTTCTGAAATATTGATCACAAATTTAAAATAAACTTTCATACTCTTGGGAAAAAAATGATATCATTTGCAGTTTTTTACAAAACCATGCCTGGTTTAATGATAGCCTGATTTGTGTTCGGGTTCCAAATCTATAATTTCTTTCTTATTCATCTAACAAATTAGAAAATATAAATCACAATTACAGATAATTGGAAATGTTGGCAAACATCCAGTGTCTCTGTCAGATGGTTCTGGAGATTCCAACCAAGTGCACTTATAAATTTTAACTCCAGCTGACAACCGCTTTTGCCCTGGGTCCACCCCATTGCAATGCTGAAGGATCGTCTATTTCATCGTGGGAGATATTTTCAAAGTGCTTACCTACTCTATTCTTTGGTAGGGTTGACCCTGAAAAGTATTTCTTCATGTTGTCTGTAGCTTTTACGTAATGATTTTTAAGTAGGCCACTCTGCTCTGTGACTGCTGAGATAACTGCCTCCAAAGCCAAAAAAATCGACTTCATCAAAGCCCCCGATCCATTGATCCCACTACCTTTTTCACTATCTCTCTTCTTATCACTCAGGATCTTGCGTCCCTCTTTACTCAGTTCAAGGCCCATGGACAGGCAGCAAAATCACTCCCGTGCACACAACTTTATTCCTTTGTCCTCCCTCTCTCCTTACACTAGCAGAAACCACATCTACTGACTTTCCCTCTGAATTTGACTGGAGAAAAGCATGGTTGTACTTTCTGGTTTCACTTTTAATTCATGCCCACAAACTTCAAGTGGGTACTTAATGCTGCCCAGCAGGCACATTATATGTTATTCACTATCACTGAGCTTTAGCTGTAGCTGGAAAAATTGAAGCAATAACAGGGAGCTTCCACCAGTTCCCACTGCTGCTGCCCCATTGTAGCTGGAGATAGGCTGCCTGCGCTCCGGTCTGAAGGCAGCCCCTCCACTCTGGTGTCAGATGTGTCCCGTCTGCCTACTCAACACCGGGGCCCTAGTAACTCCCAAAGTCAGCCTGCCCCTCTCTGTTGGTCATTCCCATCCACCTCCAGTGACTCTGATGCTTCTCCCATCATATTTAGGAAAACAGACATTTCCAAACCCCACTGCATCCCTCCCTGCAGCCCCCACTCCATGCCTCCTCTCCCCTGTTCAGCAGTACTCTGCAGACATCATCTGCTGCCCATTCTTATGTCTCCCAGTTTCTCCTTCTGGATCTTTCCTGCATCCAGTTCAATGTTTGGCCCAGTGGTTTTACTGCTCCTATCCAAGTCCCCAGTTAAATCCCCTGGTTTTCAGCCATCATCTCATGTCCGTTCACAACATTCAGCATCCCTCGCCTTGAAGCACTCCATCGCCTATTCCAGGATGCGCCCTTTATTGATTTGCCTCTCACTCGCCTGGCCATTCGTTCTCAGTGTCCTGGGACTTAGACCTTAAACCTTTTCTCTGTCTGCACCCAAGACTATGGTTCATCATCAATAAAGTGTCATGACTTGAAATAGCATCTATGTGCTGATGACTCCCAGGTTTATTCCCAGTCAGATTCTCTCCTGACCTCCACATTTATATGCCCAACTAAGAGCTTTTGGGTATCTTCATTGTATTGTGTTATATGTCCAATACATATCTCAGACTTACTTGTCCAAGACTTACCTGGTCTTCCTTCTATCCCCCACAGTCTGCTCCATCTCATCACAGTTCTGTCCCTTCAGTGGCCCAGGTCAGTTCCTAACACTTTCTTGCTGTTCCCAAACCTCTTTCGTCTCCTTCCTGAATTACTGCAGGAGCCTCCTAACTCTACACCGCACACTTCAACATCTTCCAACATGGCATCCAGAGTGGTCTTCAACTATCAAAGCACCTTTCCTCTACTTTGAAGTTCTTTCTCTTCCCTCTACTACCCCTGCTTATAGCCTGCTCCAGCCGTGCTGGCAGGATGGCAGGTAAGTACCCAACTACCTAAGGGTCTTTCACAAGCTATTGCCTGTGTTTAGAATTCCGAGAACTCTACCCCCGCTACTGAGCATAACACTTTCTCACCTGTCTCCAGGGTCACCTATTCAGCATTACGTGCTCTGGCCTGCCCCTCACCCTGCCCTGTTTCCTGTACTTCTTCTCACCTCCTCAGACATTTATTACATTCTCTACCTCCTACTAGAATGTAACCTTCAGAATTTCACAGATTTTTGTCTGTTCTGTTTCTTGATAGATCTTCAGCATCTAGAATACACACTAAGCAATGTGTTGAGGGTATAAATCAAGAGTTTTTCTGTTTCTGCCTCATGCCCCGCAGAATCTGCTGAGAGCACCTGGTGATAGCTTTTGATTCCTTTCAAGTTTCTCAAGTGTTATATCAGAAAGAGATTCAGAAAATAACCACCGAAAATGGTGTCCTAGTCTTGATTACAAATTGTCTTTTATTTTAAACTGAAAAACAATTCCCCTAAAATGTAGCAGCACTATCCACTAATATTGAAAATGTGTAAATAATTGATCCTTGACATTTTTAAGAATATATTCAAAGTTCTTCACAAATTCCCCAATTCGTGTACACCGCAGTAGTATATTTACTAACTTGGATTTCAGTCAAAAGAAAAGAAGGAAGCTACGTGAAGCCCTGGCTCCTGTGCATCCGGCCAGGCTCAGCTGTTGGGAAGGGGCTCACCCTGTAACCCAGCGGGTCTGCCTCATGCTTGTGCCTCTGCAGTGTCACCATTACAACAGCTCTTGGATACAGAGTGTTTCCCCTGTATTGTTGAAACCAAGAATTTCAATTTTGTGAAAGCTAGAGTTCATTGTATTATTTTATTCTATTTATTATTTTTTGTGGTACTACGGATTGAACCCAGGGCTTCATACATAATACTCAAATGCTGTACCACTGACCTATATCCCCAGGCCAGTTTTTTTGTTTTGTTTTTGTTTTTGTTTTGGTACTGAAATTTTAACCCAGGGTTGCTTAACCACTGCACCACATCCCAGCCCTTTTTATTTTTTATTTTGAGACACAGTCTCATTAAATTGCATGGGGTCTCACTCAGTTGCTGAGGCTGGCATTGAACTTGTGATCCTCCTGCCTCAGCCTCCTGAGCCACTGAGATTACAGGCATGTGCCACTGCACCCAGCTTTACTCGACTTTATATATTAACTTTAAAATTTTAGTTCTGCTAGGCTGCTGTACCTTGGTTTAGAATATAACATGTGTGGGTATTATTACAACTAAATGACAAGTTACCTTACTGTTAAAAACAAAATAAGCAACCTTTTATATCTGTAGGTTTTCACTTTGAGACCAAAAGACAAGTAAGCATTCATTCCAGGTAATTTGGGACCTCTGAAAATAAACAGAAAAAGAGAAAACTTATGTCTTTGTTTTCGTTTTTAAGCTGATCTATATGTACATAGTATATATAGTATAATAATAATATATGTAATATTTCAGTTTAACAAAACCTCTGTGCTATGGGAATCCTTTTTTTAATGATGAATAGGAATCTTTGATTTAAAAAAAAAAAAAAGGTTGGCATAAAGAGGGTGCTGTCGCCACGGTGACAGCTGTCCAACAGAAACATCTCACATCTCTTCTGTTTATCATGTGTTTTAGGGCAATTCAAGCTGCTGGAACAAGACAGAGACATAAAAGAGCCAGTGCAATATTTCAACAGTGTGGAGGAGGTGGCTAAAGCATTTCCTGAACGCGTGTACGTCATGGAGGAAATTACTTTCAACGTGAAGGTAGCTCTTGAACAACCAAATATTTATCTTCACTAAAATAATTTAACATTCAAGTCTGTATGTACACAGTACGTGCGTGTCTGCCTCCCGGGAGAGTTCCATCCTCCCAGTGGATTAGTGTTAGCCACCAAAACTGCATGTATTACAGAGCTAACCTGGCTCCTGACCACATACTCTCTTCATTAGCATTGTCTTTTGTTAGAATTTAAGTGATGAATTCAGAAATAAAATTGCAAAAGCAGATAAAAGATTTTTTTTTAATTTGGACTTTATTCCCTAATGTGTAACATATGTTTGATTAGACCTTCTGTGGGGCTGGGTATTCGACTCTTCAGAGCAAAGGCATATGATGAAATGAATACTCAACCTTTAATTAAGGAAGAAAGAAAAGACTTCCAAAGCTGCCCTGAGATCAGCCTCGATTCATTCCATTCTTTGTGAACGATCTATTGCAATATACACCAAAAAAATGGATAAAAATCTTACCCAGAAAAAAATGCTAGCTAAGGTTTGCTCTGCTTCATGTGCTTTGCCTTCTTAAAGGAACAAGGCACTCCCCCTTCCACACTTACAGTGAGCTCCTTTGACCAGACTTGATCTTGAAGCATTGCCACCAACTAGGTCCAGTCGTATGACCCACACGTCTATTGTGTTTTCTTCAGCAGCACCCACAGTTATATTCAACCACATTAGAAAGTGTTCACATTGAAAGGATTTCCTATTTAACCTCATTTCCACAGGAAGTCCAATTAAGTCACATTCTCTGAACATTTCAAGATTTAGGAGGCCAGAATTCTGTTTCTTAGAAATCCGCTCTCTGTGAACAACAGACTGCATGGCATTTTGGCCCAAGAATGCATCAGTGTCTTTGTGGGTGAGTCAGTCTGCCCACACTCTTCAGGAAAGATGGAGACATCCAATCAAACTTCTTATTGCAGAGGTGGTTCTGTCTATTTTATTGGCTAAGCTAAGTCATTTTTTCTAATATGGAGCTCCTCTGATCAACTTTCTTTAGCATTATTTTTAGGGTGAATGAGATTTTATAATTTGTAAAATCTTATACTAAATAAATTTTATTTATATGCAAGAACATTTATATAATTTTTTTTACTCCTTCAGTGGCCCAGAATGTAAGACAACGTGCATTCAGTTACACTCAAAGTTCATGAGGACATTTTCTGTACTTTTTAAACTTACCAGCATTAATTGGTTTGTGGGAAGTTAAATCTGTTTTTATTTGTCCCTCTGTCTGGTTTTTATCAGTTCCAGGGATCAGAACAAGGAAGGGCCTTCAGCATGGTGGGCTAGTAGTGCTTTTCACTGGGCCGTATTCCCAGCACCAAGAAGTTGAATCAGTTTCATTAATGTCTCCATATGATTTAAAGCTCTTCTTAAAACTTATATTTAGAATTACTTAATGAAAAAAAAATGTTTTAAAAGGCAGGTTAATACCTTTAAACTTTTTTCTAAAAATATTTCATCTGCACTGGGTAAGGTGGTATACATCTATAATCTCAGTGACTGGGGAGGCTGAGGCAGGAGAATCACAAGTTTAAGGCCTCGGCAATTTAGAGAGATCCTCAACGAGTTAGCAAGACCTTACCTATCTCAACATAAAAAATAAAAAGGACCATGGATGTATCTCAAAGGTAAAATGCCCCTGGGTTCAATCCCTAGTCCCCCACAAAAAAAAATATTTCATCAATAATAAATGATGAGGGCTGGGGATATAGCTCAGTTGGTAGAGTGCTTGCCTCACATGCACAAGGATTCAATCCCCAGTACCACCAAAAATAAATAAATAAACAAAAATAAATGATGAAAAATCAAGCATAAAAATTTTTCATGATTTTAAAGATTTCCTCTAGTACTAAAGTTAGCATTCCAGTTTTTGTGACATATTATTCCTGTACAGTATTTTAAAAAAATGCTTCTAGAGGCTTTCTTTTTGTAAATTTTGCACTAAAGAAGTGATGATTAAAAAGGTGATACTAACTTTGGATTGTGCAAAGAGGAGTGAGGGGAGGGAGGGGGCTGTGGGGTTGGGAAGGACATTATTACCCTGTAGACATGTATGATTATACTACCAGTGAGACCCTACACCATGTTCAGCAAGAGAAAGAAGTTGTGTTCCATTTGTATACAGTGTGTCTAAATGTGTCCTACTGTCATATATAGCTAATTAGAACATTTTTTTTAAAAAGCCCTTCACAAAAGGAAAAAAAATGAATGAAAATTTTTACTATTCAGGCTAAAAGGACCTTGAAAACTCATCTAGCTTTTTCTGAAGGCTTACTGAAGGCCTTCTGAGCCATACTGAAGTCAAATCAAATAACTAAAAATGGAATTAGAAAAAAAAAAGATAATACTAAATTTATAAACTTTAATAGTCTTAAATATATAGAATACCGTGTTTGAGTATATTCATTAAAGTGTATGTAGTAGAGATGTCTCTTAACAGTTTGAAGGCACAGATAAGTGTATAAAAGGTGAGCTTATCATATCCATAGAGCTAATTGGATTTGGGTTGAGTTCCATGCTATGCAAAAATAAATATTTATAGTCTGTTACTTACAAAGTTTTGAGAGCCATCACCTCCAGCTTGCATAAATCAATAAGACATTATTCAGTTCTTTTCAAAGGATGATTGATATAGAAACCTCAGGAAATTTGTGTAAAGGAATATACAGTGTTTGCAAGCTTAGTGAATAGACACCCAAGCAAATAAATAAACTGGGGAAAGCTATGAGAAGTTGTCTAGATGCTACCTGGCCTAAAAGTAAATACTGAGAATCATAGTCTTCTTTAATTAAAAATAAACATGATTATAGTGTCTGTGAACATTAAGGGGGTGGGGGATAAAGAAATGACACATTGGTTCATTACTTCCCTAGGAGAAGGAGAACAAATGAAAACAGTGGCGTTTACTCACAGATGTAGATATTACCAGGAAACAGTTTTTTAAATGAAATCAAACCTTCACACTCTACCATCCACAATATAACTTAGACCAATAGGATATACCTATTTGAAGAAACCACTTGCAGTTAAGAATTGATATCTAATTGGCCTGATAACAGTCAAGACACAAGTATTATTTGAAGTCAATATTGTATAATATTATACATTAAGTATAAATAAATACTTTTATGTTATATTCATATATATGCCCAAATTAAAATCAAATCTAAAGGATTTAGAGAAGAGCAAGTATGTTGAAAGGATGAGAACTCTATTTCTATTTTTTTTTTGTCCAAGACTATAGTAAAATTTTAACTAAATGAATTTACTACATAGTACCATTTCCACATTTATTTAAAAATGAGACATTTCTTTTAACCCAAAATTAATGTTTTTTTCCAGTACTAGGGATTAAACCAGGGCCTCACGCATGCTAGGCAAGCATTCTATCACTGAGGTATATCTCTCTTTTTTAAAATTCTGTTTTGAGGCAAGGTCTCCCTAAGTTGCCCGGGCTTGCCCCAAACTTGTAATATTCCTGCCTCAGCTTCCTTAGTAGCTGGGTTTACATATATGTATCACCATACCTGTCAAAAATTTGTCTTTAAAGATATGTTGAACCCATTTTGTCTCATCATCCCAGATGTAAAACACCTATAAAAACTTAAATATAGTATGTAATATATAAGTATGTTATAACAAGAATATAATTGTATTATACTATAATGATTTTAATAATATTATATATACAGTGCAACACACTTTAATGTACCTATGTCAATTTCATTGAAATATGCACAGAATTGAAAACTTAAGACTTAGTGGGTTAAAATTATCTGCCTGGTTGCCCCATCATTGATTAACTACATGAAATGAATTCCGATATATAAAGTGTTAATTTTTTAACCAGCAAGTATATTTTGAGCTGCTACTATATGCCCAACAGTGTTTTAGGCCCTGGGAATACATTGTGAATATGCAAATGGCTACCTGCATGGAGACCACAGTCTGATTAATAAGGTAAACAGTCTGATTAATAAGGTTAATAGATAAATAAAAAGTGTTAATACTACCTCCAAGTAGAGATACCAAGAAGACAGTTTGGTGTCCAGATCTGGAGCTTGAAGAAAGGTCTAAGCTTGGAGTTTGGGACTCGTCACCTCTGGGAAGATACTTAAAGCCATGCATCCATTTGAGTTTAACCTATACCATAGGTTCTCAACCAGGGGTGATTTTTGTCCCTCAGGGTACATTTTGCAATACCTGTACATAATTTTAAGTGTCATACTGTGGGGTGAAAGACATTCCTGGCATCTAGTGGGTAGAGGTTGGGATGTCCCTAAGCATACCACAAGGTAGAAAAGAGGCCCCCACAACAAAGAATTATCCACCTCTAAGCCTTAACCTAGAGACCAGATAAAGAGAGGTCTGAGGATAGAACTTGGAACACCCCAGCATCTAGGGGTCTAAAAAGGGGCCGCAGTGAGGTAGGAGGACAGCCAGGAGCAGGTGGTGTCCAAAGCCAAATTTCAAGGAGAAATGAACAACTGTGTCAAATGCTGCTTAGTAGCTGAGTGAGTTGAGGACAAATTTAGCAAAATGGTGCCCATTAGTTGCCTTGACAGGAGGAAATATTAATCGGCTGTAAGATCTGGAAGGTTAAGTTAAGCAGAACTATACATAAGGTAGTCCTTGAGTTTTGTCACTGTGAGATTCAAGTGAGATTTCTCAATACCATCCTGTGTTTCTTCCCGCCATCTGCAGCTGCCTAGATGCAGATACAGAGTAGACAGAGAGCTGGGGCTGATCAGATTTGAGGTTCTACCAGGTGAGTGTTACCCAGATTAGCCAAGGTGTTAGTGAATATATGGTAGAGAGACAGGTAGCACTGAGCCATAGAACCCTCACTGGGAAAAGAAGTGCAAATGCAGAAAGTAGCCCCAGATAAGAACAGGAAACGGGAGGCAAGATGGTCCAGAAAATTCAACAATATGTGAGCAGGTAGCCTCTTGCCAATCATTTATGTGCATTTTTACTCTAATTCCTGCAGAGCTAAAGGCTTTCCATGTTTAGAGAACAGCAGTTGCATGCTTCTGTCACTTTTTTTTTTCCTTTATTCATCCAGTTTTTAGTTTGCATGGTGAGGATATTGGTGTTTTTGTTTTGTTTGTTTTTTGTTTTTTCTTTCCTGAATATTTGTTTTTAACTGCAATGGACTTTTCCTCTCTTATCTCTTAGTTTTTCATCAACCATCTCTATTCTGTTTATTTCCAGAGTCAAAAGTTGTGTCATTTCTGAGTTGGCCATCCCAACTGAAGTCACGCCAATCATTAAACAGCCACATCAATCATTTTTAAGTCACCGGTCAAACTGTGTGGTAGTTCAGACTCTGCATTTTGAAGCTGAGTTCAGCTCCCAGCTTCAGGCCTTGACCATGACCAAGGGCAAATCTTCACCTGCAAAATGAGTTGTTGTGAGAATTAAATGAAGTCGTGCACTCAAGTCCTTTGCAAGTGTCCAGTAGGGGAGTTAGCAAACTATGGCCTGTGGACAGGCCACCTATTTTTGTAAATAAAGTCTTATTGGAACACAGCCAAGTCCATTTGTTTATGAATTGTTGGTGGCTGCTTTTGTACCACCAGCAGAGCTGCATTAGTTGCAACAGAAACCATATGGCCCAGAGCCTGTCTGGCCCTGTAAGAAAAAGTTTGCCAGTACCTAATTCAGAGCATAAAATCGTACTAAATTGTTTCACATTTATGAATAATTTCCCACCACAGGTTATAACTTACCTTTATTAAATACTTTACAACCAGTGTCTTAATATTAAGAACTTAATACAGAGAAGCTGCTACTTGTTATTTTTTCTTGGAATACCCCTTCACTTCATACGCCTTTTGGAGACATTATACTGATACCTGGTGAACTATTTCAGATATCTTCAGCCAGCTGGTTGCAGTGGTGCACGCCTGTAATCCCAGCAACTCAGGAGGCTGAGTCAGGAGGATCACAATTTCAAGGCCTTAAGTTAGTGAGACCCTGTCTCAAAATAAAAAATAAAAAGGCTGGGGATGTGTCTCAGTGGTTAAGCATCCCTGGGTTCAATCCCTGGTACCAAAAAAAAAAAAAAAAAGTACAGATATCTCCAGCTTTTCAAACCCAGCACACTGATCATGAGAAATTTTCCCAACATACATTTTTCTGCCATCAGAATAATTGTTGATCAATTAAGTTTTGATCCAGTTCTGTCCTTACTGTGAAGGTTGTAGAGGGAGAGGAAAGAAAGGGGAATTTCGATTTAGCATTGGATCTGAGGTTCCCTGTCTTCGTTGCAACAGCCCAAGGCTTCATACCTTAAAATTACTGCCCTCAAGTCAGAGAACCCAGATAGTCTAATCTGGATGCTTTAATGTCACTAATTTTAGTTCCAACCAGTTTGGTCCATGCTTTCAGCTGTTCCAACAGAGATTTTACCCCAGAGGCAAAAATAACAAGTTTACATTGTCTCAGCTAGGGAAAATGACCCACTGAGGAGTGTGAGATTCCAGTCAAATGTGGTGGAGCAGCCTTTGCTGGCTCCTACCTCTTAAGTACCATTTCCATACTGTGTGGTATAGGCAGGGAGCCGAACTGACAGTCTTGTCACTTGCATAGCAGCTCCTAATTACTGTATTTGGCACCTGCTATGTGTCAGGGGTGTCATTGTCAAGCAACAGTGCTACTGTAGTTGGGTCGAATGATTTTAAGGGTGCCTTTTTGGGGCTATTGACAAATTATAATTGCTGTATCTGCAGAATGCAAAGTGATGCTCTGATATATGCATACAATGTGGAATGATTGAATCAGGCTAATTAACCCATTGTCTCAAATACTTTTCTTCCTAACTGTAACATTTTACCTTTTGATCAGCATCTTCCCATTCACTCCATTACCCACCCCCTGGTAACTACCATTCTGCTCTTTGTTTCTGTATGTTTTGTTATTTAGCTTCCACGTGGAGTGAGAACAAGCAATGTTTATCTTTCTGCGTCTGGCTTGTTTCTCTCGGCATAGTATCTTCCAGGCTTATTCAAGTTGTCGTAAATGATATTATTACCTTTTTTTAAAAAAATGGCTGAATGATATTTCATTGTGTATATTTACCCAGATGTGCCATTTTTAATCGGAAACAATTTCATGTAAGATTTAGAGAATTTGAGTAATAGCTTCTTTTTTAAAATATTTATTTGCTGTAGATGAACACACAGTATCTTTATTTATTTTTGTGTGAGAATTGAACCCAGTGCCTCACACATGCGAGGCAAGCACTTTACCACTGAGCTACAGCCTCAGCCCCTTGATACCAAGAAACTTGACCAAGAATAAAATAATGAAGTACTATAAATAATCCAGCAGAACTAGGCAGCTTACAGACTTTGAGTTTTTTACAATGATCAAATTTTAGGTCCGGAAAGGACCTTAGACATGACATGACCTAATTCTATCCCTTTTAACAAATATGAAAACTAAAATGCAGATACATTAGCCAAGTTCATTGATTCACACAAAGTCACAATACTAGGTTGCAGCAAGTTCCATAGTGTGGAAACTGTAATTCAATCTAGTCATCTTTCTCCTCCATCACTTTGTTTCTGGACTTGAGATAAGACTCAAGATTGTAATCATAATATATAATTAACATTGACATAGTAGCTTGTGCAGCTTATTCTTTTTTTAAAATCTAAAGAAATGTGTTCAATAATTATTGCATGTTATACAATACATGTATGACCAAGATCCTTCAGGGTTTTTGTTGTTGTTGTTTTGGTTTGGTTTTTTTTGTTTGTTTGTTTGTTTTTGTATTTCTGAAATATATGGTCTGACACAAAGGATTTGGCAACTTTTGTTGAATGTTATGCCTGTCACTTTTTATATTTTACATATACCCCAAAGTATGATGCTAGTATTTAAAGAATAAAATCCTACCAGTTATCTTGATGTTTTCTTTCTATCAACTTCAGTGTAGTTTCTAGTTAATTAGATATCATGGGTCCAACTGAATTCTATCAGAAATATCACTGTAAAGTATTAACTCAGAACTTTTGAAGTATTAACCAGTGTTAGTAAGAAGCAAGACTGGAGTTGAGTTCTTGCAGCATTGCTGTTTGAAGCAGTGTTAAAGATAAACTGAAGGTGCTAAAATGTATCACTGAATAAATAAGCAAGAGTTCTCAAGTTTAATTTGATTAGTGCAACTTGATGCTGAACTTTGAGTTTCCTCCAAGAATTCCAATTTATGGAAAATCATCCAGTTTTTTCACAAGTCAAAGATTAGAGGCAATCTTTGTGCCTTTTATCTTAGCATTTTAGTTACCCTTTTTAAAGTTGCTATCTGAAAAAGTACCCAGGAAATAAAGACCTTCTCCTTCTGCCAGTCTATTTCATAGATAAAGTAGTTAGTTGAATTAAACATAAATCAAAGTTGACCATATTCATTACAACAGTACAAACTATATACAGGACCTTGAAAATATATTAGTGGAGAGGTTTGGGCTGTTTGTGATTATTCTCTAGTAATTATTTATGCTCTGAGAGATTTCTGATCATGTTTATCTTTTAAAATGCAAAAACAGTGGATAATTGTCCTGAATACATTGGCATCTCATGGTTGTCCTGTAAAGTAATATAAAAGAGTAGTTCTAAAACAGTTTTTTGAGGGGCGTTTTTTGTTTGTTTTGCTTTCTGAGTGTAGTTTGGTCTAACCACCATTGGCAGTTTAAAATACTTTTCCCTAGTTTCTGACTTGATAGTTCGGAAAAGGGGTCTGCTTGTGTTTTATGTTTATGATAACATCAGGGACACAGTTTCTCCTGTGATTTTTCAGAAGTTGACAAGGGATCATTTGCTCCAGCATTTTCTCAATGACCTTTGGAGTACAAATTTGTTCTAGACAACCAGTGTTAGCTGTGAGTTTTAAAAAAATTCTTTCCAAAATGACTCTAATTTCCTTAATAACATGTTGCACTTTTCTGCCACTAAAGAAGAGTACTGGAGCAAAATTTGAATGTACCTTCATCTCCTGTTCACTGAAACTCTTAATACTTCTTGAGATGTGTGTGACTTTTGCTTTTGTATGCCCAGCCCCTATACCCTGATAATTTGGTGTTTTATGGTCTTATATAACTTTTTGTTGGATTTTTGCTTCCTGTGTCTTAGAATATCTGCCTTAATAGTCCGTCTTCCCAGTTTTCATTTTCATTTCAGTCTGCCATGGGCTGGAAATGGTGAACCCCGTTTAGCAGGGTGTTGATTAGATAGGAGCAGGGCAATGCAGGCTTTTCCTGTAAGCCCTCACATCAGCAATCTCTCTCTCCTTTTTGGCTAGTGCCCTTTTAGTTCATGCTTTGTTCTTGGCTACGTTCCAGAGAGGTCAGAAATGATCAATGACTGTGCAACGTGCATTTTGTCAGATATAAAAAGGATTTTTTAAGATGAAGATTAAGTGAATTTTAGATGTAGCCAATTTTTATTTTTATTTTCCATTTTTGAAAAGTTGTATGGTTTCCTCAGGATGAGTCAGATGTCATTTATTTTCAAGATTCAATCAGGATGATAAATTGGATACAATTGTGGGGTTAATTATTTTAGTGTTTGAAGACAGCTCAGTGCTTTTTTTTTTTTAATCATTTGAGGTTTTAAGACCTCCTCTGAAAAACTACCAGTTGGCAAGCCTCTGCTATGCCGTCACAAATTAAATCACTGCCATTGCTCTTGTCATTCTTGCCTTATTTCCTGTTTAAAAACACCACCGCACCACTCAGAACTGATATTTATCTTAACTCTTAAGGCACTTTTGTTCTCGTTTTCTGCCATTTTCCCAAAGAAAGGAGCTATAAAAATTGAACTTGGCAGGACATTTATAATATTAATCAAGTATTGTATTTTAATCTATTTATCAATCAGATAAATCCTGGTTGCCATTTAAGAGTTGGAATTTTAACCTCTATCATTTTCTTTGGCCATTAAAGAACAGATTGCCTATTGCCAACACCATCATTGTGTGTGTGCACGTGTGCACGCCTGTAAGATTTTACTTTAGTGTTTTAAAATGTTTCTTGACCATGGAGTATTAGTTCTGCGTGTTATTATTAAAACCCTGATCGTTTCCTGGATTAGACCTATTAGCGTTGTTTAGATAACACACTTTGAATTACTTCCTCTCAGGAAACATTGAAACTGGAAATGTTAACCAGACACACATGCCAAAGCACTTAGAACACATTGTTTCTTTTGCTATTAAAAAATAAAAAAGGAAAGACATTATGCAAATAAATCACATCTGTAGAAACCTAAGGAGATTGTTTGGCTCAATTGCCAAAGGAAGGGCATTTATTTATGAGATTCCTCATCTGTCACTGACAGGGACCACAAAATTGGTCGGTATGTTAGTCTTGTAATTTATGCAGGCTAATTGCTACCATTAATGATGACATCAGAGTTGGAAGCATAGAATTACAGATTGTATTCACATATGTTATGCGTTTTCATATATGGGAGTAGAAGTAACTTACTGAGTACACACAAAACTGTTGAATGTGCCCAGATAGCCACATTTATTAAGGATAACTTTGATCTTTTTAATCTGTGCATGTGCTGTCTACTTTGCATCTCAGAAACTGACATTCTCATTTGGTGTCAGTACTTCATTAGGCCTCTAATTTCTTCATTCTGCAAGATGTATGTTTACAAAGGTAAATTAGGGAAAATATAGTATCAATTGAATGCAATAGAAAGAAACTGTGCTTTGCTATTCCTTCAAGTTTGGAATAGCAAATAGCAAATTGGCTCTCCTGTACACTAATTGGGAATACTTGGTTCTGTGAGTGTGTCTCAAATCTCATGAGCACCCCTTCTTCTCAACATCCTCGTCTCCATCCTTATCCAAATGGGTGAACTGCCAAGTCTTTCACAAAGTTCCAATAAAAGGAAGTACAGCAATGAGCAGAGAGTATTGCAGACTACCTCTGTTCCAAACTGGTATATTTTGAATCATTTCCACATGCTCACTTCCTTTGGGATATATCTGTAATGATATTTCAGGCTGTATTCTAACGTTAAGTTTTATTCTGGGATAATGTATTCAGTAAAAACTTGAGCTAGACTTCAGTACATAGAGAAGGATAAGGCTTAGAAATAAGGGTCTGGGCTTGAAAGCCGTAGTAGATGGAAACTTAGAAATCAACACAAAAATACAGAATGTGAAAAGCAATGGAAAACAGAACCACAAGAATGATTAATAAAATGTTTTTATTGTTAATAAAAGTCCTAGTCAAAGTGGCCTGCATTTACTGAGAGCCTACCTTACTCCAAAAACTGTAGGCAGTTGTGTGCGTAACACTCATTTAGCCTGCAAAATAACGGTGGTGTTCCCATCTTACAGATGAGGAACCTGAGGTCCAAAACAGCGAACACTTACTTGCCCAGCTTGACGGTGCACACCTGTAATCATTCTCATTTTCTTCCATTTTCCCAAAGAAAAGAGTTATAAGAATTGAACTTGGCAGAACATTTATAATATTGATCAAGTATTGTATCTTAATATAATACTTGTGTATCAATCAGATCAATCCTAGTTGCCATTTAAGAGTTAGAATTTTAACCTCTATCACATTGTTTGTCCGTTGGAGAACAGATTGCTTGTTGACAACACCATCATTGTGTGTGTTTGTGTGTGTGTGCATGTAAGATTTTACTTCATTGTTTTAAAATGTTTCTTGACCGTGGAGTGTTAGTTCTGTGTGCTATTATGAGTAAAACCCTGATTGTTTCCTGGATGAGACCTATTAGAGTTGTTTAGATAACGCACTTAATATTACTTCACCATATCACCACCACCGTCTTGGTCTGAACGTTCACAAACTTGTAATGGTGCCCCTCTCGGATGAAGGGGAGGTCATATCGGTTTCTGGGTGGAGGAATTGTACCAGTCACATTCACAGGAAGCATGGTTTATTCTATAATGTTGCTGATGGTGTGTTCACCTTCCTGCATATGAAGCCTCTCATGAGGCTGAGGCAGGAGGATCACAAATTCAAGACCAACCTCCACAACTTAGTGAGGCCCTTGAATCAAAATAAAAAACAAAAAGGGCTGGGGATGTAGCTTAGTGGTTAAGCATACCTAGGTTCAATCCCCATTACCAAAAACAACAGCAGCAACAGCAAAACAAAACAAAACAGTAAACACTTTATCTGAGATCATTTAATGGTAAAGGCGGGATTCAAACTCAACTTGTGGTTCAGTTAATAGTGTTAACTAATAGTATTGTGCCAATCAAATTCCAAAGCTATGGTTCTTTCCATTCATCTATACCCAAGATTATCAAACATTTTCTAGAAAAGGATAGAAAATAAATACGTCCGAGTTTGCAGACATACAGTCACTGTTACAACTGGTCAGCACTGCACTGTCAAGCAAAACATAGGCTGTTTGTAGCCATAGACTGTTCATAAACAAATGGGTGTGGCAGTAGCCTAATAAAGCCTTATTAACAAAATCAGGTGGTAGGCCGGATGTGGACTGTGGGCAGTCTTTTGCTGACCTCTGATCTACATATAGTGTTTAAGCTGAGTTGTTGCCTGACAGTAAGAATACACTGAAGTTAAAATGAAGAGCAGAATAATTCTTGGAGACCAAAGTGAAGAAAATAACTAAAGCCTTGAACACTAAAGATCCTGTAATAAAAGAAAGTAACCCCTCACATGTGCCAAGTGCTGGCATTTTAAAAAATGACTTATTAGTGGTAAAAAAAAAAAACAAACAAATAAAAACTCCAAGCTATATTCTTCAAAATGGTCAGAATTTTGAAAAGCAAAACCAAAAAAAAATCACAGAGGGGAGAACTAGATGCAGTGCGGTATACTGGTCTGATTCTGGAAAAGAAAAAAGGATACCAGTGGAGAAACTGGTGAAATCTAAAGAAAGCTGGTAGCCTACATATTGGACTGGTGTGGTAAACGTGTGGCTGTCACGGTAATTGTTAACAGGAACTGTCTTCCTACTTAGCGATTTGTTTTTGGCCAATCTGGAATTTTTTCAAGTAAACAGTTAAAATTTGCTCGTTTACTTACTTACATTCCTTAGACTTACTCCAGTATAGACACGTGGCATCCATGTCAGGGCCAGGTGAGTACCGAGTCTGAAAGTAAAATGGACTTTAAACCTTATCAGCATGAATTGCCATTAAAACAATATTTCGCTGTCATTTATGTACTTAATAATGACTCCTACAGAGAAATTCACTTCACCATGGAAACAGCAAAGCAGTTTGTTTTTTTATAGTATTAATGATGATTGACAAATTGCTTGTTGCAAAGATTAAAATTATACCCAGATGACCTAGAATGAGAAATTATTTACAAAGCATGTTCTACCTCATTTTCTAAACACTTAACAGGCAATTGCCACTCAGTAAGCATTATGAACACCATCAATTACTTTACCCCGCCACCTTTTATTAACATACAAGTTCAGTCTCAGGCTCTTGTATAAACCCGATACCTAAAGCTGATAAAGCATAATAAAGATGGCATAATAAAACTGTAGGCCAATCTCATCAGTGACTAAGATCTATAGATCATAGATCAAATACTATCAAAGGGAATTATGCAATGTGGTCTTAAGTATGCCATGTTGATGAACAGATTATTTCAAGTATGTAGAGTTATTTTAATGCATGGGAATCTGCTGTTATAAAAACAGTACACAAAGCTAAAAATAAGCATGACCATATTAATGGATACTGAAACAGCATTTGACTCAAAATTTTTAAAATTTTTGTAGAAATTTTTAGAAAATGAGAATTGTAAGATAACTTACTAATATGATAACATCTCCAACCAACATACTTCTTATAGTTTTATATAAAGATGCTGACTGTATTCACATTAAAATCTGAAAACAACATAAAAATACTCTCACCACCACCACTCGGTTGTGGAAGAGAAGGAATGAAAATTGAAAAGTTGGAGATAAATTCTCAAGAGAATCAACTGGAAAGGAAAAAAAAACTATTGAGTAAGATACTGGACATACAGAATAGCAATAACATTCAGTCACTGTGAATTGGGTTGGTAATGAGTACTAATTAGGGAAATAAAAAATCTAAATAAATTATGAGAATTATGTGCCTTTTTGGAAATACCATTCTAATGATGTCGCTTCTTGTCAAAACACCATGTGATTTAATACATTTCAAAGAAATTATCAACTCAAACCACAGACAAATGATTTTAAAGATCATATGGAAAAATAAGCCAGCGAAATACCTAAAACTTTCATGTCTTTTTTTTTTGCTTTCTTCTTTTCCATTTTTAAATAATTTAATCTTAAAGAATTATTACAAGAATAGTATGAAAATTCCCTGATCACTTGGCCACATTGATTTTTATCATGGTCTAGCTTTTCTACCTACACACACACACACACACACACACACACACACACACACGTGCATATATGTACATAGGTATCAGACTTATGGATCTTTTTCTGAATCATTTGACAATTAATTGAATACATTATGCCCTTTACCCCTTGATGTATTAAGTGTGTTTTACCTAAGAATAAGGGAAATTTTATTAGATGAACACAGTGCATTCAGCAAAGTTTCTCAGTTGTCCCAATAGTATACTTTATTCCATTGACTTTTCCTTTCTCTTTATTTCACTTTAGCCTGAAACAGTTCTTCAGCCTTTGTCTTTCATGGCATTCACATTTTGTTAAGAATACATACGAGGTGTTTTATTAGAATATTTCTCATTTTGTCTAATATTTTCTCATGATAGGATTTTATAATACAGTCTTGGCTGGAATGTTCCATGAGTTTGTGAGTATCTCAGGTTGTTGGTATACGTCACTTGAATGGTATTAAATTTGATCACCCTACCAAGGAGTTGTCTAATTTCTTTTCTATATTATTGACTTTTTCCTCCTTGCAGTGAATAAATATTCTGGGAGATTCTTTAAAGCCATGCATATCACTTGCATCTTAAAGAATTATTGCAAGAATAGTATGAAAAAATTTTTATACAAAAAAAACTAGCCTTTACTATGACAGTTACATCATCAAAATTTTCTAATCCTACCACTCCTCCTCCTTTCCACCATTTTTTCATTCATTAATCTTTTGGCTGTCAGTAGAGACTTAGACATTCCTATTTTATTCAGTAGATTATAATTCATTATGGTATGTTTATAGTGATGCCCAGTTTGTCCCAGATTTTGCCAGTGGGAGCCAATTCGGGCTGGCTCCTGTGTTCTCTTGACACATTACTTATAAGCACTTTACTTTCTGGCACAACAAAATGTTCCAAGCTCATCTTATGTCTCTCCTGCCCAACTGCTGGAATCAGTCATTTCTTCAAGGAGCCCCAGTTCCTTTTGATGGGGAGTGGTTTGGGCACTGAATTGGGGATACTAAGAGCCATAGCTTCTAGTAGCTTAGAAAGACAAAGATGTTATATGTGTATGTTCCAGTGTGTACAGTTTCTGAAAATTGTAAGTTAATATTGATACCCCACAGAGTTCTATCTTGCCTCTCCTGCCTTGTCCCATTTCACATTTCTGTTTCTTCTTCCCCAGTGAAAACTGTAACTTTCAACACATCAACACATTGACTCATTCCTTCATTCCTATGATACACATCCAGTTGACTCACACTCTACCATGTCCCTGTGAAAAACAGGTTTACTAACAGAAACACCATATTTATTGGTCTTTTTCCCCTACCAGCATTATGTTGCCAAAGGTAGTCTTCTGGCATGGGCACTATGTGGTCAGAGAATAAGGATTCCAAAGTTACTGGATTGTTCCTCCACTTCTGTTCCCAAAGTGGTTATTTTACTAATTTAAAATACAGTTTGAGTCATCTGTTTCCATTTGCATTCAGAGTTAAGTTTGTTTGTTTTTGAACATTGTAAAATTTTTTTGGCAGGAGGGTACCAGGGATTGAACTCGAGGGCGCTCGACCACTGAGCCACATCCCCAGCCCTATTTTTGTATTTTATTTAGAGACAGGATCTCACTGAGTTGCTTAGTACCTCACTTTTGCTGAGGCTGGCTTTGAACTCATGATCCTCCTGCCTCAGCTTCCCGAGCCGCTGGGATTAAAGACATGTCCCACCACACCCAGCTTGGTAATTTTTTAATATATATGTAGAACATCAATGTGGTTCTTTCCTCCCCTACCTCCTATAAGTAGCCATTTTCATTATTTTTTGCAGTATTTCTTTTTCTTCTTCTTTTTTTCTTTTTTTACAAAAACAGACAAAATACATACACGAATTTTCACTTTTTTCTTAAGAAAGCCACTGTATAGACTTTTTTGCTTTTTGCTTTTTTTCACTTAACCATATATTCTGTAAGTCATTTCACATCAATTCATTGCACTCATTATTCTCATTCTTTTTCACATGGGACCATTATATGTGTATATTGTAGTTTACTCAGTTAGTTTCCTGTATTTGGTTATTTGGATCAGTTCCTGTATTTTGCAAATATAAATAATGCTGTAGTGAATAACCCTGTACATGTATATTTTCATATTTATGGAAGATTATCATCAAGATAAATCATGAGAAGTAGGGTTGCTTGGTGGAGGGATAAATGTATGCATATTTAGGTTGAGTATTGCCAAATTCCCTACCACAGGGGTGTATCATGTTGCATTCCCACTAACTATGGCCAGGAGTTCTGGAGTGACCCCACAGCCTCATCAGTGTGGTAGATGAGAAATGGTATCTCAGTGTGATTCTAATTGACATTTCTCCTATTATGAGAACAGTCGAACATCTTTTCATAGATATGAAAGCTGGTGTGCCTCTTTAGTGAATTGGCTTTACATTTCTTTTGCTGGCTTTTCTACAGCATTTTTGGCCCTCATTTTTAAAAAGGTTCTTGTACATTGGGGATACTTGCTCTTTGTGCTATATTTTGCAGATGCTTTTTGTCAGTCAGTCGTTTAACTTTTGACTTTGCTTCTCTTGTTTCTGGCTATCCCAAAAATATTTTAGTCAGAAAAATCACAAGCGAGGGCTTTTGTTCTCAGATGTGGACATTTATGATAAAAGCATAGAATTTTAAGCAATATAATTATGATGGAAAAATAGATCACTAGGATAAATGACCTCAAAATAGATGCAAGTATATATAAACATAAAGTGTATGTATTTAATAAATTTAGCATAGATTAAAAAGTGACACTTCAAATCAGTGATGAAAGGGATGGTTATTTAGGAAGTATACCAGCCTTCAAACTGTTTAGAAATAAAGTTAAATCCCTACTTTAAACAGTCCACCAAAGAAAATTCAGTTAAATAAATTTAATAGTTAACAAATGAAACCTTCAAAGTACTAGGAGAAAATAGTAGTAATTATATAAGCATTTCTCAACTTCTCAACTCTCAACTGTTTAAGTTTTGAACTGAATAATTCTTTGCTATGGGAAGATAAAAAATTCAAAATGCAGACTTGACTTTTCAAATTAGTCAATATGAAATAAACTTACTCGAATTTGGGGAGATAGGTACTTTCATCAACTGATAAAAGTATAAATAAATATAACATTGAAATGCAATAGACAATACATGTTACACCTTTCCTGTATATACTTAGCTTTTGTCCGTGCGTTTTTACTTATGGTACCTTATCCTTTGGAAATAACTGGACTGTGAAAAAGTTCATTACTATACTAAATAATTGCTAAATATTGGAAAAACCCCATCTGTCCAATAATAAGAAACTGGTCAAAATAAATTAAGGCACATTCTTATATAATACATGTATATACATTCATATATGAATACATTATATATGAATTACACACACACATATATTATCACTGCTATAATCAATGAAGTATATATACATGGAAAATGGACAGATTGTAGTTAGAAACTCAGGTAATAAAATTATGTGTATAGGTATTTATCTCTGAAACAGTAGATACCATTTCTTTTTTTCTATTTATATAAAAATTTTGATAGATTATATGCAAGATAGTATAGAATTTTTAATTTTTGTATTTGTATTTCTGACTTTTCCACTGAACATGAATAGTTTAAATAATTAAAAAATTTTAATGGGGGCTGGAGTTGTGGCTCAGCAGTAGAGTGCTCACCTAGCACGTGAGAGGCCCTGGGTTCAATCCTCAGCACCACATATAAATAAATAAATAAATAAATAAATAAATAAGTTGTGTCCAGCTATAACTAGGAAATAAAGTATTAAAAGATTTTTAATGGAGGGTTGGGGATGTGGCTCAAGCAGTAACGTGCTCGCCTGGCATGCGCGGGGCACTGCGTTCGATCCTCAGCAGCACATAAAAATAAAATAAAGATGTTGTGTCCACCGAAAACTGAAAAATAAATATTAAAAATTCTGTCTCTCTTCTCTCTCTCTTTAAAAAAAATTTTAATGGAGAAATAAAACATTTTTTATGGGCTAGGATTGTAGCTCAGTGGTGGAGTGCTTGCCTAAGTAGCATAAATGAGACCCTGGGTTCTATCCTCAGCACCACATAAAAATAAAGACATTGAGACTGATACTTTCATTTTGTTGATGATTCTGGCATATCCAGTACGATAAACTTGACAGAAGGCAAGTGTGCTTCCAATTCTTGAAAATATTCAAGAAATAGGGAAGTTACAGACACCTATAGCTCCCCAATATAAAAGGCAATAATACCACTAGAGATCTAGGCAGAGCTTTTAGTCAGATAGAGATTATCAAAGTTAAGCAAAATCATAGTAGAAGGAAAACTATATGAAAGTAGAGAACCGGGGAAGAATCATCCCTGGAATATTTTAAATCTTACTCCGACTGACTTATTTTATATACAGGCATTATTACTAATAGAACTACTGTATATGCCTAACATATAATGGATACATCTGATGAACAGAAATTTATGAACATTTACATGTGGGATTGTATAATATCAATATTCTGGCCACTACAAGTCAGAAATAATTTAGAAACCTGAAGAAAAAAGAGAGATGTTTGAAAAGCAGATGCTCAAAAATTCCCTGTGAGACACCAGAACACTATCACCCAACTGAGCCTGTAGGCTGAGTCTTGACTGGGATTGTGGGAGCATCCAGTAGAGTCCAGCAGGAAGAAAAGATGGTGAGCCTCCTTAAGTTATCACATGTGCTTCAAGAACTACACACCAATGACACACACTGAGCCCATGCCAGGGAGTGCTCTACATGAAGGACAGGTGTGTCTTCTCTTGCATGACCCTCAGAGGTTTATAATGAGGGCAAGGTTGCCCACATCTGTCAGGTGAGTGTGGCACCTGACATGAGAACCAGAGGCTCCAGAAGCTGATATTGAGGGAGACAGAGAATCAAGATGCACACAACCCAGATTAAGGGGACAGGAGGGACTGAAACTCAGTCTTCACATCTGANCCTTCAAACTGTTTAGAAATAAAGTTAAATCCCTACTTTAAACAGTCCACCAAAGAAAATTCAGTTAAATAAATTTAATAGTTAACAAATGAAACCTTCAAAGTACTAGGAGAAAATAGTAGTAATTATATAAGCATTTCTCAACTTCTCAACTCTCAACTGTTTAAGTTTTGAACTGAATAATTCTTTGCTATGGGAAGATAAAAAATTCAAAATGCAGACTTGACTTTTCAAATTAGTCAATATGAAATAAACTTACTCGAATTTGGGGAGATAGGTACTTTCATCAACTGATAAAAGTATAAATAAATATAACATTGAAATGCAATAGACAATACATGTTACACCTTTCCTGTATATACTTAGCTTTTGTCCGTGCGTTTTTACTTATGGTACCTTATCCTTTGGAAATAACTGGACTGTGAAAAAGTTCATTACTATACTAAATAATTGCTAAATATTGGAAAAACCCCATCTGTCCAATAATAAGAAACTGGTCAAAATAAATTAAGGCACATTCTTATATAATACATGTATATACATTCATATATGAATACATTATATATGAATTACACACACACATATATTATCACTGCTATAATCAATGAAGTATATATACATGGAAAATGGACAGATTGTAGTTAGAAACTCAGGTAATAAAATTATGTGTATAGGTATTTATCTCTGAAACAGTAGATACCATTTCTTTTTTTCTATTTATATAAAAATTTTGATAGATTATATGCAAGATAGTATAGAATTTTTAATTTTTGTATTTGTATTTCTGACTTTTCCACTGAACATGAATAGTTTAAATAATTAAAAAATTTTAATGGGGGCTGGAGTTGTGGCTCAGCAGTAGAGTGCTCACCTAGCACGTGAGAGGCCCTGGGTTCAATCCTCAGCACCACATATAAATAAATAAATAAATAAATAAATAAATAAGTTGTGTCCAGCTATAACTAGGAAATAAAGTATTAAAAGATTTTTAATGGAGGGTTGGGGATGTGGCTCAAGCAGTAACGTGCTCGCCTGGCATGCGCGGGGCACTGCGTTCGATCCTCAGCAGCACATAAAAATAAAATAAAGATGTTGTGTCCACCGAAAACTGAAAAATAAATATTAAAAATTCTGTCTCTCTTCTCTCTCTCTTTAAAAAAAATTTTAATGGAGAAATAAAACATTTTTTATGGGCTAGGATTGTAGCTCAGTGGTGGAGTGCTTGCCTAAGTAGCATAAATGAGACCCTGGGTTCTATCCCCAGAACCACACATTTAAAAAAAAAAAAAAAAAAAAGAAGAAGTTTTTTTAATCCTTTGTCTCAATTCCAAATTTTTAAAAAGTTAGAAAATTTTTAAAAACAATAGTAAATTGTTAAATAATTAAAAAAAAAATCTGCAGTGGTGTTCATGAAGGAATTATTTACAACTAAGAAAGACAGATAATGTTCCATAATAATTTTGCATGTGTAAGGAGAAAAGGGGTATTTTTTTCTTTTATTATTTATATATGACAGCAGAATGCATTACAATTCTTATTACACATATAGAGCACAATTTTTCTTATCTCTGTTTACATACACAGTATATTCACATCAATTTGTGTCTTCATACCTTTACTTTAGATAACACATTCCACCATCATTAATGACCCCATGCATCCCCCTTCCCCTCCAACCCCGCTACCCTATCTAGAATTCATCTGTTCCTCCCATGCTCCCACTCCCTATCCCACTATGAATCAGCCTGCTTATATCAAAGAAAACATCTGGCATTTGGTTTTTTGGGATTGGCTGTCTTCACTTAGCATTATCTTCTCTATCTCCATCCATTTACCTGCAAATGCCATGAATTTTTCTCTTTTATTGCTGAGTAATATTCTATTGTGTATATATGCCACAACTTTTTTATCAATTCATCTATTGAAGGGCATCTAGGTTGGCTCCACAGTTTAGCTATTGTGAATTGTGCTGCTGTAAACATTGATGTGGCTGTGTCCCCGTATATGCTGTTTTTAAGTCCTTTGGGTATAGACCGAGAAAAGGGTTAGCTGGGTCAAATGGTGGTTCCATTCCCAATTTTCCAAGAAATCTCCATACTGCTTTCCATATTGGCTACACTAATTTGCAGTCCCAGCAGCAGTGTATGAGTGTACCTTTTCCCCCACATCCTCACCAACCCTTATTGTTGTTTATATGCATAATAGCTGCCATTCTGACTGAAGTGAGATGAAATCTGAAGAGTGGTTTTGATTTGCATTTCTCTGATTGCTAGTGATGATGAACAGAAAAGGGGTATTTTTAAAAATATAAACCAATATTATCTTGGTGAAAAGTGGTACTTGTTAATCATCTAAATATTGACCATCCAAAAATGAAATTACAAAACATTATAAAGGAAATTGTCTAAATTTAGTATTAAAGCACAGTGTTTCGTGTGTGAGTGTGTGTGTGCGCGCGCGTGTGTGTTTGTATCATGATAAAAGATTCTTTACTTATTTGTGTGAATATACTAAAGAAAACCAACCTGAAATTTTATTTGTCATAGGTGGCTTCAGGAGAGTGCAATGAGGACACTGAAGTTTACAACATCACCCTGTGTACTGGGGATGAACTCACTCTAATGGGTCAGGCAGAAATCCTTTATGCAAAGACTTTCAAGGAAAAGTCACGACTTAACACAATCTTCAAAAAGATTGGGAAGCTCAATTCCATCAGCAAACTAGGAAAAGGCAAAATGCCATGCCTCATTTGCATGAATCACAGGACCAACGAAAGCATCAGCCTTCCATTCCAGTGCAAGGGCAGATTCAGCACCCGAAGCCCCCTGGAGCTTCAGATGCAGGAAGGGGAACACACCATCCGCAACATCGTGGAGAAAACCAGGCTTCCTGTGAATGTGACTGTCCCAAGTCCTCCGCCCAGAAACCCATACGACCTTCACTTCATCCGAGAGGGGCACCGCTACAAGTTTGTGAACATCCAGACCAAGACGGTGGTGGTTTGCTGCGTGCTGCGGAACAACAAGATCCTCCCCATGCACTTCCCTTTGCACTTGACCGTCCCCAAGTTCAGCCTCCCAGAACACCTGGTAAAGGGAGAGGTATGGCCTGAAACCCTGGTCCATCACTGGCTGGGTATCTGCCAAGAGCAGTTTGACATTGATGAGTATTCACGGGCTGTCCGGGATGTGAAGACAGACTGGAATGAGGACTGCAAGAGCCCCAAGAAGGGCCGGTGCTCTGGCCACAACCACGTGCCCAATTCCCTCAGCTATGCCCGGGATGAGCTCACCCAGTCCTTCCACCGGCTCTCAGTCTGTGTGTATGGCAACAATCTCCATGGCAACAGTGAAGTGAACCTTCATGGCTGCAGGGACCTGGGGGGAGACTGGGCCCCCTTTCCTCATGACATCCTGCCCTATCAGGACTCCGGTGACAGTGGGAGTGACTACCTTTTCCCAGAAGCTACCGAAGAATCAGCAGGTGTCCCAGGGAAGTCAGAACTTCCTTATGAAGAGCTGTGGCTGGAGGAAGGCAAGCCCATCCGTCAGCCTCTCACTCGCTCTCTGAGTGAGAAGAGCAGATGTGAC
Organism: Marmota marmota marmota; assembly: GCF_001458135.2. Lineage (NCBI taxonomy): Eukaryota > Metazoa > Chordata > Mammalia > Rodentia > Sciuridae > Marmota > Marmota marmota. The sequence goes on from NW_025999990.1 coordinate 33,116,383, forward strand.
CCGTCGAGAGGATCTGCCCGGTCCAAATGCGCAACTTCTCCTCTTCCTGTCCCTGAGACTCTGGGAGCCACAATGAAGTCTTCAGAAATTGCCCTACCTCCACCTCCAGTGCCTCCCAAGTCTGAAGCCGTAAGTTGTTCCTGTTTGTGATTGGTGTGCTGCTCTCCATGTCTCTCTGCATGGTCATCTACTCATTCATTTTCTTTAAAAAAGGAAAACTTCCCAACGGAAGGTGATCAGAATGAACAAATTTGTTTGACTTGGCATGAAATATAGTTGTTAGTCAGATCATCTCACTAGTTAAAGTTGTACTCGGTGTTGGATGAAAAATTCTCCACAAGTTTTTCATGGGAGGCTGAGGCAGGAGGATCACAAGTTCAAAGCCAGCCTCGAGCGAAAGCAAGGTGCTAGGCAGCTCAGTGAGACCCTGTCCCTAAATCAAATACAAAATAGGATTGGGGATGTGGCTTAATGGCCAAGTGCCTCTGAGTTCAATCCCCAGTACCCACCCCACCCCACGCGACCCCCACAAAAGAAGGAGACATTTAAAACTTTCGCTGCTGTCTAGAAAACAGATTATGGGGAGGAGAGAGTAGAAGCTAGGAGACCAGGGAAGAGACAGTTAAAGTGACAGAGGTATGAGGTGATGATGTCTGGCCCAGAGCAGCTGGTTCAGTGGGTGGCAGGGAGAGATGAGCTGCATTGGAATATGGCTCAGAGGTAGGCCAGCATGTTCACTGATGAAGCAGCTGTGGGAAAGAAGGAGAGCAGCAAACCCCTAGCTTCTATTGTAGTCAGCTTTTTCTCTGCTGCGACTAAAAGACCCGACCAGCACAATTGTAGAGGAGGAAAGGTTTATTTGAGGGCTCACGGTTTCAGAGGTCTTAGTCCATAGAAGGCTGGCTCCATTCCTTGTGGCTCAAGGTGAGGCAGAACAACATGGTGGGAGAGTGTGGCAGAGGGAACCAGCTTACATGATGATAAGAAAGCAAGAGAGAGAGAGAGAGACCCCACTCTCCAGATACAAAATATATACCCCATAGCCACGCCCCCCACGGAACCACGTCTACCAGCCACACCCCACCTGCCTGCAGTTACCATGTAGTTAATCCCACAGGGATTAATTCACTTTTTAGGTTAAGAATATAACCCAGTACTTGCATTATCTCACACGTGAGTTTTGGGGGGACACCACATCTAAACTATACTAGATTCTTAACCATAGCAACAGAGTAGATACTTGTCATGTACAGTACAGGAAAGATTGAAAGAGGAGAACATTGATTGGAGGCAAAGGGGAATCAGGAGGTGTTGGCATCCCTCATGACTCTTCTGTATCTCTGAAACTGCACTGAGATCAATGCATGGGGGTGTGCACACTGGAACCAGGTGATTCTAAACACCTTAAGCATAACTCAGAGCTTGGTGGGGCTGGGGGTGTAGCTCAGTGGTGGAATGCATGGTTATCAGGCATAAGAACCCCAGGTTCAATTCTCAACACCCACAAAAGAGGGGGTTCAGTACAAACAGGAAAAAGACTCTTCTGTTTTGATCATGTTTTTGACTGACAGCCACTCTGAACCTCCACTACTCATTTTTGATCACTGAATTTCATTTTATCTGAAGGGAGGAGTACTAGAGGCACTAGGTATAATTCTGTTCATGTATTTGACAATATCTATTACAGTGGTTTCCTTTATTCTAGCTCTAACAAAATCTTTTTTTAAAAAAAAATGTTACATAAATCCCGATATATTATAAGAATTAAACTTAAAACCCACCTGACTTAAGCACAGATTGAGAAAAGGCAGTCTTTTTTGTGTCCCCACCCACTCTCTTCCCCCACAGGTGTCTTGGGACAGCTCTCTGGACCCCTAGGCTGTGCAGAACCCAGTTTCCAAACCATGGAATTACTTGATTAGATGTTAGGAATACCTAGTCTAGTAAAACCTAGACTCTGAGCCCCTGGGACCTTTTAATTTTATGGAGAAGGTAACAGACAAAAAGAGATGACTGTTATACAGGTTAAAAGAGAAACAATTTTTAAAGAGAGGGACACAGTGTGTGTGTGTGGGAATTCAGAGGACAGAAAGAAACTTGTAATTGGAAATGAAATAAAGAAGCCTTCATGGGGATTCTGATATTTTAGTGAGTTTAGAGCATATACATAGATTGAAAGAGCAGAGAGATGAGAAAGCAGAACATTTCGAGTAAAGAGTGAGCAAGGGTATGAGAGCTGGGATGCTTAAGCCCATGAGGGAATTAAGTTCTATTGAATAGTGTTGGCTAGGTCCAATAGGGTTAGATAAGGTTGGGTAGGGTTGGATAAGGTGGGTAAGTTTGGATAGGGTTGGATAAGGTTGGATAGAGTTAGATAAGGTTGGGAAGGGTTGGATAAGTTTGGACAGGGTTGGATAGATTAGATGGAGTTGAATAAGTTTGGATAGGGAGCATGAAGGGCAGCAGTGACTGACAGGCTGGAGCCAGGACATAGACAGCCCTGAATGTTGGGCAGTAGTTCATGCCAGGTGCTCTGCTTCTCTGTCCATACAGAGCCTTCGCTTCTCCAAAGTTTTCTCAAGAGAGAATCCACTTCTGGCTCCCAGAAACTGCAGGTCTGGACTTTCCCATGCTCCTTTTAGGATCTTCCAGGGACCCTAAGGCACAAGCACAGAGATCCTTGTATTCATTAGAGATCATGGAATATTTGGGGAACTCTTGGTAGAACTAAGGTCCTCAATCCTTGTATTCATGTCAGAGGTCCCCTGATGGAGACTCCAAAAGACAGGTAAAAAGTAAAGGGACCCCCTCCTAGCAAGCACTGTAATACCTTTAATGGCATGGAAATCCAGCTTATGTAGTTGATGTTATGTGAAGGTTGAGACTTTGATCTTTATTAGGAACATGACAGTGTGAGCTTTTCCTACTGAATCTTGGTCCTCCCTGGCGTGTTGTGGGCCTCATATTTGTTGACTGACTGATGTCCTCATCCAAGGTGGTCCCACCCAGGATCATTTACGTAGTCAAGTCTAGAGGTAGGAAATTAGCATCACTTGTTTTTTCAGTGGCTGATGAAAGAGGAGTAAGAACATAAATATTAAGAAGTCCAATCTTGACCTTGGTGCTAAAAGAAAAACAACTAGAGTTAAATTTGAAACTGATGCAGATTTCATAGGAAAAGAAAAGATTTTAGTCCCCAGTCTAAACTGTAATTTCTTATGATGTAAGAGAATCTTTTCAGATTATGTCCAGTGTTTATAAAACACTATAAACATAAAATTTTTTATAAACACCTGAAATCATTTAATTTATTTTTAAAGAAAAAAAAATGAAGCATTTTAAATTAAGTCATATTTTTTATAGGTTCTGTGACCATGAAATGAATTTTCCATTTTTAGGATATGTGTGGGATCCAGAGAACGTCATAATTGTTAGATGTGGCTTCGGCTTGTAATTTTCAAAAGGGAACTTTAATGGGGCATAAATTCAAGTGCTCCCACAGAATTAAATAAAGAATCTGCCTCGGATAGTTAGAATGCAGTGAGTCCTAGAAGAGACAGGCCTGTGTCTAACAGCCATCTCACCCAATAAATAAAGATAGTGGTGAGCTTTCAAGTGAGGCTGGGGGATATCACCTGGGAAGAGGACAACTCCCACCCAGGTCCTTAGGAAGAGAAGGTGCTGGTGCAATGAAGAGTCAGAGAAGAGGTGTCTTTCTTTCATCGTAAGTCTGCATAGCTGGCGACTGGTGAATGAACCGCCTCCTCAACCCAGCCACATGCTTACAATCTGGAGGCTCCCTGGCTGTGCAGAGGTGTTGGCTCCTGTCTCCCGGCTCCTCAACTCTTCACTTTCCACTCCAGCATCCTAAGTTGTGACATGTTTATGCTCCCTCCCCAGCAGATTTTGATGGGTTTTGTTTCTTCCTGTGAAAGTGAGAATGAATCTCCATCATGCTTGCCGTTTCCCACAGCGCAGCGTGCTGCAGCCCTGGCGGGTCTGCATGGTTCTCCAGAACGCCTTCCCACTCACATCTTACACAGGGAAGCTAGGCTGCAGAGCCAGAGCACCCTTAGTGGCAGAGGAATTGTTTGAGCCCTGTTAATGTATTTGGTTCACCACCTTGTATCCGTGGCTCTTTGGGATTACACACTGGTCTCTTGTGTGCTTGTAAACGCTGTTTAATATAGATTTTTTTTTTTAGAGAAAGCTCTGCCACTCACCTCTCTGTAATATGAGAAGGTATTTCCTTCCTAACAGGAATGTCCTAGGGAAAAATAAACAGTTTTTGGTTCCAGGGGTAGAAGGGACACAGCCACTTGTATCCCCAGACCTGCTGGGGCAGATGGCAGGGTGAGGGAGCATGCCCAGCTCACTAAGTGTTGGCATTGCCTCTTCAAAATTTTGCAAGGAGCCCCCAGACTGGAATACCTGACAATCCCCCTTAAGTGGATTATCCTTATTGATCCATGTATTTATTCTAAATACAGCCTCCATTTCATAATATTGTGGGCCTTTATTCATCATTTTAATTTCTAGGTATTGACTGATATGTCTAAAACATTTACCCAGATATACTCTATAAGTGACAGTCTTCAGAATCTTTCTTTTTCCCCCCTTCTCTCTTGAGAAAATGTCATTTTGGAGAGCAGTGATGGGAACACTTTATACTACATGAAACTGCATGAAATTCTAAAAATAAAATGACTGCCAGAGTGCTGTGGTCTATGCAGTGAATTGCAAATGGTTATCAAAACTGTAGGTTGCAGTTCTTCTAAAGCCATTTGGGCAGCAGTATTCTACCAGGGACCCCAAATGCCAGTGATCAGTGTCCTCCATCTCTGGTAACAGGAATAATTATATTCACCTGTGGTTGGTTTTTGCCATTACAGTGATACCTGAGGCTGATGAAAGGAAATTTATAAAAGGGGCTCTAGGCTGCAAACCACTCGTGTCAACCAAGTTACACTGCAATATTGATGAGTTTGTTAACCTTTGTGATTGATGACAATGATGCCCTATGGTGTATGAGAAACAGGGCATAGGTACTGAGCTCTGAGATAAATTGATAGCATATATTCCTTATTAGGAGGCTGGAAGTCCATCATAAATAAAGTTCCCTTGATGAAGCACATTGTGTTATTGGAGTTTGAGAAAAATAAGACTCAAAGGATGAATATAATGAATATAATACCAGATTGAAAAGGCCTAGTCCAGAAGGTACTGGAAAACACTGATTTAACATAAGTTAGAGGTCCTGAGTCTGCCCCACAGGCTGAACAACTGATGGAAAAATGGAAGGAGTTACCATGTCTCCTGGGAGTCTTCATTTCCCATCTTAGTGGAATGAAGGAGAGAAATAGTCCACCGTATTAGGAGATAAAGCATTACATGCAGGTAGTTTTGTCTGAGAGCCACATGTGGATTAGAATTCTCACTCTGCCTCTTAGCAGTTTTATACCTGGGGCAAAATATTTAACCTCCCTGGGTCAGTTCCTGTGGGGATAATAACTTCTTCACTGCATTATTGTATTATACAAAGTCTTGGCACTTTTCCCTGGCACTTGGTAAGCATTAAATAAAGAGTAGCAATAATTTAATATAGGATGGATTCCAGCGTAGGGCCTGATAGAAAGTGATTTTTTAGAGGCCCTCTATCCTTCCTTGACTAAGAGATGGAGAGAAGAGGTCACCGTTTTAGATTCATAAGGCCCTAACAAGAGCCAGAAGCTTCTTAGAGATGAGCATATCCACCTACTAGTGGATCAGCAGAGGCGTCCTTGACACTCAGACAGGGTCCTCTAGTCCTCACATCCCCCCCTAAATTGTGGTAGTTTCATATTTGATAGATACTACAAAAACGTAGTTGATTTTCAAAAGAGAACCTTTTCATCTGACTTCTAAACTCTATTTGATAGCATAAGGTTATGTTACTGTTACCTGGCTGTGATGTCATCATAAATTTTGTAATCATCACAAACCAAAAAAAAGAGCTACAGAACTGTTTAACATCCTGTGGATCCCATGACCTGTATTCAATCCTGTATTCAATTGGGGAGTTAGAGGATTTGAAGAGCTATAGGGTGCCTGAAGGCTTCAAACAAGTGTCAAGAAACTATTCCCAGGCAAAGCTGGATAGCCATGTTTAAAGCTGAGAAGTTGCCGGGGTAACTTCATTCCTTGGGCATGGGTAACCCTGGACAAGTCTGTCACATAGTATTTGAGCCTCATGTGACTACCCAAGCTAAAAAAGCTCTATGAAAAAGTTTGTTTATAAGCTGAGGGAAGCAACTATGAAGGCTAATTGTATTCCGAATTTTTATTTTTACTTTGTCTTTGGGCTCTTTCAAATATTAATATTTTAAAAAGGCACTAACAGACAGGTTCTCTTAAATAAATCTGGTGTATTAATATTCAAGTTTAGATACTGAAAAGATTAATATGGAAGTGATGGGGCCTGGCATGTGGCTTAGTGGTAGAGCACGTGCTTAGTGTGCAAGAGGCCCTGGGTTCAATTCCCCAGCACTGCAAAGGGGGAAAGAAAAAAAAAAGGTACAAAAGCAATTATTTACTTCTCAAAATAACTGCTCTACAAAAACATTCACTCAAGATTCCACTAATTAATGAGGTCTCGTAGGGCTTTTGACATTTAATTAATTTTAATTACAACTTTTGAAGAGTACTCTGTAAGCAAGCCCTACCTGTGTTCCCTTTGTTAATTGAAATAAGGCCTCAATTATTATTGTGTTTTGATAATTTCGAAATTAATTGCCTTCCGTTTCATGTAGGTTGCTTTTAAATGAAACCTTCTTGGCCAAGCATTTTGTTTTCTTGGGTGTCCATGGAAAATCTCAATGACTCAAATGTTAATGAAGATAATTGTAATATTCTGTTGGATAAGTCTCATTTCAGATCTCCGCTTTTAGGATACAATACTATTTAAGTTGTCTGTTGTGTCTTAAACTTTTACTATACTCTTTACTCAGGGAAAGTCTTTCCCCAAAGGTGTGTACTTTATCCAGAGTCCATGGAAGCACCCTAGATTTTAATCAGGAGCTTTTTTTTTTTTTTTTTTTTTT
>NW_025999990.1:33123485-33126821 GCF_001458135.2 Marmota marmota marmota
AGCTTTTTTTTTTTTTTTTTTTTTTCAGAGCACTTGCCCTTCTTGCCATAGACTGAGAGGCTCCTCCCCCAGTCTCCCTTGCCTGAGGCTTGAATATTGGAGGATTGGAGGGCTTTTCTGAAAAAGGTCTCTTAGGTCCTTGTTATCAATGTATAAAACTGAAAAAAGAAACATATTCATCTGACAATCAGGATTCTGACTGTAAATCGCACTTGACCTTACATAATGAATTAAATGGAGGTTCATTTCATTTGTTTGGCTGAAAATACCCACTGATAGCTCTATGACAGGGTTGTGAACTCTGCATAAAAGCCTCTTTATAAATAAGATTTCTTAAGGCTGTAATGATTTTGTTATCTGGGGGAGAGGGAGGATGGGAAGAAATGTGAAACACAGGGCAGGGAGCACGCATGAAGGCAAAGTTACAAAGTTCAAGAAAGGATGATTACAAAACTCCTTTCTTTGAATTGACTGCATCCTGAATGTGGCTTTTTAGAGAATATTCATGATAAAGGTGAGCCCAGTTTTAGATCTTATGTTTTCTGAGTCACCAATATGGAAACAAAATGATCCATGCCCCCACCTGCATATTCCAAAGCCTCTTTAGTGATTTCTCACAGTTCCGAGCAGCATGATCTTTGAGACAGGATACATTCCCCCAACCACCACCACCATCCCCACCAGGTGTGTGCTTTGGATCTTCCACTGTGAACTCTAAGGAAGTGTGTGGCCCTACTAGCAGGGGTCTCCAGATCCATTGTCTTCTATGGAGTTGAGCAAGAACTGCTCTGAAATTGATTTTTTCCCCAAAATAGATACCTGCAAGCCCCATTCTCACACTGAACTGTTTCATAAACACTTTGGTGTGTCTTTTATTTCATAGAAGTATCAGACAAAGATAGGTAACAGAAGAAAGAAATTAGTTTATAGGTAATATTTATAAAATATTCCAGTCACATATAGTGTAATGTAGTGTATGCAATTTTGTCCTGAAAACATGTACATTTTCTTTTCTAATCACGCAATAATGTGTTTGGTTGATTAAGAAATTCTTGGGCTGGGAGGTAGCTCAGTGTGAAACACCTACTGCCTAGCATGTGTGAGACCCTCGGTCTGATCCCCAGCACCACAAAAAAAGAGAAAGAGAAATTCTCATGTGTTGTTTTTAATGTGGATATTTAGAGAAAAGACCTTGTTTTCAGTTTTCACAAATTATTGACCCTTTAATCTGTGCTCAGGACTTTCCCAACTAAACCAAACTACAGGGAGTGGAGAGAGGAAAGGAAGAGCAAATGCCTATTCCAGCAGGCATGAAATCGAGTTAAACTTTCTGGAGAGTCTTCTAAAAGTTAACAAAGTAGTCCCCTTCCATGATGTTTTAGGTTTTGAACAGAGATTGGAATTGGGTTTGACTTCTTGCTGACCTTCTTTGCTTAGAAACCTGAAGCTTTCCAGCTGTTGGTTCTATTGGGTACATTTCATTCTTCCTTTAGTAGTTCTCTGGTAAGCTATCACTAGTGATTTTTCTAGCTTTATGTGGCCAGTGATGGCACAGCAAAGGTAGAGAGCAGTGGGAACTGTGCGTTCTCCTCTCTGTCCTCAAATAAAAGTTGAGCTCGGGGTGCATGTAACTTAACCTCTAGGTTATGTGCATGCATATACATACCCAGTCACAATTTTTCAAGTTTCTTCCAAAAAAAAAATTTAATAAGCATGCTGCCTTCCATCCAGTATCCCTTTTTAACAATTGTTGCACCCCTTCCTTTCTAACCAGCTCCAGAAAAGAGCAGACTGCCTCACTGACTCCACTCTCACCTCCTGGTCTAGCTTCGACTCATTGGAATCTGCTTTCTAGCTACCTCACATAATTCAAGCCTCATTTGCTAAGCTTTCCAGGGACCTGCTAACTTCCACGGTGGTGAACCTCTGCAGTGCTTTCCATGGCTTCCTGCCTGTCTCCATCTTTCCTCAGTTGTGCTCCCCCGCCTTTGGCTTCCTTCAGTCATGGTTATGCTCTGTGAGCAGTAAGATGCTGTCCCTTGTCTTTCCTCATCTTCTGCCCCTCCGCTGGGGTTCACCCTTCTTTGCCTCTTGTCTGGATCTCAATGTCACCATGACTTTAGAGTCTATCTTACCAGAACAAAATAAAACGAAAACAGGATCTCCAAACTGAACTTCTCGATTTCTCCCAAGCCCTGTTTTCCCTTCTGAGTTTCTGTCTGATAAATGGCACCAGTGTCTGCCTTATCATCAAAGCTCCCAGGCCAGAGCATCATGCCAGTGGTTCTTTCTTCCTCAAGACTTTCTCAGTAAAATTTCCTATGAATTTATTCTCTGCTACCTTGAGTAAATTCCTGGTGTTCCCATGAGCCCTTGCACATACTTTTGTTATTACCCTTAACAATTTGTATCTTAATTGTATTTGTCTCCCGCCGGTCACAGCTAATTCCACAAGTTGCTCATTTTTGTATACTCAACACGAGCTCCCCGAGCACATGACAGGCGTTCAACATGCATCTGAACAAATAAGCAGGAAAATGAAGTTAATATAAATACACAGGGAAGGGCGGAGTGACAGCTGTGTCCTGCAGACTCTTGGGGACAGTGGAAGCAGGCGGTGCCTGTGGTCCCCCACTCTCTTCCGCCTTGGACAGTTTATTTAAGCCCCCGCTATTAGATTATTTCAGTGTGTTCAGTGGCAGTCTCTCGAATACGCCTCCCTAGCAATGTGCTCCGTAGACTCTAGAACAGAACTCACCATTTCTCCCTTTTTATGAATTAGGTTTATTAACCCTAGGTTAGCAGTCTTGCTAGTGCATACCAGAGAAAGGGTTATCATGCCCAGGGTAGCGGTGTCATTTGATAAGAATTAAGTCATTGACATTTGAGAAAGGGAAACGACTATTGTGAAGGAGCAAGGATCAAGAATTATGCAGCTTCAGAGAAAAGCTTTAGACTAGGAAACTGCTCACAAAACAAGGCTCTGGATGTGACAGGAGTCAGCCCTCCATGCTGCCACTCGATCTGCGTTGTGCTTATTGGTTCTGTCCATGTGGTACTGGTGATTGAACCCAGAAACAGTCTACCTCTGAGCTATATCACCAGCCTCCCCACCCCCCATTCCCCACTGCCTTTTTTTAATATTGCTTTTATTTTTTAAATACATGACAGCAGAATGCATCACAATTCTCACTACACATATAGAGCACCATTTTTTCATATCTCTGGTTGTATATAAAGTATGTTGGCACCAATTCATGTCTTCATACATGTACTTTGGATGATGATGTCCATCACATTCCACCATCATTGCTAACCCCCTTCCCCCTCCCTCCC
>NW_025999990.1:33127008-33184663 GCF_001458135.2 Marmota marmota marmota
CAGCTCCCACCCTTCTGCCCTATCTAGAGTTGGTCTATTCTTCCCACGCTCCCCCTCCCTACCACACTATGAGTCAGCCTCCTTATATCAGAGAAAACATTCGCCATTTGTTTTTCGGGGATTGGCTGACTTCAGTTAGCATTCTCTTCTCCAACTGCATCTATTTACCTGCAAATGCCATGATTTTGTTCTCTTTGTGTATATATGCCACATTTTTTTGATCCATTCATCTACTGAAGGGCATCTAGGGTGGTTCCACAGTTTAGCTATTGTGAATTGTGCTGCTATAAACATTGATGTGGCTGTGTCCCTGTAGCATGCTGTCCTTTGGGTATAGACCAAGGGGAGGGATAGCTGGGTCAAATGGTGGTTTTATTTCCAAGTTTTCCAAGGAATCTCAATACTGCTTTCCATATTGGCTGCACCAATTTGAGACAGGCTTCCCTAAGTTGCCCAGGCTGGCCTCAAACTTGAGATCCTCCTGCCTTAGCCTCTCAAGCAGCTGGGGTTACAGGTGTGTGCCACAACCTTTTTTGGCTCTGTCTTAAACAGTAAGACTTTGGTGCCACAGAGTTTCTCTGTGAACACCAAACTGCTCATAGCCAGAAATGGCCTGGAGATAAGCAGAGGTCACCCATAATCTACACTGGGAGTAGATTAACACCCACCTCAAAACGATGCCAACCCCTCACTTGGTACTGATATTATTCCTGAAAATTCAGATACCTCTCCCTCATGAGTCACCGACTAAAGTTCAGTCTTCAGTACTACATTTGAAATAACAGAAAGGCTCTAATCCACCAGGCACAAAATAGTCTATTTTATCTTCATCTTGGAATGAATTTACTCTAGGAGCTGTGACAAATCAAAGCCACATGTCCTAACTGGAGAACATAGGCATTGCCATTGCCATTCACTCCAAACTACATCCGAGTATGGAGGGGAGACGATGGTGGGCCATGTGCCCAGGTCTGGGGCTCCTTTTTGTTCCCTAAGTTATCAGTGAATATGAGTGTCACAGAAACTAACCTCCACCTGAATGACTCGTCAATATCAATTTCCACATAAAAAATAAATGTGACTTTTGTTGTAATTTTTTGTTGAAAAAAAAAAAAATGAACCTGTTAATCCATTAATCTCTGCCAGGCATCCTATGTGGCATCCCCAACTCTGCTGTCCTCAGAACCACAATAAAGACAGTCCTTATTATTTTAGCCCTCAGGCTAATTATGTATATGTGGGGGGTGAGTAAGTGTGACAGCATGTTCAGAAGTGGGGGTCAGCCCTAGTGGCTGCGAGATGGTCCAGGACAGAGCGTGTAACATTGGGCTGGGCGGTAGGAATGGGTGTTTAAGTCAGAGTGGGCAAAATACACTAAAGCAGGGAAAGAGGCAAAATAGCACAAGGTGTGTTCTTAAGGAGAACTAGCGGGAGAGAGAGCAGGAAAGGTAGGTTGGAGCCAGACAGGCGGCAGAGGGACTTGGGTGGAAGGCAGAAGAGTCTGGCCTTTATCCAGCAATGGGAGGAAGGGGGTGTCACTGGAGATGGGAACAACATGATGAAAGCCATATGCTGAGGCTTTTAGAAAGAATGTGCCAAAAGTGTAGCCCTTAAAAGTGAAATTGAATATGAGAGGAAGCTAGAAATAGGGTGATTGACCTTTCCAGTCCTTTATTGTCAGATAAAATTCATTTACAGCATAACTACCTTCCTCTTGGATGTAAACCGTCCATGTTGAATCAAATAAAAAGCAAAGAATGATTAGTGTTTTAAGGGTATGAGACAGAAAGTATAACTTCTGAACCCCAAAATGTATACATCCCACCAAAGCATATAATTCTTCCCATAAAATGCTGTGAAATATGATTTCACCGGAGCAGCCACATCTGCAGCACCAAGTTGAAAATACCAAAGCTCCCTGGAGGGATCATCAACTGTGCTCACCTATCCATGCCCACCCCTCCCACCTGCTGGTCCAGCACTGGTTTTGTGCCTCAACACAATGACACCTGAAATTCTTATCATGGATGAGATGAATACCTTTAAATTTGTCTTTTTTTTAAACGACCATTTTTCCAAAGTGGGTTTCAAGTAAGCTTAATCCTTTTATTTTGAACTCATAATTGCACCCAAACTCCTTTCAGGAGCCATGTGGCCACCCAAAAGTTGCCCATGACTGGACATGGTGGTGCATGCCTATAATACAGCAACTGGGGAGGCTGAGGCCAGAGGATCACAAGTTCAAGGCCAGACTCAGCAACTTAGTGAGGCCCTAATTAACTTAGAGAAACTCTGTCTCAAAATAAATAAATAAAATGGACTGGGGATATAGCTCAATGGTTAAGTGTCACTGGGTTCAGTTCCCAGTCCCCCCTACCCCCGGCAAAAAAAGTTGCCCATGTCCCAGATTCTGTTTAGAGTCTCAGCTGTAAACATTCCCAGTGGCCATAACTTTCTGTTCACCACGTCCTGGAGCCTACAATGGTGGGCCATGTGCCCAGGTCTGGGGCTTCTTTTTGTTCCCTAAGTTATCAGTGAATATGGGTGTCACAGAAACTAGCCCCCGCCTGAATGACTCATCAATATCAGTTTCCACATAAAAATAGAAAAGGCATCCTGTGGTATATGTTTAAAAGTAAAAATGCCTTTTGTTGTAATGTTTGTTGAAAAAAAAAAAAAATGAACCTGTTCATCTGTTAATCTCTGCCTGGCATCCTGCGCAGCATCTTTGTGCCAGAGGTGATGGATCCTCTGGGGGAGGTGTTTCTCTGTTTGAGAAATAGCCTGTTTCTCAAACTTACTTTCCACCTCCCCCACATCATGAAAAGCCCCTGAGAAGCCCTCAGGACTGCCACGCTCTGAATGAAGTGGCAGACCTTGGGTATCTGGGGCTGGTTATAAAAATAGGAAGACTGGATTTCCCTTACACCACATTCAACTACAAGTGGATTCTGTTCTGAGTGCCAAGACTTAAGCCAGCCAATTATTTTAAATTAAATTGCATATTATAATTGACATCTCAGCATATTATAATTGACATCCCAGGTAAGCAGTGCCTAATGAAATGTCATATTTAATGACTGATTCCAAAACTTAGAAAATTCTAAATTGAATTAAGCGTTGACCTGTTTTCCTCAGTTCCACTCAACCCCAGTATTGAGATGTGATTGTTTGTTTTAATATTTAAGTGAGCAGAGCCCTTTGCTCACATCTCCCATATTGCCTGTTACTTATAAACATCCACCCAACCAAGGCCACCTGTTATAATGTTACACCAGTCCATCCTAGATTTGGTAGACACTCCCGAAAAAAGAGAAGAAACACAACTGGCTACGGTACAGGTCACTAATAAGACAAAAGGAAGACGAACAATGCCCCCCAAAAGCCAGGGTGTGGGGTGACCCAGCCAGGCCTTCCATGTTCTAGGGCGAGCTTAGCTTTGAAGGGAAAGAAGACTTTGGGGAAAGGGTGCCCGAGCTGAACAGTCCTCCCTCATCTTGACACTAGCCTCGTTGCCTCCAGGTTTTCTTTCTGCGCCCATTCACCTGCCACCTTTTTAAAAGCTTAAAAAGGAGAAGCATGCGGCTGTTAGGGAAGAATTCTGCTTCTCTGAATATTTTGCTTTAGCTTAAAGAGTTTCTCCATATGAAAAAGACTCCTCTTACCAACCCAGGGGTCCCCAGTAAGAGGGCTGTGGGTCCTGCAGATGGGAGTAGTGATCCCGGCCCCAGGAAGAAACACAGTGGATGAGACTTTTTTTTAAATCGCCTCCATTTCACTTTAGAATCAAGATCTGCTGGATTGCCCATGACCAAGTGACTTTCCTTAAAGGCTGGTTTTCTTTGGCAAGTGATTCAGGCCTGGGACGCCAGTAGGAGGCCCAGTGTGCAGTTGGCGTAGGAGGTGGATGATGTGATGTCAATAGTGGGAGCCCGTTTCATTTCATTGGAAGCAAACTCAACACCAAAGCTTGCTCTTGCTGTTTCCTTGTCTTTCTGTCCCACAACCGCTGGGACAGAAAGGAGTTGAAGGCAAAGGTGAGAAAAGTGGTGGGAACATGGCCTAAAAACAGGCATGAGGCATTTCAAAGCACAGGATTTTTGAGAGTCCAAATTGGCTGTTTTTACCTTTGTAGTTGACTAGAAGGACCAGGTGGAAACTGCCCCCTGCTGCCTGACCTAGAGAACTACATACAGAATGCCCACCAGGTTAACAAGAACTGCATTGGGAAATGCCTGCACGGGCTGGAAAGCTGCACAGGACAGCCAGCTCCAAAGACCTGAACGTCACAAGTCACCCAGATCCTCGCCAGTGTGAAGTTGAAGGGAGAGCAAGCAAGTCAGAAGCAGCTCTTATAAAAAGTTCTACTTTTTGGAATTGGAGTGCTACTCCATTATACCCTCTGCAGCCTTGTTTCCTGATCCCGGAGCCTCCACTTCACCTAGTAGCTTGTTAGAAATACAGACTCTCAGTCCCCACTGTGGGCCTCCTGAACAGAATCTGCATTTTGACAGGATTCCCCAGGTGATTCACATGGACATATACACTTGACACATCCCATTTGTCAGCCCCTAATAAACACATACACATGCGTGTCCACACAACATAGCTTCAGGAGCTTTAATCCTAGAGAAAGTCTATCATTCCCAACCTGGGTCAAAGTGAGTTTCATTTGTACAGTGAATAAACACATCTACGGAAGAAAGTCTAATCCGCTACTAACGTGGGAACCACCTTCTATCCTTATTTCCTAATACTTCTGCTGTACATCCTCACATTTCACTAGGTCTTTGACCAAAGGCACTGTAATTGCTGTGTTGCACATGATTTGCTATATTTCTGCAGCAGCTAATGTTTCACCAAACAGGGTTCTTTCAAAATCAGTCGGTTCCCAGCAAGTATGTGACAGGTGTCTAGTTCTATCCCTGGCAGCTCTGTGTTTACCATCTTTCTTGTTTGCTCCCATTGTCTGTCTCTCTCTCTCTTTCTCTCTCTCTCTCTCTCTCTCTCTCTCCCTCCCTCCCTCCGTTATTGCTTAAAGAGTAGCCACTTGACCCCACAGGATGGAGCTGGCCCCAGGGTCCTTGTCAGTTTGTTGCTAATCTGGAGTATTCTTTTTTACACCAGGTCAGGGAAGAATGCCGGCTCCTGAACGCCCCACCTGTTCCACCCCGAAGCACAAAGCCTTTGTCCACGAGTCCCTCCATCCCTCCTCGCACAGTCAAGCCAGCGCGGCCACAGACTCGCTCTCCCAGCCCCACCTTGTCCTACTATTCTTCAGGGCTGCACAACATGTAAGTCTGGCTGCAAGGGCTCACGGCAACCTGATTTCTCCTCAGCCAGGAGAGTGTCCTCTAGCCAGGGCAGTGGGAAAGGAAATGGTTTTTATCATTTAAAGTAATTTTACTGAAAGAGCATGAAGGGGTGGCACTTGTTGTTTTTCACCTTGGACAGAAGAGCCAGTGTCTTGGGAAGAAAAGATGTCAGGGGTCTATGAGAAGTCGGTGTAAAAGCCTCTGGATTCTCTTGGAAACAGCGTGTAGAGGATGCCATCCATTCTCACAAGCCAGCACCTAGTTCTTTCCACTTTGACACAAGCAGACAGCACCTCAAATTGAAAGGGTCCCCTTGGCTTTCTGCTCTAAATTCCCATTGACACAGAAATGCCTCGTTGATCACTGCTGTTGGGTGGTCCTTCCCTCCTGTCTGGATCCTCCCAGTGCTGTGAGCTCAGTTCTTTTGGCAGTGCCATCCATCCATTTTTGGCAAATGCCAACATTTTATTTAAAAAAAAAAAAAAGTTTTTCAGACTGTCAAGTTAAAATCTATTTCCATGTAACTCAACTGCTTCTTACATCTAGAGAAATAAAATAGGTCTGCCACACTTCTGTCTGTCAGCCCATGAAAATTTAAAGTCTCTATAAGTCTTATCCCAAAGAGACAGCAGGTTGGCTCTGTCTACCCATCTTCCAGCACACTCTAGTTTCACTGTCCCTCTTAAAATAGGGCCCCCAGGCTAAATGTGCCACCACATGTGTCCTTGAAGTTTAAAGTAACTCTCTTCCATATTTGTTGTTGTTGTTGTCCTTTGGACACTTAAATTCTTATGCTAATGTAACTCAGTAGTATAGAAACCAAGGTGAGGAAAGCATATTATTGGAAACATGTCTTCCTGTGTCAGACTTTTGGGTGTAAATAGAGACATGGGTGGTAGTGATGTGTTCTGTCATTGTCTCACAAGGTTGGCAAGGATGAGACACCCATTACCACTCTTTTGCTCCCCTTTGCCCACCGCATATATCACTAATCAATTTTGACACCTGTTGGTGCAAAGCCCAAAACATGGTTTGGGAATTTTTTATCATCATAAAGATCCAAGCGTTTACTAACAAAGCTTTTCTTCTTAACTAAAAATTATTTTTGTTCCTATCTCCATGGTAGCATTTTAAATCATTACGTACATATCTATAATTATCAATATATGTCATTAAAGATTCTTTAAAAAAAAAAACTATGAGGTTAGCAGGTAGTTCATTGATTTCATGATAAGAAATATACTTTTTCCTAATTGTATTTTCTGCTCAGAAGTAACTAACATCGGTGAAGAACAAAAGGCTTGAGATGTGGCTTTAAAAAAAAAAAAACTAATTTCCTTTTCTGTGTTTGTTTGCTTTTTTAAGCAGCTCTACTAAAAGTGACACAAGTCCTTCTGAAAGTGTTCCTGTCTCCTGCTATCCGTGCAGCCGAGTGAAAGCTGATTCTGTGGACCTGAAATCCCCATTCGGAAGTCCTTCTGCTGAGGCCCTGTCCTCCCGGCTCTCGTGGCCTAATCATTATTCAGCCACATCAGAGAGCCAGACCAGGAGTGACTTCCTGCTGGACCCAAGCAGGAGTTACAGTTATCCCAGACAAAAGACACCAGGCACACCAAAGAGAAACTGCCCAGCACCTTTTGATTTTGATGGCTGTGAGCTCCTGAGCAGCAACCCCAGCTCAGTCACTGCAGAATTCAGTAGCAATGTCTCTGGTTGTCCCAAGTCAGCTAGCTACTCTCTGGAGAGCACAGAGGAGAGTGCTCTTGCACCCGGCATGACCAAGCAGAGTATCTCCTGCCCTGCCTTACCCCCCAGGGCCCCAAAGCCAGTGGAACAGAAAGCCGTCCCTGAAACATCTCCTTTGCCTCTGAAAATCGATGGTGCTGAGGAGGACCCCGAGCGGGGGTCACCGGACCTCTCTGAGGACCAATATTTTGTTAAAAAGGGCATGCAGGACATCTTTGCTGTCTCTTACCCTTTCTCATCTCCACTTCACCTCCAGCTGGCCCCCAGGTCCTGTGGTGATGGTTCCCCGTGGCAGCCACCCGCGGACCTGTCTGGACTGTCTATAGAAGAAGTGTCCAAGTCCTTGCGGTTCATTGGTTTGTCCGAAGACGTCATATCCTTCTTTGTCACCGAAAAGATTGATGGGAATTTGCTTGTTCAACTAACGGAAGAAATTCTCTCAGAGGATTTCAAGTTAAGCAAACTGCAGGTGAAGAAAATAATGCAATTCATTAATGGCTGGAGGCCCAAAATATAGCCAAATATCCCCAGCTAGCATGGGACAGAACTAATTGGCACATGTGCCAGGAGGGGTGGGCTGGGACACAGTTTCATGTTTTTGCACTAAAAAACCTTCTCTGTAAATAGGGATAAGAGAAACTCTTACTATGCAGATTACATTTTTGAATGGTGAACAGGCTATTTTGTACATCAATAAAGATGTTGTACAGAACACTTAGAGGTGTGCCTTGTACGTCCCTCAACACTCAGCAGCTGCTACCAGAACAAAGGCATATTCAGAGAACTCATTCTTACCCAGTCGGTTTATGCGAGAAGGTATGATATTTATTACAAAATAGCCAAAGCTGAAAGACATAAGAATCTTAAAAAAATAAATAAATAAACATTTTTTTTAGCAATTCCCTTCTTTGGGGGAGTTGACTTTAGACAATTAACTATATTCTGTGCTCTGTTGTTTGGATTGCTTAGTGCTTATTGTTTTACTCTTGTGCCTGAAAATGTTAGTGATATGAAATGACACTTTACTGTTATGCTTGGTGGGGATCTTTTTATCTAGAAGCATTTTCCAAAAGTCATGTGCTGATAGAAGATAGATGATGTCCTTAGAAATAATACAAATCATGACCACAGTAATTGATCTGTAACTGCTGCTAATTTTTATTGAGCAGAGAAAAAAAAAAGACATATACATATGTGAGCCTATGTTTTAAACATAATTTTGAGTCTGATATTTCAGGTAACATCTATTCGCTTTCAAATAAATATCCATTGAGGTTTGGGGACCTTCAACAAAGTTGATTATCTTAGGAACGGTGGATGGGATGATTCCAAAGATTCTCCACACCCTAAATCTTGAAGCTCAGTCTTACTAGGCTTCATTGCTGAAAACTTTGAACAGACCCGTGAAATATCTGTAATGAAGAAATTAGTGTGTTTTCAAGCCCATTACAGGGCCAATTCTTGCATATCCATGCTGGCATCCAGAGAAATGATAGTTTCTGTCAAATAATAATTCTCAGCTTTGAGGGTCTTTTCCTGGGTGCCTGCCAATAATCGGTCCAAAAAGTACTTCTCAGAGTATGAGGTGTGTCAACACCCTTCTGAGAGCTCACAAATCAAACATACCAACCCTGTTATTCTATGCCCTGCATCTGATGGGTAATTATTTTTAAAATATCAATAAATATACTTGTTAATTTCATACACCTTTTCTTTCCTCTCTTCCAAAGAAAATACTTGGTCACCATACTTTTGTTCCAAGAATTCCAGAAGTCAGAGAATTTTTGCTAAACAGTGACTAACTATTCTAGAACATCATGGCTTCATCCCCATTCTTGACTTTTTGAAGGACCATTATTAACCTTAGAGAAGTTTGAGTCCTCTTATCAAGGCATCCAGACAGCCCCCAAGTCCGACCCTGGATCCTGAATGTGTAGACAGCCTTCAACAAGTGTGGGCTGTGGCCTCTCAGGTCCGGCAGATCAGTCACTAGGGTGTCATCATGCCTTGCAGGGTTGGGTCATATTTTATTGTCTCCTCTTCCTACTTCCCAAAGTTAAAAAATAAATAAGTTAATTTAAAGACAAGACCCACCAGTCTGGGTTTTGTATTTCTGTGAAATATGTCTACTATTTATTAGCATTAGTAAAATGTTTCTAATGCATCTGATGGTAGTAGTGAGGTGAATCGGTACCTATTTTAATTTTCCATCTCAGAAGTCCTTTAAAAAAGAAAAAAAAAAAAAACAGCTCTTCATTCCTAATATGCCTCCCAAAATGTAAATACTATACTCCAGGTAAAAAGAGTAACCTATAAACTGTCAAAACTGGAGCACCTCTTCCTAAGTAGCTGTCAGATGTATGAAGAAGTTTCCCACGCCACACTCACGTGACCCACAAGACTGTTATTTAGAAAACATCCCTCTTAGGAAATTAACCTCTCAGAATTTCCCTTTAGGATAAAAACAGACGAGATGTGGTTGGAAAGCGGCGCGCTTTCATTGGTACACCCTTGCTCCCAACAGTTTTTCAGCATTCAGCACTTGGACACGATTCTCAAACTCAAAAGCAAGAAACAGGGTTTGTTTTGGTTTCGTACAAAAGGTCACCTCCCATAAACACTTGACTCCATTTGTCTTTTTTTCTTTTGGAAAAACCTTAGACAAAATAGGGTCATTTTCCTTTTGCTCATTTGTTTTGATCTTGGTGTATTCGTGCCAAGTTTATATTGATTGGCAACCTGGAGTCCTCAAGGACAAGGACCTGCCTTAGATTCATGTATTCATGATACATTCATGGAGCAACTTTTTTGTGCCAGGCCCAATACCATAAAAAGACCCAGCCCCTGCCTTCTTGGAGCTCACTTTGTTCATACTTAAAATCACAGTTGCTGAGACGGTGTAGGTATGGATAAGAGAGACGTGAACTCCTCTGGGCAGCTGGCTGTATGGAGAGTGAAGTGTGTCCTGTCTTTTAAATATGCACAGATGAGAGCAATGGCAGCTAAGGGTATTAAATAAACACCACAAGACTGTTCAAACTTGTAACATGGAGGCAGAAAGTGTCCTCTCACTGTCTTGTATTTTTCTTTTACTGACTTGGAATTTTGGTTTAATCCTAATAAAAAGTATCTTCTGCATTTCTAAAAGCCACAAACGTAACTGTTGTTCTGATCTGAGCACCTGTCTGGCATGCCCTTGATTAGACAGTATGCACAGCCCCCAAAAGAATCATGACAATAAATGCAGAACAGGAATCTGAAGGAAACAGCCCCTCCTTTCTGAGAGCTGTGATCTGCAATGAAAAGCAGTGTGCAGAGATCCCATGAGCAGAATCTTTTCTACCAGCTGGTCAAGACTGAATGCATCCTTGTTTGACAGGTCCCTAGGATCGGAAGAGTGACCATGGTGTTTGGGGGAAAGTACCTTTTTTTTTTTTCCAGTACTTAAATTCATGGCTAAAATCATCTTCACAGCCCCCATCAGAAAAGAAAATCAGCAATAAACCAAGCCAAGCAGCTGAAACGTAAAATGACCCAACGCAGAAGGAGAACTCAAACACAGATCAATTCCTTCTCAGAATCTTGTAAACGCCTTCAAGTTGTCTCTTCTTTAAGTTGAGCTGTTCAACTTTATGAACTGTGAAATGTACGCTCACACTCTTTGAACCAACCCACATATACCATCCAAGTTTATGAAGTTGTAGCAGACACCCATTCAGCTAAATCGCAGTGTTTATTCTTGTCTCCTGCAAAAATCCAGCAATCTTATGGGAAATATTATGACAGTCCATTCCAACCTATGGCAGACACATTAACAGCCTCTGCTCACATTCCATAGCCACCTGCACATCAGCCACACATCTCCCGGAGAAGTGCAGGGGGTGAGTGTGGATAGACAGTCTTTCATTTTCCAAACACTTGGTATAATGAGTTGCTACTCGTCTAGCCTAAGTAGTATAAGGTTGGCATTCCACAAACGAGAAAGCAAACTAGTTCTCCAAGAACCTAGTGAACTGTTCAAAGAAAATTTTAGTTTCAATCTCCCAGAAAAGTTAAATCTGTTGTTGGACACATAAGGCCTTCAGAAACATGTCCATTATTATCAATTTCCACTATTTTTCTAGTAATCTTAAGGCTACTAAGGCAAGAACAGTGAAAAGGCCCAACGTACAAATGATGGCAAATAGGACTTTCATACTATGGGGTGGTTATACTGTGAGATTCTTAGGCCGCATCTGTTAAATCACATCAGTCAGTTTTCAAAACTTGGAGTTTTGAAATTTGTCTCATTGTGGTAGCCAGAAACAAGGAGTAAATGCAATTTCGGTTAAAACTATATATAAATGTCTATATATAAATATCTCCTGTAATTTTGCTGCTCTAATTTGTAGCTATGAATTTTTGTAATAGAGCTTATCAGATCACAAATTTTTTTGTTTACAATCTCATGTAATAGGGCTCAGATAATTTCTTAACTATAAACTCCCATTTTTACATTCAGTTCCATTCAAAATATTGTTTCAACTCAGCCTAAAAAAAAAAAAAATTGAACTCCATTAAGAATTTGGGGAATTCTCTTCAACTTAAATGGAGATGTTGTATTGTTTGCAGAGAATTTTGTAACTGTCTTTACAGTTTCTTGGCTTGGAAAACTGAGGTTGTTAACTATAAGTTAACAGTTGTATCATTTTCCAGTGGGCCCAGTGTGTACCTCAAGATAAACACAGTGTGTTATGTCTAAAAGAACTCATTGTCTGTTGATCTACATGGCTCCAAAATGTCTATAAATAAAGAAATTTTCAAAGATGCTCTTCTTCCAGTTTTTCCTCAATGAGCAAACCTAGTACAGAGTTTTCTAGGGCCTCTTTCCCCCTGTCCTTATTAAGCGATATGGTAGCTGGTCTAGAGGGATTCCAAATACCACAGCCCCATCCTGGATTAAGAGTGTGAAGACCACAGCTATTGTACATAGAAGAAGCTGGTAACCCAGTGGCCCGGTAGTATCCAAAGAGAACTCAGTACCAGTACAGTCAGGAGATGGAACTCGAGACAAATATAGTTTAGGTGGTAAGCTTTTAAGTAAAGTCTGCATGTTCAAATGGGGTGCAAGAGAGGTATAATACATGTGTTTCAGTTATGTAAGCACAACTGAGCAGAAATGGCCAAGAGTACCAGAGAGGAGCCATGAGCATTCAGCCTGCTATGGCATCTGCCAGTAAGTTTTACAGCAAAGTTGGAGAATAACAAGTAGAAGTCAATTAAGAGAGCTTTTATTCTACTCAAAATAACATAAAATGGCTTCCCAGCATTCTCTGCCCTCAATCTTCCTGTCTTCTTTTACTAGACTAAAAACATCCCCAAACTGTTCACTCTGCCTTCTCCTTAAGCCTTTAATCCTGCTCTCCTGTTCCACGGGGTTAAGACCTGTGATAGCCCACATATAGCCACCTGCTGGATTTGGGTGTGTGCTGAAAGAATCCATAGGCTTGATGGAGGTTGGCTAAAACTTCCAAGGATCTATCTCAAGACCTAGGAGTACTTTGCTCAGGTACACACCAGGACACTTGACTCCAAATTGGATGTTGCAGAGTGAATTTAGACATAAGTTTAGACTCGAACGTCCTCCAATTCCTATATATCTGAAGTTAGAAAGGGGCATATCGTTGAAAACAATCATGAAATGTTGGCTAAATTCCTACTGCTGAAATTACCTTCTCCTTAAGCTCCTTCTTGCTTAAATAACTCATATACATCCTTCCAGGTTTACCAGATATCATTTCCAGGCTAGTTAGGTTTCACTCTGTGCTGTTAGAGCTCCCTGTACAAATCTCCTATGAGTTACAAGCTCCTTGGTATCTGGGCTTGTATGTGTCTTCATAGTCTCTTCAAAGTAGATGTGACTTGAGGTTCTGTTGAATGACAGCATGGATGCCATGATGTTTCCTGATAGTGTCCAATTGTGCCATCAAGATCAAGACTGCAACCACAAGATAACAATGAAGTGAAGTCAAATGAGGGCCAGAGTGTGGCCTGATGGCAGGGCACATGCTTAGACATGTGAGGCCCTGGACTCATTCCTCAGCACCAAAAATATAAGTCAAATGAATGATATCAGTGACACATACTCAAAATATCTGAGTAGACCAAAGTAAGCAAGACAGAAACTTGTTTCAGAGACCGCCAGGTTGAGTTTACATCATTTATCAATGAATAAGCCAATGACTTTCATTTTTGGATGGATATAAAATGAACCAAAGAGATCAATGATTGATAACAGATATTAGCTCTAACAGACACGGGCTATTGAAAAATAGTAGATATGGTTGGAACCTAAGCTAAGACTGCTCTCAGGGAGGGACAATGATGGGAAAGAGGAGCAGATGTTCTGTGTCCTCTAAAACTGGCCAGGAAACATGGTTCAGGCCTCAGAAAATACCATCCACAGGCAGTGCACAGAAGTTTAAAATCCAGAAGGACTTTGGAAATGAACTGGCCCATCCTCTTTAACCTCATAGACATCCAACCCATACAGGGTAAATGACTTTCCCCAGACTACAACATATGGTTTGTGACAGAACAAAGACTGGAAATAAGATCTGGTTTTCTAGTTTGTATTCATTCCATCATAACACTGGCTCCCAGTCTCCTCAACTTTTAACTTTCAACAATAACAACAGTTTCGTAGTGCATGGAATTTCCTACCCAAGTCCCCATACTCTCTTCTAAGGCTGAAAAATTAGAAGATAACCCTCAACTGAGACTCCCCAAACAATACTAAGTGCAAATCAAGACACTAGAACACACATTTTTCCCTTTGATCAAGAAGAACGACTCAATGTAGATACTAAATGAGGTGTAAACATAATATGTAAAAGATTGGGGCTGGATTGTAGCTCAGTGGTAGAGTGCTTACCTAGCGTGTGTAAGGCACTGGGTTAAATCCTCAGCACCACATAAAAATAAATAAGTAAATAAAATAAGGGTGTTGTGTCTGTCTTCAACTAAAAAAAAATTTTTTTTAAATAAAATAAAATGTAAAAGATTGACAGCACCATACAGACCTTTCATCCCACCGCTAGGGAGAGCTTATAAACTGCACTTACGTGGAGAAGCAGCTGTAGTACTAAACATGGCCACAGGGTGCCAGGCTCTTCCACACAGCCCATGACTACCCAAGGATTACCCCAGTCAACTCTGGCTCAACTACAATGGGGAATCAAGGATCAGAGCCTAGTCTAATGTTTATTTAGTCTAGGCATGTTGGAGGGGCCTGTCTTCCCATCTGTCATTTTACTTTCCTCAGCCCAAGGCATTGGAATCCTGGATCTACGGAAATGAGTAAACAGAGTGGCTCAAGAAAGACAAGGAATTTGAAAACGGGGCACTGCTCAGTGTTTTTTCAAACCAGATGTCTGCTCAGGAGAGAGTAGAGGGCATTTTCAAAGTGCAAAGTGGACCTATAATAATGCCTGGCTCATTCTTGGTTCTGAGTCTTTGGGATTTTGAAAGGGAATAATGTGAGTCAGAAGCTCTTAAGTAAAAAGAAGTTGGTTTATGGGAGGAATGGACGAACTCTAGAGAGGGCAGAGGGGTTGGAGGGGAAGGGAGGGGGCATGGGGTTATAAATGATGGTGGAATGTGATAATCATTATTATACAAAGTACCTGAATGAAGACACAAATTGGTGTGAATATACTGTGTATACAACCAGAGATATGAAAAATTGTGCTCTATATATGTAATAAGAATTGTAATGCATTCCACTGTCATATATAAATTTTTAAAAAGGTGGTTTTTGTTTGTTTGTTTGTTTGTTTGTTTGTTTTATTTCGCTGGTTGATTTTGAGCAACAAAGCCCATAACCTGAAACAAACATCAATCAAGTAACATTGTGCTAAAGTTGTCTTTCAAGTTAGGATTGAAAAAGCCTCCTCCTTCAAAGACGAGATAAACCCTATCTAAAAGAAAAAAAAAAAAAGAAGAAGAAAGAAATTGTCAAATGGCCATTTTTGTATAAATGTTTCCACTTCATTTTTTATGTTCTTTACTACTCTGTATCACAGTTATTGACAAAGTAAAGCAAGTCTCTTTCAGTTCAACTTTTAAAGCAGGAACTAATTTTTTTATAAATCCAGTAAACTAACATGTCGCAGGCCAGCCCGGGGCGGTGTGTGTGAGCTCTGAGCTTTTGAGCATATGGGAGGATTGGATGTGCTCTTTGGGGCCTGCAACACTTTCCTCTGCCTTTGATCCCACACAGCATCTGAGATGGGTGTGACTTGCCAAGATGTCAATCAATCTACTGACCACAAGACATCATGAAGCTAGAGTCAACCCCCTGAAAACTGACCCTTTGCCTTATTTGGAAAGAACATTCCATGGAACCTCCCTTTGTGTTTATAAAAATAAAGAATTCAGGTGGCTCACTCTCTTTCCAATGGACTCCCAAGGTTGAGAGCCATCACTTGACCCCAAGAAAAAGATACTTTCTGTGTCTGTGCAATTATTTCGTGCCAACTCGAATTCACCTGGAGAGACCCTGAATGATTTAATTGTGTATTGTGACACTAACAAGTCCATTTTTCACAGTTTAGGTTGCCATCTTGAAATAGTGCAACTGCCAGTTCATGTTTTCATATAGCCCTAGTCACCTGTTTTCTTCCCCCACTTTGGTGATTTGTAAATAAAAGTCATGGAGAAATACGATTTTTCTGAATGGACCACAAGTCACAGAAATTTATTTCTTGTTGTAAAATTATCTGCTGGGTTCATTTTTCTTTTTACATCACCTCATCCAACACATCTATAGACCCTCACTTTTGGTGCCTTGTATATAAGAGGACTGTAGAACTATGCCAGTTTTGCATCTGTATCCTATTTGCTCCTGTCTCCTTTTGATAAAATTTAGTAATGTAAATAATTTTACCATGGAAGTAAATGCAACCTTCAGAGGTCATGAGACTGGTTTCCTACCCTTGTGGCAGGATCACTGAGGAACCCATTTATCTCAAAATCTGAGACCTGGCCAGGACTTTTGCCTTCATCCTGTGATGGTCTCTTTCTGGATTTAGAGATCTCCAGCATAGCAGGTCTCATTCCTACAGTGAACAGTTCTGAGCTCTTCCATCTGGACCTCATTTTGCAACTTAAATTGTTCACGCAATTATTTAGATAAGGTGTATCTCAATCTTTTAACTGTTAACCTCTTCCTCCATGGAGTTAAATTGCAAATCAGGTCATTTTCTGTCATATTCTTTGTCAGGCTTAGAGACTGTTCATTTTCTTTCTCATTTTCCTATTGGATGAGAATAGCACTTGAATTTAGCTCTGAGTAACACCAGTTATCTGGAGCACATTTGGGAAAAGCAAGATTTCCCTGCATTCATTATCATGGGTGATAAAAAAATGTGGAAATTATTTTTTCTGGCAGAAGAAAGGCAACCTGTAGAAAGACCACTATTAAGGTGATACACAAAGGACTGTGATCAGAAATCAGTTAATTATTGATAGTCTGTTATTTGGAAGCCTGTGATAGCTAACTTATCTTTCACAGATAACGAACTATAAAAAGGAATTGAAATACGGGATGAGGAAATGAAGTACGCATTCTTATCCAGTTAACTTCCAAGCATATCCACCAGAATTAAAGCTTAAGGGAACCAGGCTACCAATTTAATCCTGGCCAGCTTCCTTGAGAGGCATGCAGTTTATTTAATTTATTTATGTATTGCCTTAACATGTTGCTGTTATTGACTGTTTTTAAAGAATCCATCTTTCATCCATTGGCTTTGTCCCCTCCTGATCATCACCCCATATCAGAGTGTGATTTGGTTTCAGGAGGATATGCAGAAGTGAGCAGTTGTCTGGGAGAGGGATTTGATAGACAGCAAGCCCTCAGGCTCTCCATTGCTTCTTCCACCTCCTGACCCAGCTCAGTGACTTTCCTACCTCACATCCACTGAAAATGAAGGATCCCATCTACTCTGCCTTCTCCTGGTCTACGCTTCTTCTCTCTCTCTCCCTAGGACTTCTTAGATCTTCAGACTTCACCCAAATTTCATACATCCCTGAATAGCTTTTACAGTCTCATTCTATGTCCAGCTAGCTCATTATGTTGCTATAAAATGTTCCCCAGTCTGACTTTCTATTCTATAGAAAACGTGTTCTATTCACAGCCAGACTTCTACTAGGTGAACAGCCCTGGAGAAAGGTATCCGTCTCCAAGGCTGGTAGAAGAAGGAAGGGTGGCCGGTATGCAACTGCATGGCTTAATTCATCAGCATCATAGGGGACGTGCCTAACATCATTCCCAAGCAGAAAAAAAAAATGCACCTTTCCAATAAAAACTGTCACACACACATCGCCACAATGTTCAGTCGATGACAGACCATACATACAAAGAGAGTCCCGTAAGATTATAATGGATCTGGGTGCTGTGATCTCAGTGGTCATAATCCCAGTGACTCAGGAGGCTGAGGTAGGAAGATCAAGGGTTCAAAGCCAGCCTCAGCAAAAGTGAAGTGCTAAGCAAATCAGTGAGACCTTGTCTCTAAATAAAATACAAAATATGATGGGAGGTGTAGCTTAGTGGCCCAGTGCCCCTGAGTTCAATCCCTAGTACCCAAAAAAAGAAAGATTATAATGGAGCCAACAATTCCCGTTGACTAGTATGACATCATAGCATCATATCACAGTGCCTCACGCATTTGTGGTGACGCAAGTGTAAAGGAACCTGTTGCACTGCCAGTCACATAAAAATATGGTACATATAGTTACATGCAGTAAAAACTTCACAATGGCAATAAATGAGGATGTTGCTGGTATGGTTTTTTATATATATATATTCTTTTAGTTGTAGATGGACACAATGTCTTTATTTATTTTTATGTGGTGCTGAGGATTGAACCCAGTGCTTCACTAATGCAAGGTAAACACTTTACCACTGAGCTACAACCCCAGTCCTGCTAGTATGTTTACTATATTCTTTATCATTATTTTTTTTCTTTTTTAATCTGTTGTAGTTACACATGGCAATAGAGTATACTTTGCTAGATTATACATACATGGAGTATAACTTCCCATTCTTGTGGCTGTACACGATGTAGGTTACACGGGTGGTATATTCATATATAAACATAGGAAAGCTATGTCCAGTTCTTTCTACTGTCTATCATTATTTCAAAATGTATTTCTACTTATTTTTTTTAAGTTTACTGGCTGTGTGGATCAGTGGTAAATCGTGTGCTTAGCATGTGTAAATCCTAATTTCAATCCCTAGCACCAACATGAATAAATAATAATAAGTTTACCATCAAAGGTAATAGCATGCCGTGTGACACCAGCAGCAGCAGCCTGTGTTACTTGTATTTGGCATGCTTCTTCACCACATCAAGAGGATCTGTCAAGTGGTTACCCTATGCCACGTAGGTGTATGCAGGTTCCCTCGACGTTCACACAAGTTAATGACCTATGACACGTTTTTCAGAATATATCCCAGTGGTTAAGCAATGCACTGTACTAGATGAAAGGGATGCTAAAGACAGATTTGAAATTACTTTTAATAAACCAACAAAATATTTATCAGCCAATCCCTCAGCCTCCTTGTGGGAGTCAGGGAATGTTCCAGGGGAAGTGTGGTTCATTTGTGTCTAGGTTGACCAACATAGTTATTCTATGATTCTCAGCCCTAGCTGTATACCCCGCCCTGTCATGACCACGGTCACTGTTAGCCATCCTCACCAGGAGCTCCTGGGCACAGTATCTGGTTACACAGCTGCTCCTGCAGACAGGTACCATTTGAAACATGCATGTGGACCTTTCCATTCCTAGCTATTGCTTTTCCCCCGCCGCCACCTCCAGCACCATTGTATCAGGTTCTATGTGAAGCTGCCCTTTCAGGGTGAGCTATAGATGTGTTTCTTTAATCCCAGGTTTCCAGTGGGTATGTACACATGTACCTTCACCTGTGCCAGGAACAAACATCCTCTCCAAGCCTCACAGTTGAACCCCTGAGGAGGAATGAGAAATCCACCCAAGAATGAACCACAGACCTCTTCATCACTATGCCCTCAGCTCCACAGTCACCCAGCAAGAGCTTGGATTTCATCCTCCTCCTCAGAATTTGCCCAAGGGAGGATTTATTTCTCTAGGGACAAGACATTAACACCTTTGAGTCACCTTTGAATTTGGATTGAGCTCTACTCTTTATTATACATTTCGTTGTGACCTTATTTTCTGATCCATAAAATGGGAAGAATAACAAGTATCTCTTAGAGTGCTTATGAAAACTAATTGAGTTGACAAATGTAAAGCTCTTTACATACCACTTAGTTCAAACTAAGACCTTTCTATTGTGAAATGGAATTAAACTCCTTTAGAAATGAAGGAGAATGTGGCTACAGGAATAACTTACAACTTCCTTCTATCTCTCCATTCATTATTGAGCATATATTAAGATGCGAAAGCTGCTATATAATAAGGCACTTTCTCTTCAGACTAATGGTCTGCAGACCTTTAGCACAATAACAACAACATCAAAAATATATTGAATACTTTCTGTTTCATTCTTTGAGCCATAGGAAACCACATGCATTATCCCATTTAATTTACAAAGCAGCAATAAAAAGTAGCTACTAGTATCATTCCCATTTTTATAGATGAGGAAACTGCATCTGAAAAGGAAAATTGATCTAAGACCACATAGCAAGGAAATGGCCAATCCTGGATTCAAAGTCAAGGCTTCCTTACCCAGGGTCCATTCAAAGTCAAGGCTTCCTTACTCAGGTGCTCAGGGAGCTCATGGGTAGAGCTCATGGTAGGTGTTATGAGGCCCAGAGTAGTTCTCCTGCAAGAAGTGGCTTCTAAACCTGGAGAATAAGTAGGGATTAGGAAGATGAAGGGGAGGAAGGAGAAAATGGAGGATATTCAAAGGAAGATCACAGTATTTAAAAAGTCCTGGAGTTGCAAGAGAGTGTAGCATTGCTTATTTAACTTGTCCAGTAGGACTGGAGAATGATGAGTAAAGAAAATTGGGGAGAAATGGAAAAAAGGAAGGTTAAAAGGAAGGGCTCTGTGACCACCATTGCAAAGCAGGGTGGTCATTGTAAGCAGGTGAGTGACCTGAGCAGATAGGATTGCTGTGAATGCAGAGAAAATGGATGGAAATGAGGCAAACCTGGATGCTAAGTAAGGGCCCAATTAGGAGGCCAGAGTAATTCATGCAGGGAATGATGGGACTGCTACTAGCATGGATGTAGAGAATGGACCAATTAGAGCAGTGTTTGAAAGTAAATCTTTGTGTGTGTGTGTGTGTGTGTGTGTGTGGTGCTGGGGATCGAACCCAAGGTCTTGTGCATGCAAGGTAAGCACTCTACCAACTGAGCTATAGCCCCAGCCCCTGAAAGTAACTCTGAAAGGACTTAGCAATTGATCCAATGTGGCAGCTAATATTGATCTTTGAAAATACGTGTCTAAATTCTCCTGTGGCCCCACATGCCTATAGGTCCTGCAAACTTTTCCCACATACTCTCCAAATGCAGTGTGGGAAGAGGAAGTAAAAGGTTAATGTTATGATAATATTCCAGGGGCTTCTAGATAGTTGAAGAAACAATAAAATATGCATTTTTATGACAAGTGATAGTGTTTGCTTATTTTCCCCAAATTCATATATTAAAGTTTAGGCACCAGTGTGATGGTACTAGCAAGTGGGGCCTTTAGGAACTGTTCAAGTCGTGAGAGTCAAGCCATAATGAATGAAATTAATGCCCTTATAAAAAGAGGCCCTGGAGAGCCAGCCAGTCCCTTTCACCATGTGGAGATACGACAAAAAGGCTCCATCTATGGGAAAACAAGCTTTCACTAGACACCAAATTTTCTGGCACCATGTTCTTCACTCCCCGCCTCCCCCCAGTTCATGGTATTTTGTAATAGAAGCTCAAACATACTTAGAGTGCTCAAGCCAGAATCCTGCCATTCCTACTTTCCTGACAGGAGGGATGAAATGGGAGCTCTGTCAGCAGATGAGCTCAGTAGAGATCTACTAAGGGGCTATCCTTGAACAGGATGGAGTCAAGTTCATATCAGACATATCAAAAAAATAAATTAGTCTCACTTTGTTATCATAAGTGCATATGAAGAAGAATCTAATTTTTTAAAAAAACAGTAGAATGATTCGATCTATGAGTCTTTGAGTACCTTAGGGATGTTATATTAATTTATGTATATTTAACACACAGTACAGCACATGACCTGTGGCAAGTGCCCAGGTGGCTGATGGATTGGAATATTGACTGATGACTGAATTAATTTGACAAGGCTTAGGAAGAGACTAGAAAAAAAAAAAAGCCTCCAGAGGAAGGATAGCATCTTCAACAAATGGTGCTGGGAAAACTGGAAATCCATATGCAACAAAATGAAACTGAATCCCTTTCTCTTGCCATGCACAAAAGTTAACTCAAAATGGATCAAGGAGCTTGATATCAAATCAGAGACTCTGCATCTGATAGAAGAAAAAGTTGGCTCCGATCTACATATTGTGGGGTCGGGCTCCAAATTCCTTAATAGGACGCCCATAGCACAAGAGTTAAAAACAAGAATCAACAAATGGGACTTACTCAAACTAAAAAGTTTTTTCTCAGCAAGAGAAACAATAAGAGAGGTAAATAGGGAGCCTACATCCTGGGAACAAATTTTTACTCCTCACACTTCAGATAGAGCCCTAATATCCAGAGTATACAAAGAACTCAAAAAATTAAACAATAAGAAAACAAATAACCCAATCAACAAATGGGCCAAGGACCTGAACAGACACTTCTCAGAGGAGGACATACAATCAATCAACAAGTACATGAAAAAATGCTCACCATCTCTAGCAGTCAGAGAAATGCAAATCAAAACCACCCTAAGATACCATCTCACTCCAGTAAGATTGGCAGCCATTATGAAGTCAAACAACAACAAGAGCTGGCGAGGATGTGGGGAAAAGGGTACACTTGTACATTGCTGGTGGGACTGCAAATTGGTGCGGCCAATTTGGAAAGCAGTATGGAGATTTCTTGGAAAGCTGGGAATGGAGCCACCATTTGACCCAGCTATTCCCCTTCTCGGTCTATTCCCTAAAGACCTAAAAGAGCATGCTACAGGGACACTGCTACATCGATGTTCATAGCAGCACAATTCACAATAGCAAGACTGTGGAACCAACCTAGATGCCCTTCAATAGATGAATGGATAAAAAAAATGTGGCATTTATACACAATGGAGTATTACTCAGCACTAAAAAATGACAAAATCATGGAATTTGCAGGGAAATGGATGGCATTAGAGCAGTTTATGCTAAGTGAAGCTAGCCAGTCCCTAAAAAACAAATGCCAAATGTCTTCTTTGATATAAGGAGAGCAACTAAAAACAGAGCAGGGAGGAAGAGCATGAGAAAAAGACTAACATTAAACAGGGATGAGAGGTGGGAGGGAAAGGGAGAGAGAAGGGAAATTGCATGGAAATGGAAGGAGACCCTCATTGTTATACAAAATTACATATAAGAGGATGTGAGGGGAAAGGGGAAAAAAACAAGGGAGAGAAATGAATTACAGTAGATGGAGTAGAGAGAGAAGATGGGAGGGGAGGGGAGGGGGGATAGTAGAGGATAGGAAAGATAACAGAATACAACAGTCACTAGTATGGCAATATGTAAAAACGTGGATGTGTAACCGATGTGATTCTGCAATCTGTATACGGGGTAAAAATGGGAGTTCATAACCCACTTGAATCAAATGTATGAAATATGATATGTCAAGAGCTTTGTAATGTTTTGAACAACCAATAAAAAAAAAAAAGCCTTCAGAAAGCCAGAGCTGACCCAGAATTCTGCATTTCTAGTGCCAATAAAGTCCTCTCAATCAAATGTAATTGTAGTTCTGGGATTTCAACTTATGTCCATGAATAGAAGCTAGTCCTGTTACCACGAAGGTCCCTCCCACCCACACCACCACACATGCAAGCAGCAACCACAAATCTTACTGGTCTTCCACACCGAAGGCAACACCAGAAACAGGAGCAAAACTTCTATGATTTGAACCAGATTAGAGGAGATCTTCTCAATTGGGTATTTCTTTTGAAAACTCTAGAAGTGGATAAGAATATCATGGTATAAACAGATGGCTATTGTGTTAGTCAGCTTTGCATCTCTCTGTGATCAAAATACCTGGCAAGAACAATTTAGGGGAGGGAAAGTTTTTTTTTTTTTTTTTGGCTCATAGTTTCAAAGATTTAGTCCAAGGTGGGCTGAGTGCATTGCTCTGGGCCCAGGGTGAAGTGGAACACCATGACAGAAGGGCATGGTGGAGGAACACTGCTCACCTCGAGGCAGGGTCAGGAAGCAGGGAGAGGGGGGACAGAATGGAGCATCAGGGAAGATCCACAGTGACTCACCTCCACAGTGACTCACCTCCTCCAGCCACATCCTACCTGCCTACAGTTACCGCCCAGTCAGTCCATTCAAAAACAGGATGGACTGATCACATTCCAGCTTCCCAAATAAAATCATTTCACTTCTGAATATTCCTGCATTGACACAGGACCTTTGCAGGAGACACCTCATATCCAAACCTAACAGTTCATATGCTAGAATCTTGGTTCCCAATACAAGAATTGAGGGACTCAGTGGGGCCTTAATAGGTCCTTGGATGGTTGGAGGGGGTTGACTCCTTTCTCTTCTATCTAGGTTATTCTCAAAGGACAATATCAGTTATCACTCGAGAAGGTTGCTATAGGGTGAAGCTGCCTCTTGTCTTTCATCTCTTCCCTGGATGCTTACTTGCTCTTGCTCTTTCTACCATGAATTGAAACAGCATGAGACCCTCACCAGAAGCCAAAACAGATGCCGATACCATGCTCTTGGATTTCCCAGCCTCCAGAACTATGAGCCCAAACAAATTCTTAATAAATTACCAGTCTCAGTCATTTTGTCATAGCAACAGAAAACCAACTAAGACACTGACTTACCCACAAGCCTAAGAAACAAAACTAATAAAGCTGATTTCTTCAGGCTTAGCTCCAGCCAAATAGTTGACAGAGTTTTAAATTTCTTTCTTCACTGCTCAACCATTTTAGTCTAAAATATGTTTATACCAATGATCCTTATCACCACAATCCTCATGAATAGGATACAATAAGGTATTATAGGCTTTGTTTAAAACAACAACAAATAAGCGGTGTATTTCACAAAGGACAGCTACTAAGTCAGCATACCTCTCTCCCTAGGATAATTTATGTCTAACATCTCTGACTTTGCAAAGCTTAAGCAGAGTCTTGGGAGCAGTACTGAAGGAATAAAATTGCCTTTAGGAAGCAGGGGCCAGACTTTTATTTCTTTGAAAAAAAGGAAAGTGAAGTCCAAAGGGAAAAATAAAGAAAGCAGCAAGGCTTATATATTAGCAGAAGAAAGGAATGAAATTCTTTGTCATTATTTGTCATGTAGTGTGGCCAGATAATGATCCAACAGAGATTGCCCTTTGCACAGAAAGGAATGAGCTGAGGTCAGGAATTGGCTTTTACATCCAAGATGCCAACGCAACATCTTGCCCGTGGTGGATGTTTGGTCATATCTGTTGGTTATTTGATGGGTGAGGAATTTAGCAAATTTCTCTTTTCTTCTGCAATATTCTATCAACGTCTTACTACTGTTTCCACCCCATTTCCAGAAGGTGAATAGATCCACACTTTGGGGCTGAGCTGCTCATCTTGCCCCACCACCCCCTTCAGCCTGTCACTGCTAGGCTAAATTCATAAATGTCTTTGTCATTGACTTGGTGAATTTAAGCAAATTGAACATCTAAATTCTGCTTTTGAAAGTAAAATCTTCTTTTAATTGTGTGTTTTTTTTAAAGGAAGGTAAATGTTTGACACAATATTAAATGTGCTGAAATAACTGTATTTACCTATTCAAGAAATATTTTTGTACTTCAAATTGAAAACCAGTTTTCAATACAATGACATAATGTCATAGCTTCCAAAAAAAATGCAAAACACTTTTCCCAGCTCTTTTTAGTTTTTCTTTTCTCATTCGAAATGTTAAAAAAAAGTTTCAACTTAATGAATATATAACCCTCTCTAAATTATAATGCGATTTACATTTTATGACTTGAAACATTTGCCTCTATTAGTTTTTCTTCTCTCCCTATGCGAACAAGCAGATGCATTGTGCTAGATTTGCCTCAAAGCAGAGAGAACATCAGTAGTCATTTGAAGCATCTTCAATTCCTACAGGCCATTTCATAGAGTATCTTTTTACCAGTTTTTTCTTTGAAAAGTTTTAA
The DNA here is from genome assembly GCF_001458135.2 of Marmota marmota marmota. NCBI lineage: Eukaryota > Metazoa > Chordata > Mammalia > Rodentia > Sciuridae > Marmota > Marmota marmota. Next base: position 33,152,384 of record NW_025999990.1, read on the forward strand.
GAGAACACAAGTCTAAAAAAAATCACACACAGTAGAGTACGCCGTGAGATTTAGAAAAGACAGGCAAAGGTTAACAAAAATATGAAGGAAATTTAACTCATCCCATTTTATTGAAGGCAATTTCCAAGTAGCTTATCTGTTATGAAGATAACTTCATCCAATCATTTATTTAATAGTTAATTAGCAGCATCTCTTAAAAGATTTCTGCAGCCTAGGAAACACAAAGCCATAATCCTAGCTAGTAATATCAAACTGATGAGCAAAGACATAGTACCTACGTTTTCAGCTGATGATGTGGCAAAGATCATGAAATTCTACAAAACTCAATCTAAAGTGAGTTATAAATCGCACAAATACCAGCTAATGGATAATGAGATTCTATTCTAATGTTGATAATGTGCAATGTAAGTGTTTCCTGTTTCTTAAATAGGATATCTTTGACCATTTAAACAAGTCTTTAGCACCAAGCATCCACAGACATGAGTATATTAAAAAAGCCATTTTGTGTATGCCGCTTGGAGGTAATGAGAAAGCACTTCTCAATGGGACACGCTTAAGAGGAGACATCAATGTCTTATTAATAGGTAAGTGAACACTGAGTTAATAGTGCATTGATAACTTATTTTTATTGTCCCCTCCTCGCCACGCTTGTGTGATTTGGTGATGTAATATTAGCAAGGAAACAAAAAGCCACACTAGCACAATTACTGCGTCATCATTTTCTGGCATCAAAAAAAAAATGTGCTTGCCTTTTATTGGAAATATTTTTTAGCTGTGAGAACAGCATTTGACCTTTTCCACAAATATCAATACATCAACTCCATACCCCAAATTCCTCCACTTATCTCCTTATCCCCATCCTATTTTCCAGCACCTAATCCCAACTTTGATCTACTCAAAAATTCAACAAACACCCTAAATAATCTGATTCTCTTTTTAGTCTACCTCTCCCTCCAACCCAGCTATTTCCTGTGTTTCCATTTTACCCCTTGAGCAAAAGCTGAAAGGCCCAGTTGAGCTTGAGCAAAGACTTTGGGATGCTTCATCTAAGAACCTACCATTGACAAATCTTTACCCTCACAATGCCGGGCACTCAGGGAGGATACAAAAACACACAAGTCTGATATCTATCCTTCTGTCTTATTGTGGAGATGAGTCAAATATATTCATTGAACATGCATTTATTAAATATTTACTCCCCACCAGGTATTTCCAGCCACAGATGAAACAAAAATTGTTAGACAAAGCTTGTCCTCCGGTGGCTCACAATAGAAAACAAGAGGATACACATAAACAGGGATCAGTGCACCCTATTAGTACAGGTGCTGAGGCAGAAGTATAAGCATAATGTTAACAGTGAGCACTGACAGGAAGTACCAGAAAGGAGATAATTTTTCAGAGGAGGAAGATATTGCATAGATGGGTGGTGGAGAAGTTTGCAAGAGTAGGATTTTAGCTTTCAACATTTTCCTTGAATAGTTATTTCAAAAATCCATTAGAAAATAGGCCTGGGGCTGGGGTTCTAGCTCAGTGGTAGAGCATTTGCCTGGCATGCAGAGGACCTGGTTTCCATTCCCAAAGCTGCAAAACAGGAACACATAGAAATATGTTTCCAAAGCTTTCCTTGGTATCGCCCACATTCGGTGTTATAACTTCTTCAGATTTCCACTTAGTTTTCTCCTGAGTCGGCTTCCCCTCATAGCATGGTGGCTCAGTCTCTCTTTTATATAAATATATTTGTTATCTTCTGCCTAACACTTATCAAAATCAATTCTCTTTCTTGTGACTTTGTTTTTTTGCCCATCAACTCAAAGTAAACCAAGACTTTATTGTGTTCCCGGCTACATCCCCAGACCCTAAAACACCAAAGGCACTCAGTAATATTTTTGAATAGATGAATGGTAAACTTGCAAGCTTTTCTTAAATCATTGAGAGGCCATTGTTCCTTACTTGAATCTCCATATCCCAGCCACTTACTCCCACTTCATCAGCCCTGAGCCAACACATAGTATGGGTCCCCAGGGAAATAAGTTTTCCAGTTGAGAGCCCCATCAGGCCCTTGACATTGCCTTCTCAGTGTGGCCAGATACCTTAGCCAAGGTCACGGTGAGAGCCAAAGCCTGTGACAGCTGTGAAACTCAAGCTAAATGCCCACAAATACTGAATCATAATATATCATTCTTAAACAGTAAATAATATAAGCTAGACAAGAAAGTGAGTTCTGGATGTAGAAAAGTGTTGTCTTTATTTTGCGCTAACGGTCTTCTGGTTGAAATTCCATGGGAATTTTGAACATGAGATGAGGTGTTTTGCTCATTTCCCAACATTTAATATCAAGCAGAAAACCTGCCATTCTGGGATGAGGGATAAATGACACAATTATATCTAATAGGCAAACAAGACTATCCCCTGACAGTATTATTTAGGTCTAACTAGCAAATAATAATAATTAATAATCCAAATGAGATATTATCTCTGCTTTCAAACTTCTTCCTAAAGAATAATTCCTTGACATGCATTGTTGTTTTCTTACCATGCCTTTGATCATGCTAATCTATTTAATTCCATTCCATTAATATTTACTGAGTACTCCCAAGTAGTTGGGGCAGCTGGCAGGGGCCCAGGGAGGGGGTGTTAGGAACATAAAGATGAGTAAGAACCTGAAGAATCCCAAAACCCAGTATCTTTCCATGTCTTCTAAAACATTTTTACACAAAAACCCTACTTTGCATGTGTGAGTGCTTGGGTGGCACCCAGGTCCTCACTCATTCACACGTGCTAGGCGAGCACTCCACCATGGAGCTACGTGGCCAGCCCTATCCTACATTTAAAAGGAGCATGCCTCTCTTCACTTTGTGTTTTCCAATACTGGAAGTGGAAACAAGGACAGGGAAGCTATGCTGCCCTGGCAGAAGCTCTGGCTACTGGGGCTGCCTGCTTAGGCTCCCCAGAGCTGTCATGGCTCTGGTTTCCCCTCTTGACTCTTTCGTGGGAAAATTAGCCGAGCGTCTGTTGCACTGAGCTCAAAACAAAAACAAAAAAAAAATTCTCCACTGCTTTAGGAGATAATATCCACAGAAGGCTGAAAATTAAAATAAACTAACCAGAGGGCTGCAGATTGTTCAAATTAGCCTATGTGAAAGCCAGAGGAACCGCCAGTCATTTAGCTATTAAATCAGACTGCCAGGCTGCTGATTTGAAAGGACAGATGACTGAATGACAAGTGTTAATAAGCCCTGGAAAAGGTGTAAAGTAAGCCACAGGGAAGCAAGGAAATGCAAAACAGATGGACAATTGGATTTGAACAGAAGGAGAAAAATGGAATTTTTTTTAAAAAAGATAGCAATAACCTATATTGTTTTTACAGATGCACTTTTTTGTTTCTGAATAATTTCTAAGTCCGCTTTCAGTTTACTGTTAACAAAGCAGGGATTGGGACTGCTGGTAAAATAATAAGTGCCTGGGTGAGAATGCTTCATGTTTTGCACAAATTCATGTGTTGAGTTACATACATAGACATGTTGTAGGATTCTGTACCCAAAATACAGGCCAATGAAATTAATCAATTAACATAGTCTACTTCTGTTACAGGGCTGGGGCCTTCTGGGAAACTGAGGCAGTGGGTAGGTCCCCCCCTTCAAACCCTTATTCTTACAATCAAGTCAGAAAGATTTTAGACATGTTTCTCAGAGTTACAGCCATGAGTTTGTTCTAAGGGATAAGAAAGGGGAAAGCGCACACTCTCAAGGGAGAGAGTGGGTCCTCTTAGAGAGGGACAGCATGCCTCTCCTACCCTCCAGTTTTATTGGGAGTCCCAGGGAAGATTCTAGAGAGTTCACCAAGGTCTACCTCTTGACTTTTGACTGACAGCAGGATGACATCCAACTTTCAAGTCCCCAATTCCCTGACAACTCTAGGTCACTATGGCCCATGCTGACTAGTTCCTATTGGAATTTGTTCTTACAGATTTTATTATCCTTAGGAGGAATTATCTGTGTCTCCGAGTTTTGGGATGTGGTCTGTTAAAAGTTCACAAAAGTCCCCGCTTCGTTGTAACTTGTTTTTCTCTTACAGGAATTATCCTGCAGATAACAGAGAGTTTGATATGGAATGTAACATATCCTGTCCATGTAAGCTAGGCGGGACTGCAGGTAAATTGCTTTTTAAAGGTAAAAGCATGTAACAGCCAGCACAGTGGACCCAGTTCATAGAATTATTCCCTTAACCTCATGTTCCCACAACTCACATCTGTCTCTCTCTTATCACTTCTGTGAAAACACAAAAGAAGTTTTCATTCCTTGCCATTTGGAAATGAATCATCAAGGTGATGAATCTTGCCATTTTGAGGACTAAAACGTTTCATTTTGAAACTTTGTTGAATGAAGGGACACATGAAACTATTTGATGGATGAATGAATGAACTGGATTATGCAATTGCATTCAGCAGTAGATATTGAAAATAATTTCCTGATGACACGGTGAATACAAGCTGCACTGCGGTACCATCACACACCGCTGGGGGCTCGATGTAAGTCGGGACCACAACTTGACTGATGTAGTTCTCACCTGGGGAATCAGAAGCTATGGAGCAACAGAATCTGCCAGTGATGGCCACCAAGGCACCTGCTGAGCAAGCACTACCTAAGAGATAAATTCCTGTGTGATGTGCCACAGTCGTTGATGTTCCGTGGCATATGAAAACATTAGCCTGATCTCTACCTGTGTCTTCATATTACGCTCCTCTTGTGTGGATGTCTATGTCCAAATTCCCCCTCCTTTTTAAAATATTTTTTATTTTTTATAGTTGGACACAATATCTTTATTTTATTTGTTTATTTTTATGTGGTGCTGAGGACAGAACCCAGGGCCTCACATGTGCTAGGCAAGGGCTCTACCGCTGAGCCACAACCCCAGCCCCAAATTCCCCCTCCTTATTAAGACACCAGTCATATTTGATTAGGGGTCCAGACTACTCCAGTATGACCTTATCTTAACTACATCTACAAGAACCCCATTTCCAATGAAGGTCACGTTTCAAAATACTGAGGATTAAGATTCCAGAATATGAAATCTGAGTTCTCAACTGAGTTTCCTATAACAAAAGACAGATTAACAAGAGAAAAACAGAAGTTTATCACCATGCATATTTCATAAATACATGGGAGAAAACTCTGGGAAAAAGCAAATCTCACAAAGATGGGACTTAGAATGTCTGCATATATAAAAACTTCAATAAAAAGTAACAAGACAAAGGAGAGAAGAACCTTGAGTCTCTAAGGGCAGCAAGTTGGGGGAAAGTCAATAAATGGGAAGACAAAGGTAGGTCAACACCAGTTATAGCTTGTTATGTAGATTCCTCTGGGGTTGTTCCTGGGCTGATAAGTATCTAAAGTTGTCTCCAGTGATCTACCTTTTCTTCCTGGTATAGAGCAAAGGTAGGACACCTTTGGAAATTTATGTCCTGCTTAGGCAAATAGGAGCAGGGCAGAGAGATTTTCTTATATTTTCTTCTTGTCACTGCCTTCAGCTCAAAAGAATCCTTATGCCAAAGTGGCATATTTGGGGTGGCAGATTCTATTATCTTTACGATTTAACCCAGCAGGATCAGTGCGGGGGGTGGGGGGTGAAGCAAGGGAGGGTAATGGGAACCACTCTATTTAGCTGGGAGGATTGTGTGTGTGTGTGTGTGTGTGTGTGTGTGTTGCTGGGAATTGAACCCAGGGCCTTGTGCATGCAAGGCAAGCACTCTACCAACTGAGCTATATCCCCAGCCCTGGGAGGACATTTTTGATCCCATGTGAGAAAACCCCTGAAAATTCTCCAAAACTATTATGCAGATCTTGTGAGTGGTGGAAGGTTCCACAGAAAGAGACAAAGGACTGAAAAATACTATTTATTATGATTAATAAGACTCAATATTACTGCTCAGGCTAAGGAGATATGTTTCATCTAATGTTTATATGTTTAACCCTCTGAACAATTTCAAAACCCATCGCAGTACATGGAATAAATATAAATCTAAGTTGGTTTTTCTTTTGATATTCCTTACCCTACTAATTTTCACTCGGCAATGACTTGATATGAATTTGTAATGAGTTTTTATTGTAAGGAAGCAAGAATTTTCAAATTCAACTCTGTCAGCCACAAACACCCATGCCTTCTGCCTAAGACTCCCAAGTAATTTGGAATGAGAAATAGCGAAAAAGAAAATACTGCTTTGGTAGAACAGAGTTAGTGCATAGTGAGCCCAGTGTAGCCCTGTGATGAAACATGCAGTTGGGGCCTTCTGACTATTGGGGTTCAGAAGAAAATACCCACAAAGTGCAGCACTTTGTCGTACTAAGCTGGAGAAAGAGTCTCAGAACCAAGGTCTCTATGCCCTTCTTACCTATCACACACTCCCTCTGTCCCCTGTCTCTGGATCATCTTTAATCCTTTCTTTCCTGAAATTCGGAAAGAAGCTTTCTCTGAAGTTCCCTCCTCAAAAGAAAAGTAATTCACCTGAAATCTCACTATCAGGAAGAATTAGCTACTGAAGAAGAGTCTAAAAATCAAACACCACATCTAAAGCCCAGCCTTTGAGTCTATTCATTTTCCCCCAAATCATTTATCCCTCAGTGAGGATGGCCTTAGGCCTGAGCCTAAGCAACTCCATTTTAAAAACTTCAGTTTGAAATCTGCAGTTTCACCAGGCACAATCACAGAACCCTCCAGTTTGGCCTCAAACAAGTTGCTTCCCCTCACTCTGATAAACAGAGTGAAGCCCCTGGCAGGCTGTCCTCGCCTGAGAAAAGGAAAAGGTGAGAAGATCAGGGTGGAGACCACCAGGCCAGATGTTTCTGACCCCAGGGTAAATGATGTCACTGAGAAATCTGGTGGTAGCTGATAAGGATTGAAGGGGGGGGGGGTCAAAAGTCCCAAAATTTAGTATAAATATAGAGCAAATGAGCAGGGATTCAGCCAGCCGAAACAAGGATGCACTCGAGATGACCTGCCATCCCATCACTTGTCATTGTTCCTGATCCTCTGCATGATCCTCACCACTCTCAAACTCTGCCGCCTCGTCTGGACCTTGGTGAGAGCCGCAACTTCTCGCTACGACCCTCTCTTCATCCACTCCACACCTGCCTTGGTTCCGGACCTGGTCACCGCGGTCCTAGTGAGTGTGCATCTGCTGGACTCAAAGCTAAGACTTAAGACCTTTGAACTTAGCATGCAGAGGGAATGTCTGTCATTAGCCTGTCATGATTAAGTGTGTTTGCAGTGCTTAGAATTAATCTAGAATTGTTTGCTGTGAATTGATTATGTCTATTGCATTAAAGATTATCGTTTTCTTGATTAAGAACCTATAGAATGAAATTGTATTGAGTAATTTGAGTGAATAAAGCATTGAAAGGGGCGGAAGCGCTTGGACTTTCTTTATTTCTCTCCTCGACTGCATACATCACAATTTTGTCCCCTCGCAACACCCTCTAAAAGTGTTCATAGCCCCCTATTTTCTTCTCCCCTAAGAAGAGTCCATTGAAGCTTCAACTATCTGGCCCTTCTTTGAGTTCCATGGTTTTGAAGGCTCCCATACCCATGTACACATAGTAAATTTTTATGCTTTTTCTCCTGTTGATCTGTCTATTGCCAGCTTATTTCTGCAGACTTTTGGGGGAGGGAGTAGAATTCTCTTAGCCCCTACATCACTAAGACCTGAACCCCAATCCTGACAATACCATTCTTTAGTCAGTTGCAGCACCCAGGGACACAATGATCTGCCCCTTTAGATGGGTACATGGAAAAGAAAGCTCTAGCAGGCCCTGAATATGTGCAACACTCAGATGGAAGAAGCTCAGACCTGGAGGCAGAGAGCCAGAGAGGCAAGCTGAGACCACTCAGCCATGGTCTCTTACCCCAGTTGCCATATTGCGTCAATTTTGTCTTTACATTCTTTCTATAATATATGAACAATGGAATAGATTTTCCTGGTCAGTTTATCTCTTTTAACCTAGTGCTGGAATGTTTTGGTTTCTTTACTTTCTAAAATGTTTCAAATATGATACTGAAATTTAATGTAAAGACATATATATTTATGAATTCGTATTTAGTCTTTTAGTCCTCCAGTGTGACTATGAAATTACTAAGTTCTATGTTCTTTCTGTGATAACTTCAACTGATAATGCAGCAATGATGCATAAACCTATGTTTTTTTTATTAGTTGTTCAAAACATTACAAAGCTCTTGACATATCATATTTCATACATTTGATTCAAGTGGGTTATGAACTCCCATTTTTACCCCGTATACAGATTGCAGAATCACATCAGTTACACATCCATGTTTTTACATACTGCCATACTAGTGTCTGTTGTATTCTACTGCCCTTCCTATCCTCTACTATCCCCCCTCCCCTCCCCTCCCCTCCCCTAAACCTATGTCATCTTGAGTTGAGAATTACTGTCTTTTATTTAAAATTCTCAACTGGTCATAGTATATATCTGTCCATTTACTCTTTTTTTATTTAATTACTTATTGTCCTTTAATCTTATCCTTTTTTGTTTTTCATTTAAGAATTTAATGATATTTTTTAATGTCATGTTCTGAGTTAAATCTCAATGATTCAATATTTACACAAACAAAAAAGAACGCTTTTATTATTGTATATTTTAGCATAATGGCATTTACATTTCACATGTACAAATAACAATAAATCTTACAGATTTATTTCATGTGTGCAATTAGGGGGAGTTTTTTTTTTTCCTCTGGTAATTTTTGATAGATTCTTTTGAATTTTCCAATGATAGACTCATAAAACCACAAAAAGGAAACTATTTATTTCTTCATTTCCTTTACTTGCAATCATTTTCCCCTTCTCAACTATTATCAGAATTTTCTACTGATAGCAGGGATTTCTTTCTTATCATTAGACTATCTCTACTGCTAAATTAAGCAATTTTTCATTTCTACAAATCTTAATATATGCTATTTTAAGATTAACTAGAAGAAACAATATATGATTAAGAAAATTAAATGCTTAATAAAGTAGCAGTCTTTTATTCCTTTGAATGAATCAGAAAAATATCACTAAAGAATAACTACATGGGCCAAGCATGGTGGTGCACACCTGTAATCCCAGTGGCTTGGGAGGCTGAGGCAGGAAGGTTGCAAGTTCAAAGCCAGCCTCAGCAACTAAGTGAGGCCCTAAGCAACTCAATAAGACCCTGTCTCCAAATAAAATATTTTAAAAAGGACTGGAGGTGTGGCTCAGTGGTTCAATCCTTGGTACAAAAAAAAAGAAAGAAAGAAAGAACTATTTGGGTTGCATCTCAGGAGTCACCAATTTGGGGAACTCATTAATTGCTTTCTCTTTGCCAGAAATTTTCAATAATAATGGAGCCTAAGAGGGAAGTGGAGTCAGGACACATGGGGATGAGTGGAGCTGCACTGATTGTGTCAAACAGAAAAGCATATGGCAGAAGGTCACCCTCCCATTTCTCACCCCAGTGCCTTGAGTTTTTCAAATAGAAAATCAATGAGGCTAGCTAGCGCTCCTTGGTCAGCAGATTAAGGGGTGGAATCTGACTTGTAGCATACTGCTTGAAAAACACCATCTTATCTTTTTAACTTTTTAAAAATTCATTATTTTACAAATCATTCCCATATTTGCAATATCAGTTATCAGATGATCCAGGATGATTTTCCAAGGGCCATGTTTCCGTCTCCCTCTATGGCGACAGGGCTGCGCATTTGAGTTAAATTAGACAATCACAGCCAGAAGAAATTGGCACATACCCTAAGCCAAAACAAACAAAATCTTTCTCTACAGTGCTTCAAAATGGAGCTGTGCAGAAAGAACCAGGTTCGGTCTGTGGCAGAGCTGTCGGGACATTCAGTCTGGTCCCACCAGCAGCCACATCCCCCCTTCAGAGAGGGAACTGATTTGGTAGAAGAAAGGTGAAATGGCACAGCAGAGGACAAAGGGGAAGTCTTGGTGGCAGGCATGGTTCTGATTCCTGCCATTCCTGGGGCCAGCTTGAACCCCAGCCTTTCCAAAGTTCATATTTGCAAGCCAATAAAGTCTCCATTTGCTTAAGCAAACTTGCAAATTCTTCCTTGTAATCCAGAGTCCAGAATTTTATAACCAAGAGTCAAGTTTTACCTCAACAGTTTCCGTATTCACCTTCTCATTTAGACGTCTGGCTTCCATTAGGAAATCTATGACTAATCAGCAGTGATTGCTCTGTCCTTAAAGTCAGCTATTGTTTCTTTCTTGTTTACCATAAACCCCACCAAGTACTGTGGTTAAATGTATAGATTCTGGAATTGGAAGGCCTGTCAAATTCTAGCTCAAACTTATTAGCTGTGAGAGAAAACATACCCAGAGAAAGTATCCACTTTAAATGGATAAAGATAAAAGGTCTCTCTCTCTCTCTCTCTCTCTCTCTCTCTCTCTCTCTCTCTCTCTCATTGCTTCATGACTATCACTAGTCAGGGGATTACAGAGCATTCCCGCAAGAAACCATTCCTATTCAGGGCCATCATTTCTTTCTAAACTTTGGGTTAAAAAGAGTAGATTCATTGGTTTTCTATTTGAAAAACTCAAGGCACTGGCATGGGAAATGGGAGGGTGACCTTCTGCCTTCTGCTTTTCTGTTGGATACAATCAATGCTGACCATTAGCATGCTCCACTTGTCCCCACATGTCCTGACCCCACTTCTCTCTTAGGCTCCATTATTATTGAAATTTTCTGGTAAAGAGAAAGCAGATTTTTTTCTTTAAACTTATTTCTTTAATTTAATATACCCACACACACATATATGTGTATTTTTATATTTTAGAAAAATATATAATGCACAAAAATATATAGAATGTACACAAATGTAATATTTTACGATAATACATGTGTTTTATAAAAATACATACACACATATGTATGCATTTGTATTTTATATTTTTCTTAATTTATATATATTATAAACAAAATTAGATAATAGATAGATAGATAGATAGATAAAAAAATTTTTTCTCTCTCTCCCCTTTTTTTTTTCCAGTACTAGGGGTTGAACCCAGGGGCACTTCACCACTGAGCTACATCCCCCATCCTTCTTCTTTTTCTTTTTTGTTTTGAGCAGGGTCTCACTAAATTGCTAAGGCTAGTCTCAAACTTGCAGTACTTCTGCCTTAGTCTTCCCAGCAGCTAGGAGGAAGAGTCATCATTTCTGAGCATTGCCTTCCTTCCCTGTTCCTTCTTAAATTGTCATAATAAAATTATACACAAAGCTAAAACACAAAGAAAAAATATCACAGAGGTGGCATCAACCAAAAGAAGGCACAAATTGGAAGTCTTGGTTCCAGTGAAATGATGTTCAGAGGTAGGGATTTGGGGAAGTGATTGGATCATTAGACTCTGATCTCATTCATGGATTGATTAATTGATAAGTTAATAATTGAATGAACTATTCAATTATGGGAGGTGGTAGAAACCGTAGGAGGTTAAGAATAGATTGAGGAAATAGCTCAATGGGGGTGTGCATTGGAAGGGTGTATGTTGTCTCTGCCTCTCCTCCTTCTCTTTCTCTGCTTCCCAGCCACCATGAGATGAGCAACTCTGCTCCACCATGCCTTTCCACCAAGATGTTCTGCCTCACCACAGGCCCAGAAACAATGGCACTAGCAAACAATGAATTGATACCTCTGAAACTGTGAGCTAAAATACATCTTTACTCATTTAAGCTGTTTTTCTCAGCTATTTTGTCACAGTGACAAAAAGCTGGCTAATACAGAGGGAGATTGAAAGTAAAAAATGGATAATATCTTGGAACTATTACAGATAAATGTATTCCAAGGAGATAAATGTATCCCATCTCCTTATGATATTAAGTATTTTTAAAATATTTACCCTAATACTGGCTTAGGAGCTTTCAGAAGAGATAAGGATGATTAATTCAAGATTTTCTGCCAAAACTGTGGAAATCAAGAACTCCCCAATGGGTCGAGTGGGGCTGGCCAAGGTTTCTCAGTGAGGAAGTGTTATGGGTTGCAGACAGCACAGGGGCTGCCTGTCAGTGGAGGCATCATTGAGATGCACTGTCAGGCTGGTTCCTGGCAGTGCCAGGTATTTAGTACAGGTGAGTTTCCAGGGCTCCATCTAAAACAAAATGTTTTGCAACGCTAACTGCTCTGGGGCTTATCAAATCACTGTCATTAAGTTTTATGATAATTGAGTCACTTCCAAGAAGGGGAAATGTTAGACCTAAGGAAAGGTCACTTTTAGAGGACCTGGGATGATTTTTATTTTCTTTGTTATAGAATCATCAGAAAATCTAAAAAGAAAAAAAAATTATTATAACTCTTTGAGTAAAACCCAAATGATTATTTTCAAATATAAAAAAAAATAATTTAAAAACCCAGCTAACTAACTCAACCTATTACTAACTTATACACACTTGAGGTTGATATACAAAAGATGCATAAATAAGATTCCTTTAAAATAAATTTCCCTTGTAGATAAGATGTCCTAATCATAGTAATTGGAAAATATGTGAAAAACCTAGTCATTTAAAAATTAGAAAGGGGTTGGGGTTGTAGCTCAGTGGTAAAGCACCTGCCTATCCTATGTGAGGCACTGGGTTCTATTCTCAGCACCACGAATAAATAAATAAAATAAAGGTCCATCATCAAATAAATAAATATTTTTTTAAACATTATCCAGGAGGCTGGGGATGCAGTTCAGTGGCAGAGTGATTGCTTAGCATGTATGAGACCCGAGCTCCATCTCCAAGGAAAATACTTTCCATCTCCCTGGTTTTCTGCCTATGCAGGCATGCCTTTCCTAAGCCTCCTGGTGCTCCATGTGACTCACGTGTGGTTGCACAAGGATCAGGAAGGCCTTCAATATATCCTTTTGGAAACAGCACTAGCCATCAGCTCTGGGACAGGAGGCTTACTGGATTTTAGAACCTGGAAGCTGGCCTCAGGTCTTAGGGAGATCAAAGGCAATTAGACGCAAAGGTGAGGAAAGACCTTAGGATAGAGGAATAGTGATGGGATTGGCTGGTCACATAAGTCCTCTGTAAAGCAAACTGCTCAGGTTGAGGAACTCCTCTGTAGGCCAGTCAAGTTACCACTCAGATGTTTACCTCATTCTTTTCTGTTTGTTTTTGGAATACAGGTGTGATTTGACTCTATTGGATAATTTACCACCTTCAAGATCTCTATGGGGGTTCTATACAAGCTGTACTTAAAGGGTAGACTAGCTGGGCACAGTGGCACACACCTGTAATCCCAGCTACTCCGGAGGCTGAGAAAAGAGGGTCTCAAATCTGAGGCCAACCTCAGCAACTTACGGAGACCCTGTCTCAAAATGAAAAAGGCTGGGGATGGAGCTCAGTGGTTGAGTGTCCCTGGGTTCAATCTCCAATAAATACCACAAAAGAAAAAAGGTAGACAAGTTGTGCCATTTCCTACCCCTGAGATGCACCCAAGGCATCAAATGCATGGACCCAGAGCTAGACTTGAGTACAGTGCCCTCTCCCCCTGAAAAAGCCAGCAGGTGCCCTTCTGCTCAGTGAGTGATCTGAGATCCCTGAAGTTAAAGAACTATCTATCTTGAGTGGTCTGTTTTCACCTCACAGGCTAGTTTGAAATAAAATCTCATGGGTGTTTAAATGACCAGTGATTAATTACATCTTTCCAAAACGATTTTTCCCTGCCATCTGAGAGCTCTGAAGAAAAAACTTCCTGTACTCAGTAACTCAAATGGCAGCAAGTCCCTATTCCTCCTGTGTAATACATCTCCACACCGCAGTCCACGTTACTGAGGCTGATGGATTTGGCACTCAGACTTCAGCAGTGAGATGTGATTTCATATTAAAATTCTTAATGCCAAAGGATAACCATCCTTCCTAAGCTGTCCTATTGTTATTTATTTTTATTGTTATTTTTGTTTTATTGTTATTTATTTTTATTGGTTCTTTTTAGTTACACACACCAGCAGACTCCATTATGATATAATTATACAAACATGGAGTATATCATTCTAATTATTCTATTCTACATCTTAGTAAAATGATTATATTCACATATAAGAAGTTGGACTTTTTTATTTGTTCATCCTAGAAATCAAAAATATAAAAATTTTTAAAACTTATCTTAATTTGAGAGCCTCTTATTATGAAGCAATTATAATCTTCCCAAAACCTGGTAGTGTTAATCCCCCAAGAACTTCACTATGGAAGACCAGCAGGGCTTGTGGCATGAATGATCAGGATTCTACATAGAAAATGAAGAGATCAAACTTCCAAGGGCTGAATTCCCCTTAACCAGGATTCTTCTTGTAAACCATCCAAACCGAATAAGGAAAGGTACGTAGGCAATTGCTTTTCTAATCAGATCTTATTTTTAAAACTACTTTTAACTATTCCTCCCCCAGCTCACTGAGAATAATCTCTTTTCATCTAATATTCCTCTCCTGTTTTCCTACCCTTCCTTTCTGCCATTCCCTTTGTGTTTTCTCTTCTGTCAGGTAGCAGTTCTTACATAATGCTTATGATGAATCTGCCAGTCACTTTGCATCTGTCATGCAATTTAAACACTATTATGAGGTAAGTGTATTTACTACTCATTATAGAGATGAGGAGATTAAGGCATAGAGAGATGAAGTAATGGGTCCAAACACACAACTGGTGAGTGTGTGGCTGGCACTTGAACTCAGGCCCCATAGCTCCAGAGTCTTTACTCTCAATTGCCAACACGTGGGCAACAATTTTGCTTCTGTTGCTCAAATGACTTACTACAGCTTCCTTTGATTAGAGTGGCCACACTTGCAGGTTTCCCTGGGAGAAGCAAAACCTGCTGTCCATAGTCATTTTTTTTTTTTTTAGTTGTTGATGAACATTTATTTTATTCATTTATTTATATGCAGTGCTGAGAATTGAACCCAGTGCCTCACACATGCTAGGCAAGCACTCTACTACTGAGCCACAACCCCAGCCCCTGTCCATAGTCATTTTTGATAGCTCTCTTTTCACTCTCAAAATTGTCCCTGTTAGGTAAAATTATATCACATTTTGAAAGCTACCTGCTATTTATAGCTACCATTTGTTGAGTGCCTACTGTTCACCAAAAAATTATACTTACTATCTTATCATACTTAAGAATTCCATGAGGTCATGATTGTTGTCCCCAGTTTTATAGTGAAGAAAACTGAGATGTTAGGAAACTTGTCCAAAATTGTATAATAGTAATTACTGAACAAAGATGCAAGGCCAGCCAGGTCTGTCTGATGAAAAAGCTCAAGGTCTCAGCTGCTGCCCTATGTTTGACCCTTACAAATGACAAGCAGATAGAAAATCATGTGAAATGTCACTAAGTGTCCAAATGTACCATTACTGCCTGCATAGAGTTCAGCTATAGCAGCTCTTCTCATAGGGTGGTCCAGACCCTGTGACCTTTAAATCCATTCACAGGGTCATTAGATTACAAATATTTTCATAGTAATACTAAGATGTTACTTGTCTCTTTCACTGTGTTGACATTTGAATTTATATTTTTTATAGCCCAAGAGGAGATACCACTTCACACCAACCAAGATGGTTATAATTTTTTTAAAAATGGAAAATAATGAGATTTGGCAAGGAGATGGAGAAATGGGAAGCCTCATACATTGCTAGTGGGAGTGTAAAATGGTGTGATTGCTGCGAAAAACAGCTGAAACATAGAGAAGCTAAATACAAAATTATTATATGATCCAGCAGTTCTGCATCTAGGTATATTAGGAACAATAATATATACAAAAATTTGACAATATATTTATTTATCAATTCCCTATAAATACAAACACTCCCCCAAAATATGAAATAGATACTTTAACCAGCCCTATAACTATTAAGGAAATTGAATTCACAATTTTAAAACTCCCCAAAGAGAAATTCCAGACCCAAAGGGTTTGACTGTGTATTCTATTAAACATTTAAACAATTACACCAATTCTACATAGTCTTTTCAAGAAAATAAAAGAGGAGGGACATTTCCCAATTCATTTTATGAAAATAATAGTACCCGTATTCCAAAGAAAGATGTTGATGTTACCAAAATAAAAATAAACAAAAAACTATAGACCAACATCCCTGAGGAATACACATGCGCGCACACACACACAAAAAAACAAGTAGTGTGTAGCAACATATAAAAAGGATCATATACCATGTCCAGGTATGGTTTATTCCAGGGACAAA
This sequence comes from Marmota marmota marmota, assembly GCF_001458135.2. Classification (NCBI taxonomy): domain Eukaryota; kingdom Metazoa; phylum Chordata; class Mammalia; order Rodentia; family Sciuridae; genus Marmota; species Marmota marmota. Next base: position 33,168,605 of record NW_025999990.1, read on the forward strand.
GGCTTCCTCAATATTCAGAATCAATCAATAGAATCCACAATATTAACAGACTAAAAAGGAAAAAATCACATAACCAGATAGATCAATACAGATGAAGCATTTGACAAAATTTTATATCCACCATGAAAAAAAAAACTTCCAGAAAAATAAAAATAGGGGGTTGCTTCTTCAACTTGTTGAAGAGAACATAGGAAAAAAACCTACAGAGAACATTATATCTAATGATGAAAGACTGAATGCTTTCTTCTTAAGATGGAACTAGCAAAAGTGTTCACTTTCATCCTCTATCCAATATAGTACAAGAAGGTCTAGCCAACCCAATAAGTCAAGAAAAAGAAATAAAAGGCATGCTGATTAGAAAAGAAAAAAATCGAGCCCCCTGTTTGCCGATGGCATGATGGTATAGCAAGGCTGCAGCACTCATGAATTAGTGATTTCTATATACTAGTGACGAATACAGGGATATTAAAGTTAAAAATACAACACCATTCTCCCCAAAATGAGATACATAGGTGTGACTCTAATAAAATATTTATAAATTTGCATGCTGGAACTTACACAATGTTGATGATAGATGAAACAAAAAATCCTAAGAACAGAGAGATATACTATGTTCATAGATCAGAAGATTCAATATAAAAATAATGTTAATTCTCCTCAAGTTGATGAACAGATTTAACTAATTTCTTTTGGAAATCCTAACAATAATTTTTTGTAGATACAGATAAGATTATTCTAAAATTTATCTGTAAAGGTAAAAAAGAATTAGTATAACTAAAACCAGTCTGAAAAAGAAAGAAAAAGTGAGAGGAATCAGTTTACCAGATTTCAAAACCTACTATATAACTATAATATATAGAATCAAGACTATATGGTATTGACAGAGGAAGGCTGTATAATAATCAAGACCATATAGTAATCAAGTCTACCTATATGATATTGGCAGGGGAACAGACACCCAAATCAATAAAAGAGAAGGAAACTCAGAAATAGGTCCAAGAAAATATGTTCAATAAAAGTACAAAACAATATCTATGGAGGAAAGAACCTTTTCAACAAATAGTGCTGGTACAATTGTTCATTCATGAACCAAAAACATAAACCTCTACCTGAACCCCACAAAAACAAACTCAAAATAGATCACTGATTTAAATGTAAAACTGAAAAATTATAAATGGTTTTTAAAAATAGAAAATCTTCAGAATCTAGGACAGGACAAAGAATTCTTAAACTTGCCAACACAAATGTAAGACATTAATAGGAAAAATTGATAAACCTGTTAAGAAAATGCAAAGCTACAAAATAGAAAAATATGTTTCTAAACCACCTACGTGACAGAAGGATAATATCTAGAATATATAAAGGACTTTCAAAGCCCGACAGTATAAGAATGAAAAGTCTAATTGAAGCATAAGCAAAAGACATGAAGAGATATTTCACCTCAGGGGACATTCAGATGGCAAAAAAGCATATGAAAAAATGTTAGATAACAGGCTAGAGCTGTGGCTTAGTGGGAGAGTGCTTGGCCAGCATGCATGTGGCCCTGCATGCAACACACACACACACACACACACACACACACACACACACGGATGTTAGTCCTCATTAACAATTAGTATTGCAAATTGAAGTCACAATGAGAAATCACTATACACATGAGAAGGGCTTAAAAAAAATAGTGACAGTAAGTCAAAGAAGACATTCAGGAAAGTCTACATACCCTATGATTTCAACAATATGATAGTATAGAAAAGGCAAAACTATGAAGACACTAAAAAAAAAAAAAAAAGACAGTGTTTGCCAGGGAGTAGTGGGGAGGGAAGGATGAACAGGCAGAATACACTATAATAGCAGATAAATGTCATTTTGCATTTCTCAAAACCCATAGAACGTACAACACCAAAAGTATATCTAATGTGGACTTTAGTTGATATTGATGTGTCAACGAAGGTTTGATTGTAACACATGTACCACTCTGGTGTAGGTTGTTGACAGTAGAGAGGCTATGTGTAGGTAGGACAGGGGTATGTGAGAAGTCTCTGCACATTCTGTTCAAATTTGTTGTGAATCTAAAACTTCCTAACAAAATTAAATCTAGTTTTTTAAAATGACAACACTAAAAGTTGGCAAGGATGCAGAGAAACTCATACATTGCTGGTGAGAATACTGTGTAACCACTTTGCAAGTCAATTTGTCAATTTCTTTAAAAATGAAAGGTACAACTACCCTAGGACCCAGCCATTTTTCTCCTGGCACATATTCCAGAGAAGTGAAGACATATTCACAGAAAAATCTGTACATACATTGATAGAAGTTTTGTTTGTAATAACCAAAAATTGGAAACAACCCAGATGTCTTTCAACAAATGAACAATGAAGCAAACTGTGGCCTGTGAGGGTATGGGTGGTAGACACCCATACCATGGATGACTGTTCTCCAATAAAAAGGAACAGACTACTGATACACACAATATCCTTGGACGTGTTTACAAAGAATTATGCTGAGGGAGGGAAGCTATTCCCAAAAGTTTCTACACTATATGAATCTATGAATAGAACATTCTTTACATGACAAAATAATGGAATTAGAGAACATATTAGTGTTTTTTTCAGAAGATAAAAAGGAGGTGAGAACAAAGAGGAAGTAAAAATGGCTACATAAAGACAACTTTATATAGGTATAGGAACTTTATATAGGATATAGATATATATTTGTAACTTCACTATATCAATGTCACTGTCCTGATTGTGCTACTGTACTTCCTATACATCCTAGTTTTTTGTTTGTTTATTTGTTTTTGGCACTAGGAATTGAACTTAGGGGCACTCGGCCACTGAGCCACATCACCAGCCCTATTTAGTATTTTATTTAGAGACAGGGTCTCACTGAGTTGCTTAGCACCTTGCCATTGCTGAGGCTGGCTTTGAACTCGAGATCCTCCTGCCTCAACTGAGCTATTGGGATTATAGGCATGCACCACCACACCTCGCTCCTATACATAACTAGTTTTGCAGGATGTTACCAGTGGGGGAAACTGAGTAAAGCACACAAGAGATCTCTCTGTATTGTTTCTTACAACTGCATGTGAATCTACAATTATCTCAGAATAAAATTTGAATAAAAACAAAAACTAAGTGAAGTGAGCCTTTCGGTACAAGGAATATTGCATTTGCTACCAATGATAAAATTTAAGATGTCAAGCAAAAATTAGAATTTTGGAAATTTTGTTTCTGCCACCATAGCAGAACAACTTCCCAAGACTTAATGAAAGTTTTAAATGGATCACTAGTGCCATTAATTAATTTCTTTTAGTTTGTTTTTTGAGGTACTGGGAGTTGAGTCCAGAAGTACTCTACCACTGATCGGCATCCCTAGCTTTTTGTTATTTTTGAACCGGGTCTCACCAAGTTGCAGCGGCTAGCCTTGAACTTCCTATCCTTCTGCCTCAGTCTCCTGAATAGCTGAGATTACAGGTGTGCTAATTTGTTGTTATTGTTGTTTTTCCGGTACTGGGCATTGAACCCAGGTGTGCTTTACCACTGAGTTACATTCCCAGCCCTTTTTATTCTTTGAGACAGAGTCTCACTAATTTGCTCAATTGTTGAGTCTGGTCTTGAACTTGAAATCCGCCTGCCCCAGCCTCCCAAGCTGATGATCCCCTATTATCCACTAGGCATGCACAACCACGCCTGGCTGTGCTAATGGTTTTTTTTTTATTATTATTAATTAATTAATTAATTTGTTCTGATTTGTTACACATGACAACAGAATGCATTTCAGTTCATAGTACACAAATGGAGCATAATTTTTCATTTCTCTGGTTGTACACAAAGTAGAGTCACACCATCCATGTCTTCATACATGTACCTAGGGTAATGATGTCCATCTCATTCCACCTTCTTTCCTATCCCTATACCCCCTTCCTTCTTCTCCCTCCCGTTTGCCCTAGCCAAAGTTTGTCCTAATGTTTTGATACTGTAAAATGAAATATATCAGTAATTGTAAGAGCTGCATAACTCCATGAACCAATATTTTCTAAATGATCAATCTAGAATACTAAAAAAATGATGCAAAATTGAAAACTCATTGAAAAATGCAAGATAAGCCAGTAGATTTTACTGGGTGGCATACAAAAGTATATCCATTTGACCATAGATTACAACTGCAACTAACTTTTGAGAAATTATGATTTTTAAGAAATTACAATTTCTAAACCGGGCACAGTGGCATACACCTATAATCCCAGCACTTTGGAGGCTGAGACAGGAGGACTGAGAGTTCAGAGCCAGCCTCAGCAATTTAGGCGCTAAGCAACTCAGTGAGACCCTGTCTGTAAATAAAATACAAAATAGGGCTGGGGATGTGGCTCAGTGGTGGGTGCCCCTGAGTTTAGTTCCCAGTACAAAAAAAAAAATTACCATTGTCAGCTATCAACAAAGTATTAAAAACAATATCTGTTTTTACCTGAAATGCTATCCAGATATACTTTCTTCTTCCAACTACTTATCTTTGCAAATTTAGATTTCTTCCTATCCTTCAACCAACATAATACATCACAACAGATTAGGTATAGAAGCATGAGAAATCAGTTAAACTAGACATTAGATATTTGCAAATAAAGAATGTAAACCAACACCCATATTTTTGCTAAACTGTCTTTTATTTTTTTAAATATTTATTTAGTTGTAATGGACATGATATTATTATTATTATTTAATTCTGTGTGGTGCTAGGGAACAAACCCAGCCCCTCACAAGTGCGAGGCAAGCGCTCTACCACTGAGCTAGAATCCCAGCCCTAAACTTTCTTTTATTTTGTCAAATATAGTCATTGTTCAGGAAAAAAAAATTATGTTAACATGTAATGGGCTTATTCTTTTTAATGACTAATAAATACATGGTTTTAGATTTTCCCACTTTGAATTTCTAGTAAGGCAAACATTGGTCAATGGAAAGCTGGCAAGCAAAATGTCTTTGGGGTCCTCAGTGAAAATGGTCCTTTCACCCAAAACTTTGAGAACTGCCGCATGAAGAATTGAAAGTTTCTTGTTCACTATACCGGTCTGTTCAAACAGGTGCTCAGCCAAGTGCAGGTACCCAAAGGATTATGTAAGAAAACAAGAAATTAACCAGTATTGGAGACAGGCATATATATCAGGGGACAAGACAGCATTGAAACTGCTGAGATTCCATATGGAGGATCATTCTCATGGAAATTCCTGCCGGTTTCTGGAGAATCCTTTGTGAGACCACTGCACTCGACCCCCAGATAGAAGGATCAGTAACTTGGAAGCTGTCTCTAATTGTTGCTTTTCCTTTTATTGATAATATTATACTTTCAGAGGAGTCGGAATGGCTTCCTATGAGAGAGAGAGAGAGAGAGAGAGAGAGAGAGAGAGACTGACTTTGCCAATTCAACTTTTACCTAAATAATGATTTGGAGTACACTCAGCTTTTGCAGAGAAGAACCATTTGTAGAAGAATATAAAGGTTATAATGTCTCTTAGGTGAAATCCATGATGAAGAATCCTTTTTAATTTCATCTGCTGGCTGTATTGTTGAATTGATCTTCAAAAAGTATGGTGTTGCTAAAAGGGGAAAAAAAAGAATCGATGACTTAATTTCTAAATTTAAAATCTGTCAGTTAAATGAATCACAATGAAATGGTCTGATTTTTAAATGAAGTCCCCATCAGCAGTCTCCTGGCATCCCTCCCAGCTAAGCAAGCAGCTCCCACTTGAGTCTCCAGGAAGATGCCCGCCTCTCTGGCTCTCATTATTCAGATGCTAAGACACTAGGGTAAGTGCACAAGTGGCCTCAGAAGGGTCATTGTGATTCAACCTAGTTAAAACAGTTTATAGTTCTGGAGACTCCATCACCAGTGAATGAACTGGAGAAATGGGGAGACTAAGGGAAAGGCAACTTGGTTCCTTGTCCTTGGGAATGTGTTTAAACGATCCAGAGACGAAGCAGTTGTGTTATAACGTTATGGTGGTTGGATGTGTGTGTTTCCAGTCACTATACCTACCATGTCCCTGATGCCCTGATAGTTTCACCCCTCTTACTGACTTAGCCTCCTTTTTTCCTCTTTTTTTTCTGTGTTAAATCATTTTTTATTTAATTCCTTCCAATTTTTACTAGCTAAGTCAGAGCCCTTATAACTTTACATTGGCCACTATCTAGGGGAATACTTTGCAGTCTTATCTACCTAACCAATGGGTGCTCCTGTCTAGCCCCTCTCCTACCTCCCCTACACAGCCTGACTCACCCCTACTGGTCCAGGGGACCAGTCTACAAGCATAGCTTCGGTCAGCCCGGCCTACCCGTCCTGTGTCCCTTTCATTTCAGGTCATTAAAAAAAAAAAAAAATCTGGAAATAGCTGTTGGAAATAAAACAACCTGAATACGTTTTAAGTACTTTCCTAATAAGTTTATGAAGTAACTGATCTATTGCTCTATGCTTAGCTTTAAACATCTTCCTGACACTGAAGAAATAAGACCATAGCAAATGAGAATAAAATGTTCAACATCTTCATCCACCTTTGGACTGACTTTGCAAAATAAAAATTAGCATCTTTTTTTTTTCTTTCTCTCTTTCTTTCTTTTTCTTTTTTCTTTTTTTAGTTGTAGATGGACACAATATCTTTATTTATTTATCTTTATGTGGTGCTGAGGATCAAACCCAGTGTCTCACATGTGCAAGGCAGGTGCTCTACCTCTGAGCTACAGCCCCAGTCCCAACCCCAACCCTCAAAATTAGCATCTTGACACAGGGTTTTTCACTTAAAAAAAAATCCTAAACTTAAAATATAGCATGTTGTACAATAACTTTTTTTTTTTTTTTTTTTTTGGTACCGGGGATGGAACCCAGGGGCGCTTAATGGCTGAGCCATATCCCCAACCCTTTTTTATATTTTATTTTGAGACAGGGTCTCACTAAATTGCTTAGGGCCTCACTAGGTTGTTGAGGCTGGGTTTGAACTGGTAATCCTCCTGTCTCAGCCTTCTGAGCTGCTAGGATTACAGGCGTGAACCACTGTACTCTACCTGTCCGAATAATTGGTTTTTCTTAAGAAAACATACACTTTGCTAATTACAGTATTTTTATTTTCAGGGAGATTCTAATAGGAAGTGTTTTTCTTCATTTGTTTCACTACAATTTTCAGAGACTCTAATTTGAGTGCAATCGAATTGAAAGAATTTTAAAACTTCCCTCTTAGGTAATATTCAGATTTGATGCTGTTTTCTTCAAGCTCTTCTGTAAGAATATGCAAGTGCCTGTGGCTATCAGTCGCTCTACTGCCGGCGTATCTACTGGGTGCTAGAGCACATTGCTCTTGCCTGCCCCTTCCAAACAAAAGTTTTCCTGCAAAAATTGCCCTCCCCCCAAGGCTGCTGTATTGCTCAATTTCATGTCCCCACCTTGGAGGCAGCCCCAGTGCAATGGCTGCTGTGGTGAAGTATGAAGTCCTGGCCCCTTGCCTCAAGTCAGGCCTAGGCTAAGAAGCCCTCCCGGCTCCAGAGCTCCCTGGAGCCTGGGTCAAAGCCCAGCCATGCCTACATCACACCCCGTGCTTACCCCTGTTGTGCCAGCCGCCTTCACATCATCACACCTGTTCCCAGGAGTGTTCCCAATAAATCCCCTGCACCCAACCATCCATCTCAGGTTCTGCTGCCCAAGGGATGCTCCTGAGACAATAGTTTTGAGAACCTGTTGCCAATTTTAGAGCTTTCCTGGGGAAAAATGTCAAACCCTCTGCTTGAAGATCTTGTCTTCATGATTACTTATAAAGCATTAGCTAGAATCGTCTCATTGGAAAAGCTTCCCCAAACACAGCTGCACCCTTCCTGTAGGCCTTAATTTATCTCCCACTACTTTGGAATCAAAACACTTATAAGCCTTGTTTCTCCTCTTCCAGAAAGGTGGAAATATGCAGGAGAAATCAGTGTGTCTTTCAGAGGGTCACAGACCCCCCACACCCTAGGAAAATAAATGCATAACCATATTTAATTTTGAGCATAATGAACTATCCCAAGAAGAAGGGCCATGATATCAGAGCTGTTGATTTATATTGAAAGTAATCAGAATTTATAGTCTCAAATCCATTGTTCTCAGTATAGGAAACCAAAAGAAGGTTTAAAAAAAAAAGTACATAAAAAATGCCCTAATTCTCAGCTGGATGCAGTGGCACAGGCTTATAATCCTAGTGGCTTGGGAGGCTGAGGCTCGAAGATCTCAAGTTCAAAGCCAGCCTCAGCAAAAGCAAGGTGCTAAGCAACTCAGTGAGACCCTGTCTCTAAATAAAATACAAAATAGGGCTGGGGATGTGGCTCAGTGGTGGAGTGCCCCTGAGTTCAATCCCTGGTACCCTCTCCTCCAAAAACAAGTCCTAATTCTCCATATGATTTCATCAATAGATTTTGAATAACTCAATAGCCAACTCAACTTACATTTTCCAGAGTGATATTCGCAATATTTGAATTTGGCCTTTGGCGATATCTCCTCCGGGTACAGTAGACACTGATGAGGGTGACTATCAGCATCAGGACAAACACAGCAGCGGTGGAAGAAACAGCAATGACAATGGTGTCACGGGTTGAACCTCTCTTCTCACACCTTTCTCCCATGTACCACCAGTCTTCCCCAGAAGGACACCTATACTTGGTGAAATGACTTGGAGTTATGCATTGATATTTGACTGTGGAAATCCTCCCCATTAAATATGTTGATCACCTTTAGTCTATTCGATCACCAATAAGTCACTGACATATGAGCTACTTCACCCACTCTGGCCTTAGACCCGCACCAGGAGACCAGACAGGAACAATGAAAAGGAAAAATGGAATCATTCCTAATTCAATAGAAAAACAGCAGCTGAGATGTAGCAAAGGGAAGGAGCACAACCAATAAAGAAAATTTGCCTTTCCAACTTCTAGTTTTACACCTTGGTCAAGGTCTTCTCAGAACTTTAGTATCCTCATCTAGAAAATGGGGATAAACATACTTAAAAGGACCAGACTGTCAAAAGGAGTTGACAAGCGAGGACTTAACAAGTAACTTGTAAAGAATCCTTTTCTTTTTCTTTTTTTTTTTTTTAAGGCAATTTGAATGTAATGTGTCATATTTTTTTCACTTTAAAAGATTTTTAAATTTTTTTCCCCATGATACTGGAGCTGGAACCCACAGCCTTGAGCATGCTAAGCATTCATTCTTTTTTAAAAAAACATTTTTCTTGATTCTTTTTAGTTATATATATTGATAGGATTCATTTTGACATAATCATAAAAGCATGGAATAGAATTTGTTGGGTTTTTTTTTTTTTCATTAAAAGTTTTATTGTCCTTATAGGTATCTGAAGTCCCAAATGGAATGCAAAAACACTGAATATTCTGTGAGTGGTTTTGAGAGGAGAATTGACAAATTTAATTCATATGAACTATCAGCATTTAATCCTACGTTGTAACAATAAGAACGGGGCTCTCTCCCAAGTGCCCCCTTACCAGCACTCGGCCTTGCCATCCTGGACGGAGCACATGCCACCATTTTCACATACGACTACTGAGCAGAGGTCATTGGGATCAGAGGTTGGGTTACTCTGATCCGGTGTTTGAGTGAGGTCAGATCGGTCTAAGAGGGGCAACAGGAGAGAGAAACGGTGATCAGCATGTGCCTGAGTAATCATTTGGCCCTTAAGTCTCAAAATAGATGTTCAGACTTCAGCCTTGTGAGGAATTTAGATAATTTGATGCATGGTCCACCAAAATTCAGAGGCCGTGAAATAAGGAATCAACAGAGGCAGGGCTCTCGGAGCTGAGCTCTGAGGGACTCAAACCCTTGTCACCAACCCACTAAAGACAGGTGAGAAAACCAAAGCTCAGAAATGGAAAGTGGTTAAGGACCTCGCCCGAGGTCAGGGTCTCCTGCTTGGTAGAGTAAGAGGCAGAGACTTCAAGCAAGGTACGGTGCCCTGGTAGCCTGTGCCATGTTCTTTACACTGTAATTTGTTCTCTCACTGTAATGGGACTTCTTTTTCTCTGTACCCTAAAATGTCTTCTCTTTATTAGTGTTTTTTTCCTCAATAGTTTTTTTCAAAAAATATAATCTAGATTTATTCTAGTAAAAAACGGTGGTTTGAATTTCATGGTTCTAGTTTGTACCACCTCTCGTTGCAATGCGGTCTGATTTACTGGACACAAGTGAATCTTTAAGAGTAGATGAGTTAAAATCGTACTACATCAAACATGGAAACCACCTGCATTGCTGGAAAATGTATTTATTGATTGCCATGGATAAAAAAATTTAACAGACAATTAACTAACATGATTACTGCCAGGATATATGTGTGTACATATGTTTTCATGTATGCGTGTGCATGTGTGTATCAGATAATAGCTTGGTTTGTTTACAGATGAATTTCATGTACTTGTCTATTTTTATTTTATAAATTATAGAGTATAATCCTAGGGAATATTATCTGTATCCTAACTTATTTCTAAAGAAATCATCCAGTCTAAAGCTTTCTACTATTGTTCCATGTGATAGTAATTAAATTCTATACCCTAGAACTTTTGTTGTTTCAAATTTAATAATTTTCATGTTGTTAATGATTTGTACCCCCCCCAAAAAAACCCTCATTTGTACCCATTTCCTCCTACATCCTATAATATGCCTAAAAATGAAACCAGAAGAACATCAGAAATAGCCAATGGCCATAACACACAAAAAAAAATTAACTTAAATAAAACTACTTTTACTGACATACCATTCGTTGTCATTAGGATATAAACATCATTTCCTTTTATGAACTCTCTGCTGTGCAGCCTGCTATGGCTTATGAAGACACTGCTCCCATAGCCTTTGTTCATCATATACTCAGTTCCATTAGGGTAAACGGTCTGTGTTCCCACTTTAGAAGGCCTGTCCCAAAAATACTTTGTATCATCTGAAAAAGCAATTTATATTAATGGATTGTATTTAGCATCAGCATGGCTTTTGGTGGTAGGAAAGAACAGGCAATGTGAAACACAAATTAGGATGGGCCCCAAATAATACAATGACGCTGTTGACCTGTGATATATTCCCTGGCAAGCCACTGGAGCTTATTCATTTATACTGTCCTAAAGGAAATAAGATTGTCTGGCAGGAAGGGCCCTGCTTAGAGTGGAGAGGACCCAAAGTCCCCTAGATGAGGATAACACACCTTTGCTTACTAACTGGTACAGAAACCCTTCTGACACTTAGAACCATGCCCCAGTGGCCTTCTGAGTTACAGATCATCCTTTTAAATTGAGTTAAAGCAATAGGTTGCTGAGAGAGTTTTCAACATTAGCATAGAATAAATTATCTCATTAATCAAATTATTCACCTGAAAGAGCAAAGTCCTTCCAACATACAAGACAGCAAGAAGCACTGCTCCTGGGAAAAGGTGAGGATCCATCAAAAGTGAGCCATTTCTTTTTGGGGTGTGTGGAGGGTACTGGGGATTGAACTCAGGGCCACTGGATCACTGAGCCACATCCCTAGCCCTATTTGTATTTTATTTAGAGACAAGGTCTCACTGAGTTGCTTAGCGCCTTGCTTTTGCTGAGGATGGTTTTGAACTGGCGATCCTCCTGCTTCAGTCTCCCAGCCACTAGGATTACAGGTGTGTGCCACCCACGCCTGGCAAAACTGAGCCATTTTCAATGTCATTCAGGGAGAAAAATTTAAGGAAAGAGTGAAAAAAAAATTCTAAACGTTTATAAAATTCAAAATTTGGCAATAATAGTTAGCTTGCCATAATTCTATTTTTTCCTTTGTCAGGTTTCCAGAAACAAAAGAGTATTACAATTAGAAGAGTGATCATGGCTTTCTGGGCCCTGTTTCCTTTTGAGACTGGAAAAAATGAAGAATGATTTCACTATTAGCAAATCCTCCAGAACTCTTCAATAAGAGATCGCAATTCTTTCCATACCCTTCCTACCAATACTCCAGTACAACCTCCCCCCACCCCACCCCCAAGATCTTCCTCCTGATCAAAACTACCCAAATTCCAAGAGCTGAATTGTTTTTGACAACCCCAGTGGCATGATCAAGGCATTATGGGTTAGAGAAACTCAACATCTGAGAATTGTGCGTACCAGGATGTTCCAACAGCCTTGCGTACTTGATCTGTATTTATCCTCATAACAATTTATGGGAGAATTACTGCCCTACTTTCACAGCTGAGGACACTGAGACTCCAAAACATTATTCGCTCACAGTCACATAACTAATGCAAAGCAAACCTTGGATTTGAACCCAGGCACATCATACTAAAAACAACATTGCTTGAACAACATGGAAGTCAAGGATGATCATCAATTCCCAGGGACCCAGCTAATATCTTCCCTGTTTGTCAAAGTCCTTGCTGATATTCTTAGTAGTCTCCTGCTTCAGAGACTCTGTCCTCAATAAAGACTTGCCTGTAAGCATCCCCTATTCTTAAGATTTGGAGCTCAAATTCCAAAAGTAACCAATTGTGCAATCCAATTTGTCATTCCCAAATCATCTGTCCCTCCTGGAGCAATAATTGTGTATTAGTAATAAATAAAATGAGCCACGAACCAAGCAGAAATGGGTCTGTAGTTACACTCAGCTGGTTGGACATACGCCGTCGAATGTCAGAATTTTGATCCAAGAGTGTCATCGTGATTTGTTGCCAAGGACATGGCCACTTTAAATAATCATCATTGCCTCCAGAGACCAAGTGGAGATATATCTGTGCATCTGTCGAAGGTTTTAGACTGAATTGAATCTGAAAAGCATAACCTTTAGGAGAATAAAATGGAGGGCTTAATAGAATTCCATTTTCTTTGTCAATGGTCTCTTCGAAATTCCTTATGTGCCACACATGTTCAGGGCACTGTGTTTCCGAAAGATTGATGTCATCAATAGACAGACCACCTGATGATGCACCAGAGCCCCTGAGTCCTTCAAACACCACTCTAAATTTGTTGACCATTTTCAGTGGTATGTAGTAAAGTTTCCAGATCCCAATGGGTATTTCTGCAAAAAAAAAAAAGCCATTATTTCAAAGAAGACAAAGGACTATGCATCACAGGCAAATGAACATTAGAGCTCTAATCTTCCTAGATCATCCAAGAGGTATTGCTTCCTACAGATCAGAGGTATGATCTCACTTTTCCAGCCCAGGATTTCAAGGTATTTCTGTGGAAGTCACACTGTTCTCTAGAATATCTGAATGCATATATAGTTGTTTCTCAGGGAGGTCACCCTTTGCCAGAGGTAGGTAAGCAAGAAGTAGTGTGTGACTCATGAGTTCTCCATGCCCAACTTATGAATTACCTGCCATTCTCTGGTAGCTAACAGTCAAGCAAGCTCTATACTCAACACCTGTGCCCATGACTTTGTGATATTCGGCCAATGCTGCCTTTAATATTTTTATAGTTTGATTGGTATACCTTCTTTACATGCACAATCACCTTTTCAGCAGTATTTAAAACAGAGATCTACCAAACCCTGGAAGGTCCACATCCTACTAGGTACTCCTCAGATCACTTACTAGTGACTTAAATTTGAATTCATACATGTATTGAAAATATTTTTCTGATATTTGGTATATCACTTCTTGTCTCCCTGTCTGCAATTCCTTCTCAACTCTCATCTTGTACCCCTAGCTAGTTTCTTAAGATCCCTTTGTGTTTGCTTATCAGCGAGTCACTCACAGTTGCTAAGGAGAAGGAGTTCCCTTCAAACCTGGACAGTGATGCATATATATATTAGTATGTAGATTCATATACATATATAATATATATTTGTAATGCATATATGAGACTTCTATACATGGTTTTCATATCTACAATTATATATTGTATTTAATTTCATACATGATGTGTGTGCATACTGTGTACGTATTCTTAGTGAGATTAAGAACCACACTGCTCATAGGTGTTCACAAAGAAAAATAGCCTCTGTATTTCAGATTGTTTCTATTGTTAAGCAGAGGGGAGGAAATGGCATAACACAGCATCATGTGGGTCTATTTCATAATAGGTTTTGCTCAGTTCATCAAACCAAGAGGTCAACCTGCAGAGCACACGGTCATCTGTTTGCCAGTCCACGTTCTGCCCTTCCCTTGCCTTCCCCAGGGAACCATCCTGGCCATCTGCTTTAACAGGTCGTCAACTCAGGGCTGGGTTGAAGGATGAGCACCCGCCTCTGTACTCAGGAAGTTGCATTTAGTCCAAGTCATAACACTCAGCATCCTTTGGTGGCATTTATTTTTTAAGCTGGAAATTAAAGGAGTCCCTTTTCTAGTCAAATGGCACATGGGGTATGAGGTAATATAGGAAACTAAACAGCCTAAGTCCCAGTGTATGAACAAGGCCATTCTGAGATCAAACACAAGGTCCCCAGCAATGTTCAGGGACAGGTCCAGGGGCCCCTGAGGCCAGCTCCTCCCTCATCCATTCCATAGTTCAGTTACAATGAGCTGGCAACCCTTCCCATTGTGCTTAAGCTAGTTCTCATTGCACGGTTATTACTTGCCAAGGACTGAACTGCACAATTCCAGAGACCAAGTTATATTTATTTTTTTCTTTTTTCCTTTTAATTTTTTTTTATTACTTTCTAAGGACTGAACTGCACAATTCCAGAAACCAAGTTATATTTCTTTTTTCTTTTTCCTTTTAATTTTCTTTAATTCTAATTTATTATATATGACAGAGAATGCATTACAATTCATACTACACATATAGAACACAATTTTTCGTATCTCTGGTTGTATACAAAGTAAATTCACACCATTTGTGTCTTCATACATGTATTTTGGATAATGATGTCCATCTCATTCCATCATCATTTCTAACCCCATGTCCCCTCCTTTCCCCTCCAACCCTTTTGTCCTATCTAGAGTTCATCTAATTCTCTCTTGTTCCCCTTCCCTACCCCACTATGAATCAGCCTCCTTACATCAGAGAAAACATTCATCATTTGGTTTTTTGGGATTGGCTAACTTCACTTAGCATTATATTCTCAAACTCCATCCATTTACCTGAAAATGCCATGATTTTATTCTCTTTTATTGCTGAGTAATATTCCATTGTATATATATATATACCATAGGTGGGTTTTTTTTTTTCCTTAGTTTTAGTGTTTGATGGACACAATATCTTTATTTTACATTTATGTGGTGTTGAGGATGGAACCCAGTGCCCGGTGCATGCTAGACAAGCACTCAACCACTGGAACCACAATCCCAGCCCATATACCACAGTTTTTTATCCATTCATCTACTAAAGGGCATCTAGGTTGGTTCCACCATTTAGCTATTGTGAATTGTGCTGCTATAAACATGGATGTGGCCCAGTTTTATTTTTTGAGTGTCACACAGTACAGCAAAAGCACAGTGGCACATCTCTGTAATCCTAGCAACTCAGGATGCTGAAACAAGAGGATCATAGGTTCAAAATCAGCCTCAGCAACTTAGCGAGGCCTAAGCAACTTAATGAGAGCCTGCCTTAAAGTAAAATATAAAAAAGTGCTAGGGATGTGGCTCAGTGGTTAAGCACCCGTGGGTTCAATCCCCACTATCAAAATTGGTTTGTTTGTTTTTTTTTTTTGAGAGAGACAGAGAGAGAATTTTAATATTTATTTTTTAGTTTTTTGGCAGACACAACATCTTTGTTTGTATGTGGTGCTGAGGATCGAACCCAGGCTGCACGCATGCCAGGCGAGCGCGCTACCGCTTGAGCCACATCCCCAGCCCTCAAAATTGTTTTTAAAACTAAAAAATAAAACACAGCAAAGGAGCCTCCCTTTGGCTTCCTTAAGAAACAAAGATCTCCCCCTCCCCCTGCGCTGGCAAGGTAGAGGGAACTGTGACCATCCACAGAGCAGGCCCAGCGGCCTGCTGAGGGGCAGAGCCGCCCCCTCCCCCTGCGCCTGCAAGGTAGACGGAACTGTGACCACCAGCAGAACAGGCCAGACCTGCAACCGATAGACAGAACAGGCCCAGTGGCCTGAGGAAGGGTAGAGCCGCCCCCCCCCCCGCGCCTGCAAGGTAGGCGGACCTGCGAC
>NW_025999990.1:33186725-33195695 GCF_001458135.2 Marmota marmota marmota
TGGGAAAGGCAGCGGAGCACAACAGACACTAGGATGGCAATTTGTAAATCAATGGATGTGTAACTGATGTGATTCTGCAATCTGTGTATGGGGTGAAGGTGGGAGTTCATAACCCACTTGAATCAAAGTGTGGAATATGATATGTCAAGAAATTTGTAATGTTTTGAACAACCCACAATAAAAAAAATAAAAAATAAAAAATAAAATAAAAAATAAAAAAATAAAAAAAAAATAAAGTATATTTAGAGAGAAAAAAAAAAAAAAGAAACAAAGATCAAGTTGTATTCACAAAGTAGTGAGTCAGAGAAATTAAGTGCTCCTGGGTTCAATCCCTGGTACCAAAAAAAAAAGATTAAGTAGTGAGTCAGTAACCTCTGCTATATTAAGTTGCTGCATTAAATAAACAAAGAACTCTGAACCCCAAAAATAAAAATATTAATATTTACCTTTTATTTGTTTCACAAGGATCCGATGACCACTTACATCATCTGCAGCATAATTCCTGACGTATATGTTCAGGTAGTCATTTGTACTTCCACTGTTATGCAAATAAAATTCCAAGCACTGAAATTCTCTTTTAGGGTACAGCATCCTAGTTTCCATCACTGCTGTGTCCCCCTCACTTACAGAGCTACTGTTAAAATGCATGAAGAAACCAGAACCTAGTATGAGGACAAAAGAATTGAGAAAAAAAACAGATGCTGGCTAGAGGAATGTGTGTTTGTTAATAGTGATGTTAGTTAGGTTAGGCCCAATTAGTACCAGGAGGTAAATCCCCAGGGAGAAACTTCAGGAGCCTAAGCTATATCTCTAGTACTGACTGACAGAACACAACCCCAATCTATTACTTATAAAAATATTAATTACAATAGTAGCAGTTTGCTTGTGGGCACTGATCTTCACTTATCTTCATTTGCTATGAGCTGTAAAGATAAAGCAAGCTTACGTATAAAATACTAATTTAAAAAAAAAATCCAATATAAGCCTTCAGGTTATACCTAAGAAGCAGGATCAAAAGACAGATATTCTGCAAGGAGCATCTTTCAAACATTCCCATCCCTGGCCAAGCTATAAGTGGGAGTAGTTACCATCAGTAAGACAGCATGGAGAGTTGTTCCCCCTCTGGGAATGTGCAAAAGGGGAATAGAAATTCAGCCCAATGTAGAAGCTTGATTCCTCAGAAAACTTGGAATGGAACCACCATTTGACCCAGTTATCCCACTCCTTGGCATATACCCCAAGGACTTAAAATCAGCATACTACAGCGATACAGCCACATCAATGTTTACAGCAGCTCAATTCACAATAGCTAAGCTATGGAACCAACCTAGGTGACCTTCAACAGAAGAATGGATAAAGAAAATGTGATATATATACACAATGGACTATTACTCAGCCTTAAAGAGGAATGAAATTATGACATTTGCTGGTAAACAGATGGAACTGGAAACGATCATGCTAAATGAAATAAGCCAATCCCAAACAAACAAAAGCCAAATGTTTTCTCTGATTAGTGGATGTTGAGTCACAGTAGGTGGGAGCAGGGAGAAGGGAAGGTTCACTGGCTTGTGGGGCGGGGGGAGTGAGGGGAAGTGTGGAAGGATGGGAATGGGAAAGACAGTAGAATGAATCAGACATAACTTTCCTATGTTCATATATGAATACATGACCATCATGTGCAACCACAAAAATGGGAAGTTATACTCAATGTATGTATGATCTTTCAAAATACATTCTACTGTGATGTATAACTAAAAAGAACAAATAAAAAAATTTTTTTAAAGTAGGGCTTGAAATCCAGGTAGGTAGAAAGCCACAGTATCTGTGTGTCCCCAGGCTAACTCAAGGTGCAGCTGTAAGTGCTTTAGGAGAAGTGAGCCTACTATGTGGGCAGGAGAGAGAGGCAGCCCAGAAACTAGAAAGAAAAATGTTCTCAGAGTATAAAAGCAAAGATATCACCCATGTCCTTATAATGCACAAAGCTCATTCCTTTGTAGCAACCAAATGGATTATCATTAATAATTCTGACAGAAATGAAAGATAAGATCCCAGTGTTTCATAGTAAAAGGAAAACGGGGGGGCCACTGAACATAATATCTAGAAGTCCCTCAGTCCTGTTACCTTTACACTTTCCCATGTTGGAATAATCAGTCTTTGGACCCCCAGAAACATTTGAAACTCGCTTCCAGTCAGTCTTATCTTCTGAACTTTGTATCATTCCACATATGTTTTCCAGTTCAAAATTGCATGAGTCCATAAAACTCAAGGAAGAGGCTGCAAAAAAAAATTATTAACAAAGCATCATAATCTAAGTAATAAAAAAAAACTGAGCTTATCACAGAAGTCTGAGGAAGGTTTAGAAGGTCATCATTGAGGGGAACACCTAGCTGATCTGAGCTGGAGACCCCTCCTCTGTGGATCAGCATACATAGGCTGCACTGTCTTTTTTTTTTTTTTTTAAGATTTCTTTTTAAGGGGCTGGGGTTGTGGCTCAGTAGGAGAGCATTTGCCTCGCATGTGTGAGGCACTGGGTTCAATCCTCAGAACCACATAAAAATAAAGGTACTGTGTCCATCTACAACTAAAAAATAAATAAAAAAGATTTCTTTTTAAGATGGACACAATATTTATTTATTTATTTTATTTACTTTTATGTGGCGTTGAGGATCGAACCCAGTGCTTCACGCATGTGAGGCAAGTGATCTACTGCTCAGCTATAACCCCAGCCCTGTATTGCCTTTTATTTTCTTCTAATTATCTATTTGTAGAAACTGAGTCTACACTCCCCTTGTTATTCAAGTCATTAAGCCACAACCCAGATTATTTGATCCTATTTATATTACAAATGTGTGTACCCCATTTTAGCTGAAAAGAGGTTTGAATATCAAATTGGGTCCATGTCTGAATTAGGAACAGCTTCAAAACCCTGCCTGAGGTGTATTCCTAAAAGGACTCAAGCTGTTTTTAAGAACTCAAAGGCAGAGCTGGGGTTGTGGCTCAGCGGTAGAGTGCTTGCCTAGCACAGGCAAGGCCCTGAGTTTGATCCTCAGCACCACATAAAAATAAATAAGCAAAATAAAGGTATTGTATCCAATTACAAATTAAAAAAAAAAAAAAGAACTCAAAGACAGACCTTGAGAGAAGAAAAATGCTACAACTGAGTGAGAAACTGGGATCTGGGTGCTACTTTGTTTTTCTGAAAGTCAAACATAAATATTCTCAGAAACCCCCAATGGCACAGACCATCATTTTCTTCCACATAGCAGAGGGAAATACAGCACATTTCAAAGAACTTGTCACATACAGCAGTTATACAGTCGATTCAACTTTTGGAGATCATAGTCACTGAAATCCATGCGTTGGCCAATCAGATCCTCAAAGTCTGCCATCTTTGTTATAATTGTAGGGTCTTGTCCACTTTTGAATGCAATTTTACTGTAGTGCATTACAGAAAAGTAATCGTAGGGAACATTCAGGAAATCTGATTCTTTGTCATTATGAATATTAAAATTGTGCTCTCGACCTAAGTGGTACATAAAAAAATCTTTGATTACTTGATGTTCATAAAACCAATGTATCTTCTTTACACACTGTTCACTTAGAGAAGGAGAATAAAATATAGCAAACTTTTATGCAAAGGATCTATTGTACCTTGAGTGTTTAACATCTTCCTATCTTAGAATATAATATTCACACTTGGAATTGTGATTCCAGCAATCACACTAAATATATCTAAGATTCCATGTCCCAAGTTGGAATATGCGGGCCTGATCCAAGGCTCTAAAAAGTGGTAACGAAACAGTCAGGATTATGGGCCAGCCAGGGCGGAAGTTTAAGTTTCATCTCCACAGCAAATGGAGATAAAATTAAGAGGACTTTGGGAAGGGTGGTTCAAATGGGACCTGGGAATAATACAGACAAGAATCATTAGAAAAAGGATTGACATGGTCAGAGACGTTTTCCAGGATTGCTGGAATATTTGTAGATACGTATAAATCATGGTGACAACAGTTAATAATAACTTATTTTATATTTCTAAATTGCTAAGAGTAGTTTTAAAATGTCTTATAAAAACACCAAATGAGATGATAGACATGCTAATTAGTCTGTTTTAATCGTTCCTCATTGAGTACACATATCAAAATGACATTTTGTAGCTCATAGGTGTATTCAGTTACAATTTATCAATTAAAAATATTCATTTGGGAGGTGCTGGGGAGTGACATTTGTCAAGTTATATTATCATATTGCACACATGTATGAATATGCTATCAACATATCCCATCATTATGTACAACTCTAATGCACTGATAAAAAAATAAGGAAAGGAAAAAAATATTCATTTTTGGCCAGACACAGTGGCAGATGCTTGTAATACCAGCTATTCAGGAGGCTGAGGCAGGAGGATAACTAATTCAAGACCAGCCTAGGCAACTTAGGGAGACCCTATCTCAAAAATAAAAAAATAAAATAAAAATGGCTGAGGCTGTAGTACAGTGGTACAGCCTGCTGGATTCAACCCCTAGTACTGAAAGTAAATATTTTTTTTAACTAAAATGAATGTATTTAAAGAAGATACCACGCAACTCAGCATCACAGTCAAGGGCAATTGATCAGAACTTGAAATCAGGTGATTTTGTGGATATAATGAGGTGTGCCTGATTTCCAAAGATATATAGATGTCTTATCAAATATGGGCAGAAGTTCCTATCCAAAATAAAACTGTGAGAATACTAAAGAGTGAGGCCATAGATTAAAACACTTCGCTTGCTCTAGAAATCTCTTAGTTTGCAGCCAGGCAATCATATAACTAACTGCACTTTTAATTTCTTTTCACCTGAACTAGTTTGACTTCAGACTCCTTCCCATTGGACACGTGTAAGAATATGTGGGACTGTATCCCATAGAACATGTCTTGAGAAACACTAGTTTCTATGTTATATACAGCTCTAAATCACAGTTCTGTGATTCCTGTATGGTAGCACCCAATGACTTTTAAGGTACTTCAGATTACACTGAGTTAGAGGATAAATCAAGTAAGGCAGCAAGATGTCAGTTTTTCAATTATTAACCATTGGCATTAACATTTTTAGTCTAAAAATGTAAAGAGAGAGAGAGAGAGAGAAGAAATGTACCTGGTTTAATTCTGTTCCACATTATCTGGATATAGTCATCCCGATCAGAACGAGACTGCTCATGCCAGAATCCCAGCGCGTGCAAGAGCTCATGCTGCACGGTTCCTATCCTGTCACAATTGTTCCCAATGGAAAGTTGCTGCTTCCCCTCACGCCTGTTTCCTATTGAGGACCAGCAGCTTAGGAGAGTTTACAGGAGAGGGGGAAGTGTTACAGAGATGCACACTGAGGTCTCGAGGAGAATGCCCACCCCCTGGCCCTTCCCTAGATTGAGACACTGTGCATTTCTCTCACAATCCTGGTGAGGCATGAAAAACCTTGCAGGCCAGAGATCTTTAGAGAACTTGCCCTAATGCTACGTATTAACATAGGAGCAAGTGATTCCCCAGGCAGCTTGGTCCTGATATTCCTGGAAGTTTCAGTCTATGAGATCATCCTAGGTATTCCTGTGCCCATTTACAAGGGCTTTCCCAGGCACAGCAACCACTCAGAATGCTGAGCTCCAAGCAAAGATGCTCCCACGTTCTTAGGTAAGAATAATTTTTAGGTTAAAATTAAGTTAAATACACACAGGCACACAAAAGTGTTTTTATTTAAGAGAGAATAAAGAGTATTCAATTACAAATGGGTGGAAATCCACAAGGTTGTGGAATAGATGACATTCAGTCACATTCATTTTAACATTGAAAGTCTGGTTGAATGTGTGAAAACATTATTTTTATGCCAGGGAAACTAGACCTAGCTGTCTTGCTCTGCAACCAACAGAAAAAGAAGCCATGGCCCTACCCTAATGGTCAGGGCCTTGGGCAGTTACTGTGAGGTGATTCCCTAGGTACAACAGTCTCTTCAAAACCCCTAGTAACCCTCCACTTACCCGGTGCCCTTGAAAAATGCTATATAGTTATCTTCCCCAGACCAAGGCTTGAAGTCAAGGCATGTTTTCAGGCGATAGCGATCAAATGCCTGGAGGATAACCGCTTTAGCATTCACACCTGAAGGAAAACCAAGGGAGAGGTTTAGAAGAAAGGGACCAGGGTATGAGAGGAAGGGGGAGGGGGAGTGCTGGGGAGTGACACTGGCCAAATTAGATTATTAAATCGTGTGCATGTACAAAGATGTAACAACAGATCCTATCACTAGGTACAACTCTAATGCACCCATAAAAAATGTAGAAAGAAAACAAATAAACAAGTAAAAAGAAAAATACACATATTAAAATAATCACCTTTGAATAATTCACCATGGAAATAGGCTATGTACTCTATGGACTATCATGAGTTAGTTCCTTCAAGAATTTCCAACATTTTGTTTTTATAAAATTTAGTATACAGTACCAATTAAGTACTCTATTCAAGTATTTGATTATTCTTCAGAATCCTTACTTTGCCTTATATTTTTCTGGAGTCCATTAGCAGTGCATTACTAAACAATAGGAAGGGTGTTTCTTTATCTCGGAGGATATACAACATAGATCAAAATCAACAGAGTCAACCAGCTGTCCCTCTCCTCAGTCTATACTCAAAGGACTTAAAAACAGCATACTACAGGGACACAGCAACATCCATGTTTACAGCAGCACAATTCACAATAGCTAAACTGTGGAACCAACCTAGATGCCCTTCAATAGATGAATGGATAAAGAAACTGTGGTATATATACATAGTAGAATATTACTCAGCAGTAAAAGAGAATAAAATCATGGCATTTGCAGGTAAATGGATGGAGTTAGAGAAGATAATGCTAAGTGAAGTTAGCCAATCCCCAAACACCAAATGCCAGATGTTTTCTTTGATATAAGGAGGCTGATTCGTAGTGGAATAGGGAGAGGGAGCCTGGGAGAAATAGACGAACTCTAGATTGGGCAGAGGGAGGGGGCATGGAGTAATTAATAATGGTGGAATGTGATGATCATTACTATCCAAAGTACATGTATGAAGACACAAATCAGTGTGAATATACTTTATATACAACCAGAGATATGAAAAATGGTACTCTATACATGTAATATGAATTGCAATGCATTCTGCTGTCATATATAACAAAGTAGAATAAAAAATAAATTTGGGGCTGGGGATGTAGCTCAAGCGGTAACGCACTCGCCTGGCATGCACGGAGCACTGGGTTTGATCCTCAGCACCACATAAAAATAAAATAAAGATGTTGTGTCCACCGAAAACTAAAAATAAATATTAAAAAATTCTCTCTCTCTCTCTCTCAAAAAAAAAAAAGCAACAGTCAAGCCAGGCGCTGTGGCGCATGATTGTAATCCCAGCTGCTCGAAAGGCTGAGGCAGGAGGATTTTGAGTTCAAAGCCAACCTCAGCAAAAGCAAGGCGCTAAGCAACTCAGCGAGACCCTGTCTCTAAATAAAATATAAAATAGGGCTGAGGATGTGGCTCAGTGACCAAGTGCCCCTGAATTCAATCCCCACTACCCGCCTCTTCCACAAAAAAATGAACAGTCAATGTTACTTGCTTTATCTAAGGAACTACCATTTATATTTAAAGGCCCCAGCAGAGTTTTTAATCCAAGGACCTTGAGAAGGGAAGGTCCATAAAATAGCAATGCAAAGTAAATGTATCTTTTCCTCTATCTATACCTGCAAACTATATTCTCTAAGGAGAGCTTTCGAGAGGTTTGCAACCAAGTCCATGACCAAAATGGAGTTAAGAACTATTAGGAGATAAAAATAGTGCTCATGGGTTAGAGAGATCTGAAGCTCAAAGAAGGCAGACACATTAAAACAACAAAATATAGAGGGAAAAAAAACTTTGAGGGTGACCTGAAAGGAGGGTCTGACACAAATGGAGTTAGGCACTGCTTAAGTGAAGAATGGTGGCCTGCCTGGAAGTAGTAGTGGAGAATAGGAAATGCTAGGACCCCAGGACCAGACATAACAAGTTCTCATGCGTCTTCACCTAACTTCTGACCTATAACCTTTGTTAATTTAATTACTCTTAAGAGCTTTGCTGTTAGCATCAGTTTAGTGAAGAAATAAAATCAACTTTGCAATGTTACTGTGAGCATAAGAAGAGAAAGAAAGATGAAGTTCCAAATAAAGGAAGTTCCTTCCTACATAACTTTTGTATACCCTGTCAAGGAGGATGACCTGCAACACCTCTGTCCAAGCTGAATTAAATACAAGTATATGATTGTCATTGGTAAGGCCTCAAAATCCATAAATCATAACAGGCCCTCAGAGATGAACCATTTACAATACCACGTAAGTAATGCACGTTTACTGTGAAAACATTGGAAAAGGCATTAAAAACAAAAAGAAGGCAATTTAAAATCCTATCACTGAGAAATAATCACCCTTACCATACTTTTTGCTTATGGTACATACAGAGCACACATGTATTTTTATAAAAAAATGAAAATTACAGTCTATATAATATTATATGAACTATTGTTTACTAAATAATATACCACTAAATCTTTATCGTTATCTTAATGACTGCATTAATAGCTACAAAAGGTATAGTAATTTCTTGTCAAATATTTAAATCATTTCAAAATATTCTGTACTATAGCTGGGTAGGGTGGCATACTCCTGTAATCCCAGCAGCTCAGGAGGCTGAGGCAGGAGGATCAAGAGTTCAAAGCTATATTCTCTAAGGAGAGCAATTTAGTGAGGTCCTAAGCAACTCAGCAAGACCCTGTCTCTAAATAATACACACACACACACACACACACACACATATATATATATATAATTATTTTTAAAATATTTAACTGCCTATAATATGCCCTCTCTCTCTCTCTCTCTCTCTCTCTATATATATATATATATATATATATATATAGAGAGAGAGAGAGAGAGAGAGAGAGAGAGA
>NW_025999990.1:33196055-33248823 GCF_001458135.2 Marmota marmota marmota
CTCTCTCTCTCTCTCTCTCTCTCTCTATATATATATATATATATATATATATATAGAGAGAGAGAGAGAGAGAGAGAGAAAGGGCTGGGGATATGTCTCAGTGGTTAAGCACCCCTGGGTTCAATTCCTGGTACCAAAAAATAAATAAATAAATAAATAAAATGTTCTGAACTAAAAATATCACATTTGTATCACTATTTCAAATCAAACTTTTTCTTAAAATAAGCCTGGATTAAACCAACCACAACATCACCATTTTAGAATAGAAAGTAAGCAGGACTTGCTAATCTAAGCCTTTCATCAAAATTGATGAGAATTTCCACCCATGTTGGACTGTTTTGAAAATGCAATATGTGAGTACACATGAGAGTAGTATTAGCAGGAAAGACCTCTACCATGATAAGATGTTCGTTTGCCATATGCCTGTCCTACCACAAGCCTTTATTGATTGCATCATGGATGTAGAAAAGCTCCACCAGGATCATGTCATAAAAGTCCCTTGGCTCCCAAAAAAGGAGGGAAAGGAAAGATACTGGGAAATGAAGTTGGCCAAATTATGTTTTGTGCATGTATGAATATGGCATAATGTATCACACTATTATATTTAATCATAATGTACCAATTTAAAAAAAACAACAACCACCTTGGCTCCCAAGGAAAAGGGTAAGTCCCTGAAAATCCTAGGGTTTCAGCCAGCAATTATGCAGGATTATCATCCCCTCTTTGGTCTCTTCAGGTTCAGACCCCCTTCCACTTCATTTTCACACTCACTTAATTCACATCTAGCCTCCACCCCATAAGATTTTTCTCCAAAACTGAGCACTCAGGCAAGGAATTGTAACTTACTCACTAGAAGCTAGAAATGGATGCTCCAAGTGTTACCCCTTTCAGAGGGGCCACATCTACCAGCCAGACCACAGCTGAAGTTTCATCTACAGCCCTACGATACAATTTCTTAGGTAGGCCTACGAGAGCCTGAGAAAGAAGACTTTCCAGAAGTCATTTTTTGCTTCATGTGAGAGTGGCCTTTCTCAATAATTTCCTTAGTTTGAGTTACTTGGAAATGTTTCACATTTCTGAAATGTGAGGAAACACTTCTCTTATTCTGAATGCAGAAAATAAATTTGATTCTACCATATTACATGGAGATAAAGTACTTTCTAAATAAGAATCAAAATCACATAATTGAAAATAAAAATTGACCTACAAAAATTTGAAGTTTCATTCTGTTAAAAAGATTATGTAACATGAAAAAAATGCAATAATACAAAATGAAAAAAGCAGAACAAAAACCTTAAAACATCATGATTAGGACTATGTAAAATGTGCACATTTTGGATCTAGGCTGAATTTTCAACCTATTACATCCAATTCAGATAATATGTTTATTTATTTATTTTTAAAATATTTAACTGCCTATAATATGCCCTCAGATTCATAAGATGAAAAATAGCTCCTACCTGCAAGACATTTTTCATATTGTTTATAATGTTACTTAAAAATAGATATTTAGGCATGATTGGAATACATGCAAAAATAGACTAAGTGATATAATCAGATTAAAGTGCACTTGTCTTTCATTAATTTGAATATATTACAAAAATATTTTTAAAGATATATATAAAAATTAAATATAAAAGTTCTTCAAATTTTTTTTAAAAAAAAATCCTTTAAGTGTTTCAGATTTTTCCCAACTCCAAAAGTCAAGGAACATCTTTCTTTCCTCATATTCCATGAGTTCTGAGAGCTTCTAACACTGTTAATTATTCCTGCCTTGGTTTTCTCTAGCCCACTATGTTTTTTATACACATTTAAGGCCAGTCCTCCTTTCTCAATAACTTTGATCAGATCTTGCTCCTGTAACAATTCCAAAGTTGTTCTCCCAGGTTGAGTTCCATCTTTGGCTCTCCTTTCACTCAACACAATCTTTCTGGATCGCTCAGTATAATCCAGTTATCTGTGAAGTGTCAGTTATTGACAAGACACTGTGAGAGGCACTCATTCACACCCATGGCTTCAACTATCTCTTACATCCTAATGATTCTCAAATATTTCTGTATCTTTAATGATCAGACCACACATCAACACTTTATTTGATATCACTACCACAAGTTAGAGATGCAATTTAAATTCTGTATGCCGACAAATAACTTCCAGAAAACTAACCTACCCTCTTTAAGATATATTCTCTAGTCTTGGAATGAAGGGAAGGGAGGGGGAATGGGCGTGGGAAAGGCAGTAGAATGAATTGGATGTGACTCTCCTATGTTCATCTATGAATACATGACCAGTGTAACTCCACATCATGTACAGCCACAAGAATGGGATTCTAATTAGAATCAGTTATACTCCCTGTATGGATAATATGTCAAAATACACTCTACTGTCAAGTATATCTAAAAAGAATAAGTAAATAGATATTTTTAAAAGAATTTTTTAAAAGATATATTCTCCATTCTTGTTAAAGGCACTACCCAGTTGACTAAGATCCAATCTTTACTAACCATCTTCTTGACTCTCGTAGTCAATCACCAAAGCTGACAGTAGCCTCCTAAGTCTCTTCTAGATTTATCCACTCTTTTCTATCTCCTGGAGATAGTCTTGGTTCAGAATCTCTTCATTTCTTCCCTGAATTTCTTTGATAGTCTTCTAAATGATCTCCTACTGTCTTTTTGCCCCACTAATAACATCTTTATACTGTAAGCACAGTAATTATTATAAAATGAAAGGATGACTCTCTTACCTTCACAATAAAAAAAAATTTTTTTTTGCTCTACCTTACCATCAGTATACACACCAAGGTGTCTTATACCAAGATTCAAGTTCTTCCTAATCTGCGTCACAACTATCTATTTGCTGTCATTAGTTTAAGAATCTCAATTTGAATTCCAAGTAGGAGTTTTCTCCCATCTCCATCAATTTCTTCCAGAATTTTTGGAATTAATACAGAAGAAAGATCTAATCCCTTTGCACATAGTGGGCCACCTGCCTAAAGTACCCTTCTCTTGTTATCAGAGGCCCTACTAGCCCAGATGGGGTCAATTGGAAAGGGACTCCTCATCTGGACAGATGCGGTGCTGCAAGTGCTGGATGGCCAGGTGGGTGAACAACCTGTTCATTCAAAGAAACAAATGTCTTCTGGTGAACAGAACACAAACCTGGCTCCATCCCACCTCTCCCTCTTCCAAGCACAAATGTATGGGGTACGATCTGCAGGACCTTCACCACAGCCCTGCTACATACTGTCATCTTCTCCTGACTGCAGATGCCTTTATGTCTAGGTTGAGTGAAATTTCCTCCAATGTGCCCTCAGAGCTCTTTGAACATATCACTAACCATAATGCTTTTTCTATTTTAATTAAATTTTGATTTATCTGAATCTCAACTGAAATGTGTTTAAGGAAACATCATTTTTTTTCTCCCCAACGTTTTCTCAAAGAGCAATATCTAAACTGATCCTGGTCAATAACATCACAGTCACCAGTCCACAGGTAAAATGAGGACAATGTGTGGGTTGTTTTTTTTTTTTTTTATCACAACTGGATACAAAAAGCTGTCCATAGCTGGTCACCGGGTATGCACACCTGTAATCCCAGCAGCTCGGAAAGATGGGGCAAGAGTATCGCAAGTTCAAAGCTGGCCTCAGCAGCTTGGTGAGGCCCTAAGCAACTTAGCAAGACCCTGTCTCTAAATAAAATATAAAAAGGGTTGGAGATGTGGCTCAGTGGTTAAGCAGCCATGGATTGTTCTATCCCAGGTACCCTAAATAAATAAATACATAAAAGCTGTCCTTAGTTTTGCATTAGGTTTTTCTGACTTTTTAGTGACCTAACACTGAACTAATAATGTTATTTGTTTTATGAAAACACAACGATAAAAGATAGTGTGTTCTTGTTAATCCCTGTCTTGGCAAAATAAAATGTTGGTAAAACAATGTCGTCGTTAAAGTTTTGTTTGGTTGGTTATTTATGCTTTTTACTCATATTTAAAACTTGAACATATGAGAAACTAATGCCTTAAAATACAGAGTATGTTCCTAATCTTTATGCCCCTAGTATCCAATAACATTTAAGCTCTGCATAAATGTTGGTTGAATTGATCCCAATATTAATCAAAACACATCAAATTTCAGGCTGAATCACATGGGATTTTTTCAGTGTTCATTTGCTTCCTTTTTAAAGTAAATGTACACAGCTCACAGACAAACAAAGACACAAAACCTTAAATGCCACACGAGCCTACCCTTATATAGGTTGTCATCGTGTTCTGTGAGGAACATGGATTAGCTATGGACACTCTGAGGTGCATACTAACCCAAGCTATCCTCTAGAACATATGGAATGACGTGAGGCCATCTGTATGTATCTCCAATAATAGAATTTCTGTCCTGTGCCTGTCAGAAATAGATGTGAAAGGGTTAGTTAAATGAATTAGGGGAAAAAATGATCAATAATTAATCTAGAAATAAATGAAGTTTAAAGCTCTCCCAGCTAGCCCAAACAAATTGTGTGTGTACCCCTACTTTTATCATAATATAATGAAGTTCGTAGGAAAAAAATAACTAATTCCTATCATTTTGTTCATAAAGTTGACAGAGAAATATCACTGCCCAGCATGGTGGTGCAAGCCTGTGATTACAGCGACTGGGGAGGCTGAGGTAGAAGGATCATAAGTTTGAGGCCAGCCTTAGCAACTTAGTGAGACACTAACACAAAATAAATAAATAAAAAGGGCTAGGGATGTAGGTCAGTGGTAAAGTGCTCCTGGATTAAATCCCCAGGTCCCAGTGAAAGAAGGAAGGAAGGAAGGAAAAGGAAGGAAGGAAGGAAGGAAGGAAGGAAGGAAGGAAAGAAGGAAGGAAGGAAGGAAGGAAGGAAGGAAGGGAGGGAGGGAGAAAAGAAAGTTTTTAAAAAGAAATATATAAGAATGAAGTGAGAACAAAACCTCAAAAACCTGAATTTAACAACATCAGAAAAAGTCACATGTCAGCTGAGCCAAAGTCTTCAAAATTTTGTAATGATTTTAAATTTTACAATATAAAACAAAAATATTTTCTTCATGTATCCATCCAGCCAATACATCAAATATTATTCTAGAGAAAAGGAATCCCTTTGTAAGAAGTACACCAAGGTCTCCAACTTCATGGAGCTTATACCCAGAGGGGAAGACAGTATTCTAGAGCTGAGCAGGTGACACAGATGTGTAACCCATAGCTGCAGGTGAGCAGTCTTTCTGGGGTGCAGGAGGTGATGGAGTGGGTCTGAAGGAAGAGCAGAATTCTCCTGAAAAATTCTACGGGATAATTTCTAGGTCAAAGGGTACAAGTATTCTAAATCATGATGGCTCTTGTCAAGTTCTCTGTCTTTTTGTTAGGGTTGTGCATTCTCCTATATAAAAATATTTGATAAAACCAGTCATAAATAAGCATCTCTTTTTCTATCATCACCAAATGGATAGTAAGGTAAAAAAAAATCTCTATGAATCTGGTGGACAATAAATTATATCATTTTTTTAAATTTTGGGTTTTTTTTAATTGTTGATGGACCTAATTTTATTTATTTATATGTGATGCTGAGAATCAAACCTATTGCCTCACATATGCCAGGCAAGCGCTCTAGAATTGAGCTACAAACTCAGCCTGATAAATTCTATCTTGTCTTTAAAAAATAGTGCTTGTAGTTCATACAGATATAGGTAGCATGGATTCAAAACTGGAAATATTTTTTAAAACAAGAGTGGGGGACAAGAGGTATTAAATTCTCTGAGCAGAAACATGCACACATTTCAAAATAAAATGTTTATGCATTAAAAAAAAGTACTATTGGGCAGGGGTTGTAGCTCAGCTGTACAGGGCTTGCATAGGTTCAGTCCTCAGCACCACATAAAAATAAATAAATAGAATAAAGATTTTTTAAAAAAACTACTATTAAAATAAGATGTTTATATCTTCATAAAAAAATAGTGCTTGTAATAGGGAACTTTGAAGTCCCCATAAATCTGGATAAAATCTAAATATGTGTCATGATGGCTAGATAAGAATCAGCAGTGCTCTGTGTGAACAGGTTTGGGACAACTTTTACTTGGGAACATTATTTTTAGCTGAGAGGTCATCAAACCTATTTCTTATGGCAAAAAGCCCGACTCATTGAAGAGGTTTACAAATATACTTAATTTGCTTCAACTAGATTGAATCAATGGAGTTCTACATCAAAATGAAAATCTCCCACATTGCTCCAAAAATGAAAAGCAGTCAGACCAATAAGATCAAGCCATCCATGGTAGAGTGATGGTGGCTTTAACCACACAGAAATCTGAGGAATGGAAGATGAAGACACTGTTATGAGTCCCTTCAAGGACATGCATTCATTGAGTAATGTGTCTCCAAGGTTCTGTGCCCTTAGGCAGGAATGAGCAAAACCCATGCTGCCCTTCATCCTCAGACACTGTGTATAAGTTTTCTGCAATCAATAGAAGAATCTTCCTTGTTCTTTGGCAACTCACCCCATCAAGTTTGATGTCTCCCTCAAAAAGATCCAGATGCAAATCTAAGAGAAGAGTGAAGAAGAAAAATTCATGTTAGTAAATTGAGTTCAAACTCTCTACATAATAGATGATGTTAGGGCTGGGGTTGTGGCTCAGTGGTAGAGTGCTTGCCTAGTGTGTGCAAGGTTCTGGGTTTGATCCTCAGCACCACATAAAAATAAATAAATGAAATAAAGGTATTGTGTCCAACTACAACTAAAAAAATAAAAGAAAAGATGTGGTTAAAAAAAAACAGAGATGTACAAACCTTCATTGATATTGAAAATGTCCTGCTCAGTTCCACCATCTATATCTTTGACCAAAATAACAAAGAAAGAGTAAGTTGAACATTGTGTTTAGGGTAGGAGAAAATAT
Organism: Marmota marmota marmota; assembly: GCF_001458135.2. Taxonomy (NCBI): domain Eukaryota; kingdom Metazoa; phylum Chordata; class Mammalia; order Rodentia; family Sciuridae; genus Marmota; species Marmota marmota. The sequence continues at coordinate 33,202,953 of NW_025999990.1, forward strand.
TTATCAATTATATAATCAAAAGTAAACAAGTTTATTTTGCCTCAGATAAGTGACTACTAGATTCTGATTCAACGTCAATTGATTATTCCAGTTGATTGATTCAGTGTCTTAATCAATTAGTTAATTGATTATGGCCTCCCATCAGCCAGACAGGGAACTAAAGAAAGGGCTTTTGATATTTACTCTGTCCTGTCCAATGACTCAGGAATAAGAAATTGGTCATTCTATGTATTATTAACCTTCAAAGACCAGATTGAATGACTACATTAAATAGGAAACAAATGTTTAGAATACAGCCTGTATTATCAGGTTCATCTGATTTAACTCAAAATAACAAAAACAAAGGCAAGCATTTATGGAGTGGCTGTCTGTCACTGTATTTGGCCTTCCCTGAGCCACCATCTCTTTTTCTGCTGAACATATGGACCCTGGAAGGAGGACAATATATACAAACATTCCCTTGCTAATTCAAGAGGCCAGTGTTCAATCAAAGTTCACTGCAATTACACATCAGTGCTACATAAGCGATTATGCATTAGGCTTAGGAGTAAACACATCCTAGGTTATTCAGTCATTTCACTATCCACATTACCTTCTTTTACTGTAATCTAGAGGAAAACTCAAAATAGACTCACCAAAGTTTTCTTGAACTGGCTGGGAAACAAACATAAATATATAAAAAAAGATATTATTGGGATGCCACGATATATATGGTCTTCTTGTTTCCAATTTATAACCAGACGTTCACTGTTGTTCTTTCTTCATTATCATTATGTATTCGTTTCTGGCATGTAACTGAGATAGCTAAGTTGGAAATCTAAGATTTTTTTTTTTTTTTGCAAATAGACTTCTTGCTTTCAATAGAAACTGAAACTGCTTGTTAAAAGAATTTGAAGGTAAAAGAAACAAGGAAATAAACTTCAAAAGCTGAAAAGAAAGCAGAACATACAACTCTGGCCCTCAAATCACTGTTTACCTTAAACATGATCTTCTAAAGGATTCATGCAGCAATACTTGAAAAGCCTAAAAATGCATTCCCAATATTGAAATATTGTCATTTATAACAAGGCTTTTAAAGGAAATTTTCCTCAAGACTTCATGTCTCTCCTAAGATTCTGCCTTCAACAATAATACAAATACCTGAGGAAAAAATAAATGGGCATTTTTTTTGATATGAAAAGCCTTTTTTTCCCTGAAAATAGGTTTTCCACAAATGACCACTAGAATTCAGACTACATGCCCAGTGGAAAAAAACTGAGTCAACCTAGAAAATTTTTAGTTGGTGTGATCTAGTATAAAAGGTGAAGAAACTAGTACACGGTAGATGTGGATTGTCTTACTGGCTTTATCAGCTAACAGTAATTTAGTTTACCTTCCTGGTACTAGACTCTCTGTAAAATATGGTCGATATCTGCTTTACATGAGTATTACAAGAGTTACGTGAAACATGCATCGTAAAATGTAATAAATTGTCACCCAAGTGTAAGGTCCAATTTTATTCAGATACAGCCTTTATGTCTAAACAGAATCATACGAATGCTAACATGTTGGAGAATGACCTGATTAGGTTACCATCATTTTTTACATCAGCAAGTGCCTTGAGTGTCTTCTACTATGACCACACGCAGCCATACACCCAGAAGAATGCCGGTGAGCCTACAGAATAAAGTTAAAGTACTTGTTCCTAACTACAGCTTTAACCTGTATTAAAAGTATCTCTTATTTGCAGTTCTAGCTCTTACTCATTGACTGCCAGCTCAACATAATAACTGTTATTTTAAACCACAGCCAAAGGTTTTCCCCCACCCATTTGAAAGTTCATTTAAACCTTGGGCTGGCCTGTGTTTCTATAGGAAAATTAGTCTAAATTGATAAAGATGTAGGAGAGAAATGCCATGCTATAAAACTTTATAAGTGTTCACAGGCCAGGCATGGTGGCACACTCCCGTAATCCCAGGAGCTTGGGAGGCTGAGGCAGGAAGATCACAAATTCAGAGTCAGTCTCAGCATCTTAGTGAGACCCTGTCTCAAAAATAAAAATTAAAACAGAAAGTTTTGACTATGCCTATGACATTTTTCATACTTCATTCCTGTGTCAAGTTACTCTAGCATCAATCCATATTTCTTCAACAGTAAAAATAGAATGATTTTCAAAATTCATATTTTCCATCTTATCAAAAGAAAACTTGTTACATGACATTGAAACTGAAAAAAATAATAATAATTTTATGTCAATGTCTCTGATTCTCTGTCTGGTAAAACTGCTTCCCTAAATCCTTCTAGCCCCTGCCTACAAGTAAAAATAAAAATTAAAAAATTCAATTGAGATTAACATTTGAAACATATAATAAACATAAAAAGGACAAATTTTCCTTAATGATTGATGTCAAATGCCCCCCAATTTTTCTAATTGTTTTCTATACATTGTTTTCTTACCCAGCCAGCAACCATGAGAAGGTTGCCCAGGAACAAAAACCAAGACAGAGACCATGAATCCATGTTGTAGCTTCCAGTTGAAAGTTGCAAACTATGATGTTCAGAGTAGAGTTGACTTTTTCAAAAGCAAACATCATAACTTATAGCCTTTGATCTCAATGATCCATCTTGCAGGTTAGTTTGCTGCGGTAGTAACCTCTAATCAAGGAGGTAAAGTCCAGTATCTCTAGCACACCTCTGTGGAGGCTCCCCCCACCCCCACCAACATTTAATAGCTAAGTGCCTGGATAAGGCCTATTAATAAAACACATTCTCTAACATATATGTTCTGATTCCTAAGACTACTGCTTGAAAACAAGAAAATATCAAATTTTCAAATTTTGCTTTTTCAAATAATAAACATATATGAAACTTCTTTCTGTCTGTGTAGCCCTGTGATGCTTTAACGTACACAGTTATGTCTGATATTCTTTATCATTCTTTTGTTTCTTAAAAATCTATTGGGCTGAGGATGTAACTCAATGGCAGAGCACTTTGCCTGGAAAGTGTAAAACCCTGGATTAGGTCCCCAGCATCAGAAAAAAAAATTGTGGATTGCCTATAATTTATTGCGTTATTAAAACTATTAATGTGTCTAGAAAATGGGCATAGTTGATATTCATATATAAAGTAGAAAATAGTGACATATCTCACTTCTGAACATTCTTATCAAGTAAATATACATGAGAATTAGGGTTAAAAGGGTAGGAATGGTCACTGATTTTCTAATAAAATGATGTTTCCAATCCGCTTCATTTTTTTTCTTCTTATCTTGGAATAACTCCTCTTTAGAAACAACATTCTGACTCAAACTCCACGGTTTCACTTACTGACAGAATCATAATTTTGAAATACTAAATTTTTTCAGTTTTTCCTTCCCCTCTCTTGCTTGGTCTTTGCCCTATTTGGGGCTACTAGAAAGGACATGGAAAAACATGTAGTATAGGCAAAGGATTTGAGAAGATGCTTCTTTTGTTTTTCTTTTAATTATTTTATTTGTTCTCTTTAGATATACATGACAATAGGATGTATTTTGACATATTATACATACATGAAGTATAACCTATTCTACTTAGGATCCCATTCTGTGGTTGTGCATGATGTGGAGTTACAATGGTTGTGTATTCACACATGAACATCGAAAGTTAGGGCTGATTCATTCTATTGTCTTTCCTATTTCCATCTCCCCTCCCTTCCCTTCATTTCCCTTTGTCTAATCCAACAAACTTCAATCTTCCCCCACCTTATTGTGTGTTAGCATTCACATATCAGAGAGAACATTCAGTCTGTGGTTTGGGGGGATTGGCTTATTTTACTTAGCATGATTAATTCCAGTTCCATCCATTTACCAACAAATGCCATAATTTCATGGAAGATGCTTCTTGTATACAAGCAAACTATTCCCACCCTGAGAGGGTAGGTGGAGGGTTAAAAAGAAAAGTTTAAGATGGTAGATATTGGTCAATCCCTCCAGCCTGGCAGGGTGGCACACGCCTGTGATCCCAACAGATCGGGAAGCTGAGACAGGATGATCACAAGTTCAAAACCAGCCTCAGCAATTAAGTGAGGCTCTAAGCAATTTAGCAAGACCCTGTCTCTAAGGAAAGTATTTTTTTTAAATGGCTAAGAATATGGCTTAATGGTTAAGTGTCACTGGGTTCAATCTCCACTACCAAAAAAAAAAAAAAATCTAGATCTATCCCTCACTATTGAGTCTCTGAGACTTCCCCAGTAGTTGGTATAATCCAAAAGCAAATAGGTCTATTTCCTGGGTAGAGTCCCAGGGAAACAATATAACAGAAGAAAGGATGTCTTATGAAAAGGAAGATAGGTCCTGTGAGGGCAAGCCTGGCACCGCAGTACAGGGAAGGTCACCAGCCCTGAAGGACTATGTGAGTGGGAATAAGGCTGTCCTCACGGCAGACTACACAGGATGATAGCCAAGGGCCAGACAGAGGGACTATTCCAAAGGATGTCTGTGAATTTATGGCACCTGGAATCAGATGAGACCCTCCCAAAGCCTTGGGTCAATTAAGCTTAGACACAATCCAACGGCTACAAAATTTTATGTGAATGGCTACGATTAAATCTCTATCACCTACATGGATGGGCACCTCAACTGATAATTACTGCTACAGAAAAAAATATTTATGCATATCTGTTTTGGTGAACTGATGTTTGGAACTGAAAGATGTGACTACACTGTGTGTATTGGGACAGGCAGCTCTTATCACCTGAAGTTAGGAAAAGCTGAAGCAGGATGAGCAGCACCAACAGTTTCTAGGATCTCAAAAGCTATTTTAAGCCCTGATGATAGCATATTAGCAGCGTCTGATGCAGAGTCTCATGGGAAGTCACTGAGGCATTGCTGACGCCAACTCCAAAAAATGTATTTTGCCTATAATAAATGTGGTGTTGTCTTTTACATTTCCTTCTTTTCTGGGTTGTCGATGCAATTCTACTGCAGAAGATACTCTTGACAGTTCTAGCAAACCTCCATCTTCCATCACTTGTATTCTGCCCCTTGGAGGCTTCTACAAGCTTCACAATGACCTTTGGAGTCTAATCCCAGGAAACTGTCTCTGACTCTGTGAGTCTCCCAGGCAACAACATCAACAGGAAACCCAGGGCTTGAGACATTAGGACTTAAACATTGCACAGAAATCCACTGGAATCACCAGGAAAGCATGTTTCTTTTAGAAAACTGATTCTCAAAATCCCCAAAGAATATAGTACACTCTAGACCTGAGGGTAATACATGATGACCATAGAAAAATTTCTTTTCTTTTTTTTTTTTTTGTTCTGTATTTTTTTTATTGGTTGTTCAAAACATTACAAAACTCTTGACATATCATATTTCATACATTAGATTCAAGTGGGTTATGAACTCCCATTTTTACCCCAAATACAGATTGCAGAATCACATCAGTTACACATCCACGTTTTTACATAATGCCATATTAGTGACTGTTGTATTCTACTACCTTTCCTATCCTCTACTATCCCCCCTCCCCTCCCCTCCCATCTTCTCTCTCTACCCCATCTACTGTAATTCATTTCTCTCCTTGTTTTTTTTTCCCATTCCCCTCATAACCTCTTATATGTAATTTTGTATAACAATGAGGGTCTCCTTCCATTTCCATGCAATTTCCCTTTTCTCTACCTTTCCTTCCCACCTCATGTCTCTGTTTAATGTTAATCTTTTCNAAAGAAAGAAATTTGACTGAGGCAGTGAGGAAAAGTTCTACCCCTACTTAGGAAGATCCTACTCCAACCGCCTGGACCCCATTTAAAAATCTTCTGCTGGGAACCAACACACAAAGGAACAGTGGGGAGAAACCCCTGTAATGTGACTAGGTAAACAGCTTCCTCCTACTACAATAAGAACACCAGGTGACTTATAAAATTTGACAAGCCTAATCTAGTTCAGCCAGCTTCATGCTGTTACGAATTTAGCCCAAGCTGAAATGGTCTAATAGTGGGCATTAGCTGACTTTGTGATGGAAAGAGTGACATCAGAGGCCACTCCTAATTTAACAGGGGGACTGTGAAAGGAATTCAACTACCTCAAACTCAGTTCCAATTAACTGCAAACACCCACAAGGAGAGATGAATCATTTCCATTTTGATTGCCTTTATGTATGGCAATCATAAAATCTGGCATTTATTACCAGATTTATTTTTTTATTTGTTTGTTTGTTTGTTTGCTTTTCCCAAGTAAATAGGAACCATAGCCATTGAGTTGGCACGTGGTATTTGTTAATGTTTGCTGAGAAAAATGAGAATAAGCTATTGAAGATCAATGTCCTTCTATGAATTGTCTTCATAGCCTCCCTCATCTCTGCTAGGCACATAAGTCCAACAGCCAATAAAATCACATATTATTGTCCTATATACTTTTGTCCTGTACAAACTAGTACTTCCCACTGTGAAATAATGCAAGGCTTTGTCATGATATATTATTATGGACTTCCTTTATACACATTTGCTGAGAGCTGTATATGAATTATGGGTTTATTTGAGCCAACATAAAGCAAGGAAGCTGCTTTTCTGGGAACTCGGGGGTGAAATTCCCTGGTTCAAGAAAGCCTGGATTGTGCTGGCGCCCTGCCTTAGCTCACAGGTTTAGGCTCAAACACAGCCACCTGGAGATGGGCGTAACCTGCCAAGCACCAAACAACCTGTTTACTGCAAGATCCCTGCCACACTGAAACCTCATCCCTGCCTTTGATGTACTTCCCCTTAAATGTCTTTTTCATTTCAGTTGTTTAGTTCCAGTTCCTATCAGGGCTGGAAGGCCCATCCAGCACCTCACTTTTAAATCTATTCTCTGGCTTTGTCTTTATTTCTTACTGATTATTTCAGACTTTTTTCCTCCAAATGGCTCACACCTCCTAGCAGGAATCTATTCTTCTGGGGTGCTGGCTACTCTGGCACACATTCCTGCTTGATAATTTTGTTGGGCTGAATCACTCTTATGTGCAAAGTCAAAAAAAAAAAAAAGAAAGAAAGAAAAGAATGCTTCCTGAGGGTGGAAGTACAGTGCAACAATAGCATAGTTTTAAAAGCCACTTGTGGGACCTCCAGTTTCCACTCCAGCATGTAAGAAGTTGCCACTCCTCCTAACAAATGAAAAGTTGAACAAACTGCAAAATTGCCAACTTCTCTTAGATCTCTAAAAGAGGCGAGATTACAGGGCAAATTGCTGTTCCTCAAATTGGAGGGACCACAGGTGAACAGAGAGTCACAACTGAGCAAAGACCACTGCAAGGAATCAGTAGTGGGGGGCGGAAAGTTTGAAATGTTGTCAATAAATTGCTGGAGGGCCAGTGTGGACAAGTCTGAGCCATCAAAAACTCCAGGGGAGGACCAGGGAGTAGAACTCTCAGAGGTAGAGCACTTGCCTAGTATAGGAGAGCTCCTGGGTTCCGGTGCCCCCACCCCTGAAAAATCTGCCAGGGAAACCAGTCCCAAAGTAGTGGTGAGAAGCATGAGGAGTTTTACCTCCATGAACTCTTCTAGGTTCTCATAGTGAATATTGGAGAAAAGTCCCCTCATGATTACTGCAGGGGCAGAGAAAAGAAACCATTTTGAAAACCCCCAAAGCACTATGTTCCTCTTAACAAGGTCAGCCCTCAGAAGAAAGTGCTTCACCAGAACCTAATCTGCTGGAGAAACTTCCCTAACTCCCCTGAGAGAAGGAAAACACCCAACTCCAGCTGCCTCTAGCCTTCCATGTGAGGGAGAGAAAATACCCAACTCCACTTCATTCTGGCCATCCTGTCCCAACTAAGTGATTGGAGGTGAGAAGTCTGAAAGCACATGGGAAGTTCAAGTCTAGAGATACAGGATTGCCAAAATGCTGAAACCTAATCTCAGGACTGCAGCGGGCTTCCCTTCCCCAACACTTTACCACCAGTACACACATTTTACCCAGTGCATGGTGTTCAGCTATCCAGAAAAAAAAAAAAAAGACAAGTGTACTCAAATGCCAAAAACAGTTGAAGAGCTAGAGCAAGCATCAGAATCAGGATCCAATGTGGCAGGAGTGTTGGGATTATTAGACCAGGGGTTTAAAACGACTATATTTAATATGTTCAGGGCTCTAATGGATAAAGTAGTCAGCATGCAAGAACAGGTGGGTACTGTAAGCAGAGAGATGGAAATTCTAAGAAAATCAAAAGTCGATGCTAATGATAAAAAACAAAATCACTGTAACAGAAATAAAGAATGCCTTTGATGAGGGCTGGATTGTAGCTCAGTGGTAGAGCACTCGTTTAGCTTATGAAGGCATGTGTTCAATCCAATCCTCAGCACCACATAAAAATAAATAAAAGTATCATGCCCATCTATAACTAAAAAATAAAGAAAGAATGCCTTTGATGGCCTTGTTAGTAAGCTGGATACTGCTGAAGAAATCAGAAAGAATCTTTGAGCTTAAGAAGACCTCAATGGAAACCTCCAAAACTAAAAAGCAAAAAAAAAAAAAAAAAAGACTGGGACAGAATATTCAGTAATGGTAGAACAATTCCAAAAGGTGTTATTTCCACATAATGAGAATTCTAAATGAAGAAAAAAAAAGAGAAACAGAAGAAATATTTGAACGATGACTCAATTTCCCCAAAATTACTGTCATACGCCAAACCAGAGATCCAGAAAGCTCATTGAATTCCAAGTAGGATACATTCCAAAAATCTATATCCAGGTACATTATTTTCAAACTATAGAAAATAAAAGATGAAGAAAAAAAATCCTGAAAGATGCCAGAGGGGAAAACACCTTACCCATAAAGAAAAAAGACAGGAATTGCATCCGAATTCTCCTCAGAAATCATGCAAGTATGAAGACAGTGGAGAAATATTTAAAGTGTTTAGAGATAAAAACTACCAACCAAGAATTCTATATCCTACATTATCTTTCAAAAAGTGAAGGAGAAGCAAAGATTTTCTTGGACAAATCAAAATTGATGGACAATTTCTGTCAGTAGGCCTACCTTGCAAGAAATATTATAAGAAGTCCTTTAGGGCAAAAGAAAATGATTTAAGTCAGAAACTTGGATTGACATAATGAAAGACATAGCACCAAAGAAGGAATATTTTAATTGAGTTAATAGACAACAGTTTGTTCAAAATATTAATAGCAATTATTATTTGTTATTTTCATATTTATGTATATTTGCATATAAGCTTAGTGATGACATCAATGACATAAAGATAGGAGGGAGGAATTGGGATTCTTTTGTTTGGGCTGAAGGTTTTGCTTAGTGGTAGAGTGCTTTCCTCGCATGTGGTAGGCCCCAGGTTCAGGTTCAATCCCCAGCACTGTCAAAAACAAAAGTGGGATTATTTTATTATAAGGAACTCATGCTATCCAAGAAGCAGTATTATTTAAAAGTGGACTTAGATTAGTTTTAAACATATATTACAAAACTCCAGAGCAACCACTTAAAAGAAGCAAAAGGCAGCATAACTGATATACTATCAAGCAGCACTGGTCAGGGGGTTGGGGGGTAAGGCTTCTAATGTAGGGTGCCTCTGGAGCTAAATGGGGGATATTTGGAGAGCACAATTCAGTCATGGCTCTGACTTTGAACAGAAGATTAAAAATCAACTGTGAGCCGGGTCCAGTAGCACACTCCTGTAATCCTGGCAGCTCAGGAGGATAAGGCAGGAAGACTGAATTCAAAGCCAGCCTCAGCAACAGGGAGATGCTAAGCAACTCCTACCTCTAAATAAAATACAAAAGAGGGCTGGGGATGTGGCTCATTGTTTGAGTGTCCTGATTTCAATCCCTGGTACCCCACCCCCTTCCCCTGACCAAAAAAAAAAAACAAAAAACCCAACTGTGAACATCTCAGATATTCTACCAGTGAAGGGCACTTACTTTCCATAGAAGAAAGCAGTAGAATAGAGGACAGTGGTCCTGGGGCTGAAAGATCTGTAGATTCAGCTTCAGAATCAATCTCTAAGACTCCAGAGTCATTTTGTGTTTGTAATCCTCTCACCATAATGATTCATGATGGTAGAGGCATCCCTCAGCCTCCAGGGATCATAACTTGGGGTCCACAAGCTATGGATAAAAGTCACAGATTCTGTCAACAGGATAAAAAAAAATTACACCTTACTTTTACTCGCCTGTCATTAAAATGTAAACTTATTCTTCATTGTGAAAATAGGCAACAAGCCACAGTAGTGGTGTAAGTACTTTGTCCTCCATACAAATAACAAATATGGGGGGGGGAATATTGGGGAGACATAATGGCCAAATCATATTGTTATATTGTGAGCATGTACAAATATGTAACAACAAATCCCATCAATATGTACAACAATACTGCACTGATTAAAAAATGTGAGAGGAAAAAAAGAAACAACAGATATTTTCATAGCAGGTCCCATAGGTGCTGATATCTCAAAGTATTACTTATACTCTTTGCTACTTTGAAATTATGGTAGTTATTAGGCCTACAGCAAGAGCTTGTCATTTAATCCATTAATAAAGAAATACATTTAATCCATTAATAAAGAAAATTACTACATCAAAACTCTGTCCTTTTTGCCAACAGTATTTCAACTTAATTGGTTTCCTCTGTATTTTATTTTGTGCATTTAAAACATTATTCTGGGAAGAAATCAGAATAATGAGCTTCATTAGACTAACAAAGAAGTCTATGGCTCAGAACTGTTGGGGTGAGAACAGCCTCTTTGCATTGTGCTCTTCTTCTCTAGTTGGACATTGCAGTGAATTCTCATGAAGGGATAGGCTGTGTTTTCATGACAGTTCCAGGAAGCAGCCCAAACCATCAAGTTAGAGGACTGTAAGCAAGCTGTTTTATCCATTAGGCACCATAGAAACAGGGCCCAAGGCCAATGAGCATGAACAATTGCTGTCTACAAAAATGCTTGAGACAGACCTAGGGGGAAAAAATCATTTGCTTTAGACTAAAAATAAAGCTACAGATGTGAAATCAATAAATGTCTAATTAAACATTCTACCAAATATCATATGTCAAATCCATCTGTCATTAGATTTAATATTCTTAAATATTTTTTCATTTGAAAAAAAAATTATAGATCGGATTTTTCTCACTCTGCAAAAAATCTCCAGTAAACATAATCATGAAGAAAGGCAATAAAATGTTAAAATGACTCATAGCCAAATATTTTTAAAAGCAGAATTGTAAAAATATGCCCAATCTTTTATGGGGGGACCATATGTATGTAATGTGGAATGTCTCTGCATTTTGGTATTTTTGAAAGGGTATGATGGGGTGGGGCGCCCAAGTCTTCAAAGGTCTCATAAGCACGCTGACCAAAGTTGGAACTCACTCTCTGGGCTCCCACAAGCAGCACAGCCTTGGAGTTTATTTAGGCTTTGGAACGATTTCCCATATTAACGTCCCTCTCTTTTTTCTCATGGTCTTCCCAATCCTCCTGCCATCTTTTCTCAGCCTCCTCTTTCAGATTCATTCCCTTTTCCATGGCATTTCACCCTAGAAAGGTAAAGGTGTCCGGTTTGACCATTCTTTCAGGGTGTTTGATATTGGACATTTCAACTTCCTCCTTGGAAGGTTGGCTGGGATTTCTCAGCCCAGATCTCTGAACCTCTAACGGAGGATACCTGGTCCACTGCAAGTTGGGATTCTTTTCTGTCCTCTCTCTTGGCTTTCTTTTCTCCTGGTTTCCTGAAAAACCTCCAGACAAACCTACCTTGGTCACCTTGAGTAGGGACAAGTTATACCCAAGAAAGAAATTGCCATCCCTTTCTTTCTTCCATTTCTTATTCCCTGTTGCTAGATTCCTGCTCTCCTCTTTCTGACTTTATAATAATAACAAAATAATACTCTTTAAAATCATTTATAATTGTACTACAATTTCAATTGAATTTTCTTTTTTGGAGGAGAAACTAGGGGAAAATGATCCTGGAGCTCACCAGGGAACATAAAATCTGAAAATAGTCAAGAAAATTTTTAAAAATAATTGACACAAGAGGTGGGTGTCAGTGGTACATAGGAAGAGAGTGGCAAGACCCTTCTCTGACATTAAATGTTAAAAGTCATTTGAGCAGGGCACAGTGGTACACACCTGTAATCCCAGCAACTCAGGAGGCTGAGGCAGGAAGATCACAAGTTCAAAGCCAGTCTCAGCAATTTAGCAAGACCCTAAGCCTGCAAGACCCTGTCTCAAAGAATAAAAAGGGCTGGGGATGTGGCTCAGTGGTTAAGCATCCCTGGATTTGATCTCTGGTACCCACAATTTGAAATTTATAATAAAAACTGTAACAGCACAGGGATAGATTAATAAAACAATATAAATCCCCAAGCCAGACCCAAATATAAGAAATCTACTAAATGCTCAAGATGATATTTTAAACCAGTGGATAAATAATGAATTAGCAAGATGTCTAATAACTAGATGCATACTTTTAAAAAATGTTAAAAGAACAGAACAGTAAAACATCAGCTGGAATTAGCTAGACAGAGGTGGGGGAAGGGGCTTAGTTATTTTAGATAGAGAGCCACCAGAGCAAAGGAACTAAAGAAAAGAGTATGGAGCATGCACAGATAAAGCCGGAATCCCAGAGGAGAATCAGAGCCCAGGGGAGACTAGTGGGAGACGGAGTGGGAGAGCAGCCAACAGCCAGCCGCGTGGGGCAGAGGACACCTTGCTAGGCAGGCTTGGACTTGATCCCGAAGTGGACGGGAAGCCATTAAAGATTTTAAGCAGGAAATTGTCATGATCAGCTTTTTACTTTAGATAGATTACTCTGCTGTCTGTTTAAAGGATGAATTCAAAAAGGTTAAGATTAGAAGCAAAGAGACCTTTTAGGATTTAGTTGCATAAAGAGAAAATTCCAGAAATACTTAGGAATCGAATCTGGTCATAAAAGTTTAAGGGAGAAATACAGTAGGCACGTATTACCCATGGGCGATCATTCCAATAACCCCAGTGGATACCTAAAACAACACATGTACTGAACCCTACATATACTCTCTCTCTATATATATATATATACATGTACTGAACCCTACATATACTCTCTCTCTCTCTCTCTCTCTCTATATATATATATATATATATAATATATATAATATATATTATATATATAATATATATATATATAAATTTAACATACACATATTTAACACCATTTCCATCTGAACAAAGCACTTATCATGAGCTCTGGCCATAATTTTTGCAGTTTGAGGTAGGACAGCAAGGCTAGCATAATTTTTTTTCTTCCTTTTTCAAGATTTCACAGGTAAATTTGTTCTTATTATAAATCTTAGCAACCTCAGCAGACATATTTTTTCCTTTTTATATTAGGTCAAGCACTTTACGGCTTCTCTTTGGCAGATCTGAACTGTCAGCATAATTACTCTTGCACATTGGAGTAAAATAAGGATTATTTGAACAAAGACAAGCAATACCATGACAGTTGATTTAATAACTGAGACAGCTAAGTGACTAACAGGCAGGTAGCAAATACAATGTGGATACTCTAGACAAAGGGATGATCCACACCAGGGACAGGATTGGGCAGGACAGCACGAGATATCTTCATACTACTCAGAACAATGTATCATTTAACCCATGGATTTTTTTATTTTTTGAATTTTTCATTTAATATTTTCAGACCAGTTTGACAATGGGTCAACTAAAACTTTTTTTTTTTTTTTGGTCAACTGAAACTTTATAAAATAAACAGGACTACTGTAGATGGAAAAGAAATGTTATGTCACCAGTATGATTGTGATGTTTGAGGATTTAAGTGGTGAGAGAAAGGGAAAAAATAAGACAGATTCTTAAAGGAGCAGCAGGTATACCAAAAACTTCACTGAAAGAGAAAGCCTTGGGTTTATTGGCAGCAAAGCTGGAGCCAGAGGAGATGGAGAGGAGGACACAAGAGGGAAAGCCTGGGAGGAGTGGGGAAGCAAAAGATCACATCTCTATAAATAGAGAAGGAGGAGACTGCTAACTCATAGAGCAGGCAGTACCCTGCCTCATACGGTCCTCACGCTCAGCTCTCGTGTTCTTGTCTTCATCAGTTTCAAACTCTTTCTGAAGAGATCCTACACCTGGCAGAAAGGACAAGTCCATGTATTGCTCTAAAGGACTCCTAACCCCTGTAATCCTAGTGACTGGGGAGGCTGAGGCAGGAGGATTGTGAATTCCAAGCCAGCCTCAGCAAAAGTGAGGCGCTAAGCAACTTGGTGAGACCCTGTCTCTAAACAAAATACAAAATAGGGCTGGGGATGTGGCTCAGTGGCCCAGTGCTCCTGAGTTCAATCCCCGGTACTCCCCCAGCCCCCCCCCCCAAAAAAAAACAAGGCTCCTAACCTTTCATTCAACATTTCCTGTACCCACTTCCTGTATCCACTGTTCTCAGTGCTGGGGCAGGACAGAGAATGAAACAGATTAGGTCCCTGTCTTCCTGGGAGAGAAAATAATTATCTAATAAATAACCATAGAAATGCAATGTCAGGAAGTGACAAGTACCATGAAGAAACCGGAATAAACTGAGACACAAAAGAAGGATGTTATTCTTTATCAGTAGTCAAGGGAGGAACCTCTATGCAGATGACATTTTTCTAAAACCAGAAGAGACTAGGGAATGGTGAATTAAAGTCTCAGGGTTAGACTTTAAACACAATTATTTAGGAAATGAATAAATAAAAGTACACTAGTCTAGGAACATCACCCACCAGCCCCTGGTTACCACCATATACTGTCTGTTTCTAAGTGATCAACTATTTACTTTCCATATGTAAGTTAGAACATGTGGAATTTGATTTTCTGTGGTTTGTTTATATCACTTAACAATGTCCTCCAGTTCCATCCACATTCCTACCAATGACAGAATTTCATTCTTTTTTATGACTGAATAACTTTCCCCTGTGTAAGTATACTAGATTTTCTTTTCCCATTCATACACTGGTGGACACTGAGGTTGATTTCATATCTTGGGTATGGTGAAGAATGCCACAATAAACATGGGAATGCAAATGTCTTTTTGATATACTGATTTAATTTCGGTTTTTTGAATTTTTTTTTTACTTGTTCTAATTAGTTGTACATGACAACAGAATGCATTTCAACTCATTGTACACAAATGGAGCACAATTTCTCATTTTTCTGGCTGTACATGATGCAGAGTGCAATCATACACGTACATAGGGTAATAACGTCCATCTCATTCCACCATCTTTCCCACCCCCGCACCCCCTTCTCTCTCCTCACTCCCCTCTGCCCAATCTAAAATACCTCCATTCTTCCCTAGCCCCAACCCCCCATTATGGGTCAGCATCCACATATCAGACAAAAAATTTGGCCTTTGGTTCTTGGGAATTGGCTTATTTTGCTTAACATGGTATTCTCCAACTCCATCCATTTACCTGCAAATGCCATAATTTCATTCTTCTTTAAGGCTGAGTATTAATTTCCTTTTGATATATACTCACTAGTGGGATTACAGGATTATATGATAGTTCTATTTCTTTTTTTCTATTTCTAGTGGTTTTTTTGTTGTTGTTGTTGTTTGTTTGTTTGTTTTCTTTGAGGCACCTTTATGCTGTTGTTCATAATGACCTTCCTAATTTACATTCCCACCAATAGCATATGAGTTCTCCTTTCTCTGCATCCTTGCCAGTATTTGTTATTTTTTTAAATCTTTGATTATAGCTATTTTAACAGCTCTGGGTTTATATCTCATTGAGTGTTGAGAGCCACAGCCAGAGTCAGAATGGCCCCTGGCATTTTGCCAGAAGTAATGGTTGAGAGGCGAGCCATTAAGATGATGCTGGATTGATTCAATTGTATTTAGACCCCTGCCGTCCGCCTCGGGTGCCCGCTACTTTGGAGTTCTCGCGGGGATTTCCTGGGGAGTTCGCGTTGGTTGGTGAAGTTCCGGTGGAGGGAGTTCTGGTTGGTGTGGTGCCGGATAGGGGCCGCGTGGGTGGCGTTCGGGAGAGTTCCCGGGGAGTGTGCATGGAGTTCTGTTGGAGTTCAGGCAATAAAGTTTCCTGTTTGAACATACAAGTGCTTTGTGGCGGCTCCGTGATTTGTGCCCAGCCAGACTGCGGCAACTGTGGTTTTAATTTATATTTCTCTAATGATTAATGAGGTTGGAAATTTTTTAATATACTTGTTGGCCATTTGCATGTCTTCTTTTGAAAGATATCTATTCAGAAAACTTTGCTCATTTTTTAATCAGATTGTTTTCTTGCTATTGAGTTGTTTGAGCACCTTATATATACATTTTTTATGTTAATCACTATCAGGCTATAGTTTGCAAGTATTTTCTCCAAGAGCACATATTTTTAACAACAGGCTTCTCCTCTAAGCTTTCACTGCCAAAAAGGATGGCTGTCATAGAAACAAATTAATGACATTACATTGCTACAACAGAACATGGCCATTGTGCTTTGGTGACATAATATCCAGAGATATTCTCAGACCCTGTTGCATCCCACCAAATTAACAAACATGCTTTATTTTTTTATGTGCCCCTGCAGCTGACAAAATATCTATCATATGATAGGCACACTATTTATTGAACTGAACCAAACCAGATGACATCTGGACAAAGTTCTAATAGTTCTTGCTCATATTCCTCCTCTGCAGGAGCCAAACATTCTTCCTCCTGTGCTATGTTCATTCAATCAACCAGTAAACATATATGGAACAACTACTAAGTGCCAGGACCTGTTTTGAGAACCAAAGTTAAAACAGGCAGAAATTCCTTCCACAAAAGAGTTTACATTCCAAGATAGGGAACAGATAGCTAAAATATGTGTTATGTTAGAAGATGCTAAGAGCTATGAAGGAAAATAAATAGGTCTATTAAACAGAATTCAAAAACCAGGCTCAGTAGGAGATATTCATGGAGGTGTGCTGGAGTCAGAGCTACACTGACCCAAGAGAACTCATTATTAGCATCATTTCTCCACTCCCCATTCAGTTATGTCACATTAGTGGCCTAAAATTGATGATGGTGGGAACATTTATACCAGGAAATTGGCTGTTTTCTTCCCCCAGAAAGTTGATAATTAAATGTTTATCAGCATAACATGGCCACACAAACACACATATACATTTGCACACATGTGTGTGCACATGGGCACACGCGTGAGCGTGCATGCGCGCGCACACACACACACACACACACACACACACACACAAAGGATTTATTGTAATGGATTTGCCCTTAGAAGTTGTGGGGCCAGTTAAACCGTCTGTATGAGGCTGTTGTTTCTGTTTGGTGCTGTTATCTGAAGTCAGCAAGGCAGGTAGTCAGAAAAATTAAGATGGATGTTATGTAAGAAAAGCAAGATGGAACCTATGCAGGGGAGTGGGAGACCAAGAGGGTGGACTGGAACTCTCATTGATCTCTTACCAACATCAAGCCTCCAACTTCAGTATTGCAGAGGGTGGGTAGAGAGCCCCATGGGAGAAGCTGGCATCCTTCATCATGGAGCTAAACACAACCCTGACCTAGAAGCCTAAGAAAAAAAAGGAGGGTCCAGCTAGAACTAGAGGAATTGTGGGTTCAGCCTCTGCCCTATACCAACCAGGTGAGCCACTATATGAACCAGCAGGTAGGCAACACCATACTTAGCTGACCAACACCTTGTGACCTATACGGGTCTCTTGGTGCACAAACAATATGGCAGATCCTTCACTTCTGCCTCCATTGCAAACCCACAATGGTTAAGAAATGGAATATAGAGACATTCTCAACAGGACTCCCAAGGAAGAACTTACTAATAGTGAGAGCTGAATAATCTGAGGGAAGCAAGGGAGCAAACTTTGGGGATTTTTATGGGCAGAGTTTCAGGCAGAGGAAATAGCAAATGAAAAGCTCTGGGTTGAGGACACAATTGACCTGTTCAGAGAAAAGCAAGGATAAATGTGTGGATGAGAGAGAAAATGAGGAAGACTACAACAAAAGCAGAGGTCAAACTGTGTGTGTGGTTGGGGTGGGGGTGGTAGCACATTGCCAGAGCAGTGGCTTCTGAGTAGAATAAGGATCCATGAATGGATTTTAAACAGGGGAGTAACAAAGCGTAGCAAAATTGTTCTGACTGACATATCAGGAATACACTGGAAGATCAGCAAATGCAGATTTTGATGCTATTGAAACAATTCACAGGAGAACTGTTGCTGGCTTGGACCAAGGGTGTATTAATGGGAGTGATGCAAGAAGATTGGATTTAGGGGAACTTTTGTAGGCAACGTTAATGGGATTTGGGCCTGATATAGGGCATGGAAAAAAAAGAGGAATCAAAGATGAGTCCAAGTTTTGGAGCTGAGCATGTAGAACAAAAGAGTTGATGTTAACTACAATTGGAAAAATTGAAAGATGACCAAGCTTACATGGGGTGAGAGGAGATCAGGAGTTCAATTTAGACTAAATTTGGTTTATCACTTTGACACCATTAGAGATGACAGTTAGATCTATGATGTTTAGGAATTAGTATAGGCCAGGGGTTAGTATAAGTACAGATTTGGGAGTAACAATGTGGAAAGAGTACTAATGTCATGAGATCAGGTGAGATCACTAAGGTGAAAATAGGCAAGAGAAGAGGTACCAGGACTGGTCCCGAAGGCCTTATCCACGAAAAGCTTAAAAATAAGAGGAATAAGCACAACTCAAAGATACAAGGAGGAACAAGCCAAAGAAACCAAGAGGACGTGAGTAGAGAGTAAAGTAAGAGAAGAACTAGGAACACAGAGCCACCAAAAGCAAGTAATGAAAAGAGAGAGGAGATGATCAAGTGGATCAGGTGCTGCAGGTAAGTCATGATAAGAGAACTGAGAGCTAATTGTTGGAGTTACAAAATGGAGGTCTTTGGCCACCTTGTTAAGGACAAATGTAGCAGACTAGAAGCAATACCAGAATGAGTTCAGATGAAAATAAAGTAGAGATATGAGAGCCAATGAGTATAAACTCCATTGAGCTGCAAAAGGAAGAAAAAAAATAAGTTATGAACTAGAAGGCAAAATGGTGAGAGAGTTTTGCTTGTGTTTGATCGGGACAAATAATAGTATGTCTGTATGTTGATAGAAATGATCTTGGTGAGAAAGGGGGACAATGTTTTTTTGAGATGCTGGGAATAGAACCCAAATGAACCGCACATGCGAAGCAAGCAGGCCCACTACTGAGCTACATCCCAGTCCTTTGGTTTTAGACAGGGTCTCATCAAGTTGCCCAGGCTGACCTTAAACTTGTGATCTTTCATCCATCCAAGTGACCTGGAATTATAGGTGGGTGCCACCAGACCCAGCTAAGAGAGAAAATTTTATGATGGACAAAGAGAGAGGACAAGTGCTGAAGCAAGACCCTTTAGCAGGAGAGAGAGGATGACATCTAGCCCAAAGGTGGAGGGATTGCACACTGAGAAAAGTGACTTTTTGTTCACAGTAGGCCAAGTCCTTGAGGTCAGGAGACTGAGCACCCAAGGCAAATAGGTAGAGGATGAGTAGAGAGGTTGAGAGTTCTCTTCCCACCTGTTCTGTTATCTCACTTCTATACAAATGGGCTAAAGGTATCAAAGGAGTAGATTTGTTGAGAGAACTGAATAAGTTAATACATGTAAACAACTAGGAGAGGTGTAACATTATGACATAAAGACTGGGTGATCTGACCTCTTCTCCTGGTTGTACTGACCTCCTATCCTGAAACTTCAGATCCAAAATCCAGTTCCTGCTGGACAGCTCTCAAAAACAACAGGTCTACAACTCAACTCATTTTGTTCCTCTCAGGGCAGATCTCATCCCAGCAAACTTCTCTGGGTTACTACCTCCTCCATCTACCTAGCATATCAACAGGAAGCCTTCATTTTCTGGAGCCCCTCTCCCTCCCTCATACTCACACGAAGCTGTACCACGTTTGGCTCATCTTTCCTCTACAACATTTGGAAAGCCCTTCCCTCTGCTCTACCCATCCTCCCTACCACTCTAGCCTTTGAGACTCAGCATCTTTCCCTTCTGGACTTCGGCCTCCTCATTTACCTGCTCTGCCAGCTCGGCCTCCTCTTAAGCACATAAATGATCCTGTCCATATTGCAAAATTCTGTGCCACTTTTGGGGGTAAACCATTCACTGTTGTCCTAGAACATGCAAGATTAAGTTCAACCTATGCTTCAAGGCACTTGAGGTCTTCTCTGCTGCGTTTAGCTAGATCTCTGCCCCCTTCCAGCCTTGTACTCTATATGCCAATCATACCAAGCATTTACAGTTTCCCTGCACAACCTCTCTCCAAAACAACATCTCCTGGCTATTTAATACCTCCATCCTGATGCCAGGGGCCATCCATGAAATGTGTGTGAATTAAAAATGACCTGGAAGCCATTTGGCAGGAAAATCTGGTGTCTGGGAACTCCCAGCAGCAATCCTGCTGGTTTGAAACTGCCCAAGACATGTGACTTCCTACCTAGCTCTGTCTTAAGTTCAGCCCAGCACTGGAGATGGGGTGACCCACTGGAACTACATTGCCTCTAGGAGATGGGGGTGGTTTGCCAAGATGCCAATCAACTTGTTTACCGCAAGACCCCTGCCATACCGAGAAGCAAGACTCCTCCTGCTGAAACCTTATCCCTGCCTTTGATGTCCTCCCTCTTAAATAAAGAACCAGGAGCCATTTGTAGTTGTTCAGTTCCAGCTCCTATGTGGACTGGAGGACCTATCAGAAGATCTGATTTCGGGGTCTGGCTCTTATTTCTTTACTAATTATTTCAGATTTTCTTTTTCTCAGATGGCTCACACCTTCTGAGCAGGAAACTACACTGGTGGGGTGCTGGCTGCCCCTGCTGTATGCTAAGGCCTTCAACTCTTGGCTTAGGCGACAGGGAACTCTCCTTGAATTTCAGCTTGAGCCAAGTGTCTTTACTTAAGGTTCTCACAGTATCATGTTCAACCATCCAGCATGTAACAAGTGCTTAACAATTTTGTTGACATTATATTAGATGAACTACATTCAATTAATTAAACTACATTAGATGACATATTAAAGTCCTTGCTTGTATTATACTACAGCAGGCGCTTTCTTTCTAGTAACAGTTTTACTAAGATATAATTTATATACCATGTAATTCACCCTTTTCAAGTGTGCCATGTACAATGATTTTTACTGTATTCAGAGTTGTGTAACCATCACCACAATCAATTTTAGAATATTTCATTATCCTCCAAATGGATGGAACTGGAGAACTATGGAACTATGCCATATGGCTGTCTCTCTGCAGTTCCAAACAACCTCCCGGCCCTATGCAATCCAAATATACTGCCTGTCTCTGTGGATATGCCTCCCGTGGACTTTTCATTATCAAAGGAATCCCATAACTTATGGTCTTCTGCATCCCATTTATTTCAAATAACATAATGTTTTCAGGGTCTGCCCATGTTGTAACATATATCAGTACTTCATTTATTTTTATTGCCAGATAATATTCCATTGAAAAGATGTGCCACATTGTATTTATCTACTCTTCAGTTGATGGACAGTTGAGCTGTTTCCAATTTGGAGCTATTATACATAATGCTGCTATGAATATTTTTGTGCAAGTTTTTACATGGATATATGTTTTCATTTCTTTTGGGTATAATATACCTTGGAATAGAATTGCTGAGTCATATGATAACTCTACGATTAGCCTTTTGAGGAATTTATTGCACATTGCATATGGTAGCACATATAAAGGATTATTTAAGTGAATCTGTATTTTGTATTTGGAGTATGTCAGAGGAGTTTTTTCTTTGTGTGTGTTTGCTTGTTTGGTTTGTTTGTTCCTTTCTTCCAGTGCTGGGGTTCAAACCCAGGGCCTCATGCATGCTAGGCAAGCCCTCTGCCACTGAACTACATCCCCAGACCTACCCAAGTGAAACTGTGGATACCATTTGTCATTACAGAAGATTTATGCCTTAATTGGCTGGATATTCTGAGTGAAAAAACTTTTGATTCAAGCTAGCAGACTGTTTGAAGGACCGTTGTGCATAGCAAACTATGGCCAGGCTGACCATACAGAGCCCCTTTCAAAAGCAAGACTGCCACTGGCACTTTAGGCAGCATTTGGAATGCCACTTCTAAATATAATCATCTTCTTTTTCATCCTCTCTCATCACTTACTCCCCAACTACATATCGATTAAAAAATAGTGTATCTAAAATATGTCTTTTTGTAGTACATATATACAATAGAATATTACTCAGCCATAAAAAAGAATGAAATTATGACATTTTTTGGTAAATGGATGGTACTGGAGACTGTCATAAAGTGAAATAAGCCAATCCCCACCCAAAAAAGGCTGACTATTCTCTCTGATATGTGGATGATGACTCACAATAGGTAGGGGTGGAGAGGTGGAGAAGTGGGAGATTCACAGGATTGAACAAGGGGAATGGAGAGAAGGAGGGGAGGATGGGAATGGGAAAGACAATAGAATGAATTGGTCATAACTTTTCTATGTTAATATATGAATACATGACCAATGTAACTCCACATCACGTACAACCACAAGAATGGGAAAGTATATTCCATTTATGTATGATAGGTCAAAATACATTCTACTGTCATGTATAACTAAAAACATAAAACCAAAAAAATAAAAATTTCTATTCTTTATTAAAAAAAATATGACTTTGCAGTGCTGGAGATCAAACCCAGGGCTTCGCACATGCTATGCAAGCACATGACTTTCAAATTTATCTTGTCATCCAATTTTAAGTATACAATAAATCTATTGGCTATAATATATTTGAACATTTGTATGTGCATGGTAGCAACAGATTTTATTTTTATGGTGTTTGGGTGATAATTTTAAAACAAAATACTAAGACCCAGACCAATATATCCTGCTTTATTCCAAAGTGTATCCTCCACCAGGCCATTATCCTGATCGAAGATTCGGTGCCTCAGGGGTAAAGAACAGACTCTTTGAGATTGGCTTCCAAGATATCAGCCCCATCTGAATCTCCATCTTATCTCCCCCACCACACCCTCCATGAACTTCTTATCCTGTCCACTCATTTTACTCACCCTCTCCTGAACACACCTTCCTGACTCTCTCTCATGGTCCTCTGAACTAAGACTATTTCTCCATCCTGCTATTATCTAGCATGTTTCACCTTCCAAAGTCCAGGTCAATGCCAATCCCCTCTGTGAAGGCTTCCTCCCTCTTCTGAGGATCCAAAGCATTTATTTTTACCATATGTTGTTGGATATATATCCACGGACATATTATCTTTTTCTCCTAAGTTATAAGTTCTTTGAAGATGGAATGATACCATACCCTGTGCCTTATATCCATAGTTTTTAGCCTGATGCTGGACTGAGAAAAAATAATTTTGCTAATGTATGATTTTGATTTGTTAGATACTTAACAAAAACTGTTTTAAGTAGTATGCATTTGGTAACATTTCCTTTCAAGTATTACTTCAGTAAGTCCCTACATTCACTTGAGTGCCATTTATGAACTCCTTTTTAAGGAGGGAGTGATGGTAGCTTTTGTACTTTTTATTGGGTAGGTTGAGTTTATAATAAATTTTTATTGAGGTAGCTGTGTTAGTCCTTAAAAAGTTTGCCTTCTAGTAATCTAAACTTTCATGATCGTCTTATAAAAATTGACGTTCAGATCACTAGAAGGACAAGTGGGTCTGGCAAAAGTCTGGATTAAAACTGAGAAAAGGACCCTGAATTTCATGAATTCCTGGATACAGCATGTTTTCTCTGAGCAGTGGGTATTTCTCGTCCCCTCTGCCCCACTATGACCCTCTACACTTATTGAATTTTCACTCTGCTACAATCTTCACACCTTCCATTTTCCAGACACTATTTCTGTATTTCCATTCAGTTCAGTTCAGCAAACTTACCTTGAACACCTATTATGTGTGAGGCATGATGGAAAGTAATGGCTCACTGATTTATCGATAAATATTATAGATTATTATAACACAAAATATATGTAATATATAACATACAAAAAACAGATAAATTTACATATGCATGGCTTAAATTTAGCGTGCTTGAGGCCCTGGGTTTGAACCCCTGCACTAGAAGAAAGGAGCAAACAAACCAAACAAGCAAACAAACAAATAAACAAAAAGTGGTTTTATAAGCAGAGTAGCCATTTATAAGAGTGTGAGGTTCTAAAGTAAATAGATTAGATGAAATCCAAATAAAAGTAAAATTACCCTTGGGAATTCCTGAACTGTCCTATAAAAGCATACCGGAAGAGGTTCAAAGGAAGTGAAACCTCAAGATGAAACAGCCAACTCCAGCTTAGGATGGCAGATTCACTTTGAGGCTGACACTTCTTAAGAGCAAGATTAGTTAATTGTGTGTCTGAAAAGACTTTTCTGTGTGTTTTTGCCTGTCCTTTTTTTTAGGGGAAAACAAAATTCATAAAGATATGTGCAGCAAGTACTATAAATCAGACTTTTTCTCCCTTTTCCCCAACTTCATTTCCCCAATATACCTATTTAGCTGTTGGGTCTTTGAGTGGTCTCTCCATAATGTCATAGTTCTAAGCTGCCACCTTGTGGCTCTTAGATGTATGTGTTTTAATCAGGCTCCAGTGATTGTTGCCTAGCTACACTTGTCATTTGATGCCATTCCTTTTGCTTTTTGCATTTTCTTCACTACCACTAACTCCAAATATTCCCTGGCTTTAAGGAACAATGTGTTACAAAGGTAACAGGTAAAGAGTAAAAATTTGTGCTTCCTTCCCCCAACATTGTTTCGGTCACAGAATCATGAAAGTGGGTTGCAATACATTACATCCTTCAGAACAACAAGTGACCCAGGAGCGGGGTTAGACATTGCTTTGGAGTCTAGATGCAATTTGCTTCCAAATTATTTTGTAATTTTTTTTTATACTGGGGATTAAACCTAGGGGTGTTTAACCACTGAGCCACATCCCCAGGTCCTATTTTGTATTTTACTTAGAGACAGGGTCTCATTGAGTTGTTAAGTGCCTCACTAAATTGCTGAGGCTTGCTTTGAATTTGAGATCCTCCTGCCTCAGCCTCCCAAGTTGCTGGGATTACAGGTGTGCACAATCATGCCTGCTAACCTTGTTATTTTTAACGCCCTGGTATTCCATAGCAATTGCTGATGCCTTCCACATGCATTTATTGAGCACCTTTCAGCCAATGCTATCAGGAGCTCCTGGCTTCATGAGAATTGCTATAACGCAGGTGGATTTTATACATTAAGAGCCTCCATTCTTGAGGCTCTGCCATCATTCCACCATGCTCACACCACCTGCCTCCAGTTACCACTCGGTTAATCCCATCAGGGACTAATATACTGATTAGGTTAAGGCTATAACCCAGTCATTTCTCTTCCAAACCTTTACATTGTCTCACATGTGAGCTTTGGGGGGACACCACATCTGAACCATAACACCAACAAATAGATGAAAAAAAGGTTCAACATCATTAGCAATTAGGGAAACAAAAATAAAATCTAAACTGAGATTTCATCTCACTCCAGTCAGAATGGCAGTCATTAAGAATACAAATAATAATAAATGCTGGAGAGGTTGTTTAGAAAAAGGTCACTTTTATATTGTTGGTGGAATCATATATTAGTACGCTATGAAAATTCCTCAAAAACCTAGAAATAGAACCATCATATGAGCCAGCTATACTACTCCTGGTTATTTATCCTGAAGAATTAAAGTCATTGTACTATAATGCTACATGCATAACCATGTTAATAGCAGCAAATTCACAATAGCCAAAATATGGAACCTGTCTATGTGTCCATCAACAGATAAATGGATAAAGAAAATGTTGCAAATATACACCATGAAGTTTTATTCATCCTCAAAGAAGAATGAAATTATGTCATTTGCAGGAAAATGAATGGAATTTCAGAACATTATGTTAAGCAAAATAAGCCAAACTGAGGAAGTCAAGGGCCATATGTTTTTTCTAATATGTGGGAACTAAAGAAAAAATAAATAAATTAAATAAAGGTATTGTGTCCATCTACAATTAAAAAAAAAAAAATTTAAATCACAATGGGATAGCATTTCCCCCTAGTCAAATGGCTACCATCAAATACTGGTGAGGATACACAGAAAGGGAAACTCTCATCCACTGTTGGTGGAAATCAAATCAATATAGCCATTATTTATTGTGGCTGTGTCCTCATGGAGCTTACATGGACACTGACAAGGAGCTATTTGCATATGTAGTTACGAATGGAGTAAGTGCTAGGAAGCAGGAAGTGGTGCTCTGGGAGGGTGTAGCAGGACCAGAACAGAACTTGACCATCAGAACTGCTTTGAACAAGTAAGCTAAGAACTGAGATTTCAGATGAACTGATCATAGCCAGATGGGGAAGGCAGTGAAGGTGTTCTACATGGAGAAAACAGCATGTGTGAGGCCCCTCTGCTGGGAAAGGGGATGGCAAAACTACAGAAACAGAACCTATGACTAATAGTGCCATGGACTCCAGTAAGAAAGTGAAGAAAAATTGGGAAGTTGGAAAGGTTAAGCAAGAAGCAGATCCTAATTTTGTAGGACAAGTTAAGAACTTTCCTTTTGCCTTTCCAGTCTTGGCCTTGGAACCTGAAGCCTCCACAATGTTGATGCCTAAGAAGAATCAGATTGCCATTTATGAACTCCTTTTTAAGGAGAAAATAATGGTAGCCAAGAATATTCACATGGCCAAGCACCCAGAGCAGGCAGATAAGAATGTGCCCAACCTTCATGTCATGAAGGCCATACAGTTTTTCAAGTCTCAAGGCTATGTGAAGGAAGTTTGCCCGGAGACTTTCTACCTTACTGAGAGGGCATTTAGTAAAAATATCTCCATAATTACCTGCATCTGCCACCTGAGATTGTGCCTGCACTCTACGCCTTAACTGATAAGAAACTAGCAGGCCTCAGCCCAAAGGTCTGGAGGGTGAGCATCCTGCAAGACCCACAAGAGGGGAAGCCAACAGAGACGCCTACAGACAGAATGCTATGCCCCCTGGTGCTGATAAGAAAGCAGAGGCTGGGGCTGGGTCGGCAACCAAATTCCAGTTTAGAGGAAGATTTGGTCATCTATGTGGTCAGCCACCTTAGTGAAGTTGGAGGGCATTATTTTGTTTTGAATGAACTTGTAGTGAGAAAAAAATAAAGAAAAGAACTTTCCTTTTCTCCCAAGAATAATGGAAGTCGATGGATGCTTTTGGCCAGAAGAATGATTTAAGAAATTTGAGGACACATACTTAGGGAGTAAACATAGACTTAGGAAGACTGACAGTAGTCCAAAAATAGGGATGATATTTTGGGGTAGAAGAATGAAAGTAAATAGTAAGAAACACAAAAAGATTTAAGAGATAGGAGGTAAAGTCAACAGAACTTGTTAATGAATTGCATGTGTGATGTAAGGAAAAAGAATGTGCCAAGTACGAACGACTCCCAGACTTTGGCTTAAGAAAGTGCTGGAAGGCATGACGATTCCTGAGTTTTACAACATGAAGTGAAGATAAATTTGGTCTCAGCCATGATGTATTTAAGATGCCTGTGAGATAATCAGAGATGCTGAATAAAGAGTTCCTGGAAAATACATGTCTGGTACTCCAAGGAGAGATTCAGGTGAGAATCTAAGATTGGTTCATATAAAGATGGTACTTGAGCAAGTAATATTTTCTCTTCAGTACTGGGGATTGAACCCAGGGGCACTTTACCACTGAGCCACACTCCCGGTCCTTTTTATTTTGAGTCATAGTCTCGCTAAATCTAGCCTAGCACCTGCCAACCTCCTGCCTCAGTCTCCCGAGTTCCTGGGATTACAGGAGTGCACTATCATGCCGTTCTCAAAGATGCTCCTTGACACTTGTATGAATATGACCACTGATGGATCTGAGGAATGATAGGACTGAGCCTGGAAGATCTCTTGACTCTTAAATGCCTGATCCTAGAAGATGGGCCAGCAAAGAAAGAATAGAGAAATCTGAGAACCGGGAAAGAAGGATGTCACATATGCCAACAGAAATCAGTACCTGGACCCTATAAAGTGAAACAAGTACTATGAGAACTCGAGCTAGAAAATAAAGGGATTTTCAGCATTAAGTTTCTCAGGATACAAACCTTGGCTTTCATCTTTCCTAAGAAATATATTGTAAGATTTAACTAGAAAGAGTGGCCCAAACATTGTTAATTGGAAATAGAAGATCAAGATATACGAATTAAAATAAACAGCTGTTTCAGATGATTCCTATCTATAGGTCCAGGTAAGTTGCATTCTAGGGATGAAAATTAAAACATCACAATTATAATAATAATAGCTGTTTGTTGAAAACCTTTCACTGAAAATCTTTATGTCCAACCTGTAGGCAGCATGAAATGAACAAAAGGGATATCTGTCTTCCAAGATTTGCCTAAACCAAGCCACACCCTGGCACACTGGCTTCATGTCTCCTTTTCCTGCTCTGTGTCTATTTCTGTTGACCTGCATCCCCATCCCCAAAACCAGTTCACTGTAGTTTCTCTCTTCCCTTTTGACTCGGTGCATTTGAACTGGGCACATATGAATCAGTCTCTGGCTTCACCTCCCGAAGTCTTCTGGACCAGAGCTCACAGGTAACTCAAAATCTACAGACCAGGAGACCCATGCCTGCCACATTCCCAAGGTGGGTTGAATATCAATTTCCTTCCTTCCTTCCTTCCCTCCTTCCTTCCTTCCATCCTTTATTTCTTTTTGTGGTACTGGAGATTGAACTCAGGGGCACTCGACCACGGAACTGCATCCCCAGCCTTGTTTTGTATTTTAATTAGAGATAGCCTCTCAACTGGGTTGCTTAGGGCCTCACTAAATTGCTGAGGCTGGCTTTGAACTCATGATCCTCCTGTCTCATCCTCCTAAGCCACTGGGGTTACAGGTGTGCCCACCACACCCGGCTAAATATCAATTCTTGATTATGATGGTAATCACTTACAAATTAGATGTGCAACAATATCAAAGAACATCAGCAAATAGTACTTGAGCAATGATGAAGGCAGACACAGAGAGAAATAAATGTTCCATCAAGAAATCCCAGGTTTAGAATAATGTAGACACAAACTATGTTGATTTCATCTAAACATGTCCAACACGAGATTAAGTGATGTGATGCCTCAAAGGCAATTCTAAACTGTTTTAAAATAAATAGATCCTTTCCTGTATTACAATTTTTACAAACCTCAAATCAATTTGCCTCCTCATCATATTAGGACACATCACATAATAATCACCATGGTATTTATCAGGAATATGCAAGAAAGAAGACTTACAAATACAATCTTCACTTTGATGTAGACATGTTTGCACTGAGGAGTCTCACTCATGACATCACGGGCCTTCAATAAGCACTAGCAATGGATTGTGATCAAACTTCTAATTTTTTGGTGAAAGGAATACTTTCAGGACTACAAATGTCCTCCCCAATAAAAACTTCTAGCTCTATTGAAATAGTACACCCATCACTAGACAACATTCTATATGTAGTCCCTTTTGATAAAGCATCTACAATAGACCTCTTTTCCCAAAGATAGTGCACACTCTGGAAATTAACAGTGAGAATCATGTAGCCTGATAAAATTCTAAAATATCTGAATTGTAAGCAATTTAAAAAGGAATCAGCAATTAAAGGATCCGGGATATATTCACTAAGTCAAATTGAACTCGATACACTTCCTATTTTTAATATATTTAATGTGATAGAAGACTAAGAATTGTTAGTTCTGTGAACAACATGCTGGAGCCCAGAATATTTAAGCATAAATATAAGCAACAGTTCATCAAATAGATGGATGTCAGCCTAAAGCAGCACACAACAGTTTATTACTAGGTTGTCCTGACCCTCTACAATAAGATGAAGGTCTTTCTCATAAATCTAAAAATGAATCGTGGAGTGGTAGTTAATATGTTATAAACCAAAATCAAAATTCAAATGTCTTCATAAAGTGGGGACGAAAGATGAGAGTCATAATGTAATACCTTAAATTGAGGCTGG
Organism: Marmota marmota marmota; assembly: GCF_001458135.2. Lineage (NCBI taxonomy): Eukaryota > Metazoa > Chordata > Mammalia > Rodentia > Sciuridae > Marmota > Marmota marmota. The sequence goes on from NW_025999990.1 coordinate 33,232,921, forward strand.
CCTCAAACTTGTGATTCTCCTGTCTTAGCCTCCCAAATCACTGGCATTACAGGTAGGCACCACCACCCCCTTCTAAAAACATGGTTTCTAATACATATGTACATAATGGTACCAAATTATTCTTTGCTTATCAGAAAAAAATTTTAAACCACTGGATTGGGATCAAGGAGCCAACAATTTAGTGCATTAATAAAATTAGAGACCAGATAATGAAGACCAGATAAATGACTCTAAAATCAGGCCATAAGAAGTAATCACAGAAAAAGGATTTTTTCACTGAAAATGAAGTAAAATTTTGCTGATATTGCAAAAGTCTCCTACAAATTCAAAAGCAAAGAAGATAATTATATATTATTTATATTTTAATCAAACTAGATTTGAAATTATGAAATCATTTTATGGAAATCATTTTGATGGGATGTCATCATGCTGCAGCATGAAAACATTCTGTAAAATCTCACTAGCTCAGAAAGTACTTCTCTCAGCTCCATGGCTCCAGTTCCACAGACTTAATTACTGTTTTCTTTTTGCTAAGCCGTCATCTCTGCTCTGGTTAATTTTCTTCATAATCTGCTGGCATTCTTCAGCTTGCAAATTGAAAGCATAAATTTCAAAAGGCACAATTTAAACTTTTTTCTCCTAATAAAACTACTTCACTTAATATTACCACACTTTGTAATCTGTTTTAAAAAAAATTCAAACCTAAAGAAATTTTTCAAGACTGTTCCAATAAATTCTCTTATTATCTATTGTCTTCACGCATTAGAATTTTCTTACATTTGTTTATCTGTGTGTCTTTCCTATTAGCTTAACCATTTGAGAACAAATTGTAAATGTCATGACCTAGTATTTCTGATGCATCTCCTAGGAATAAGGACATTCTCTTGCCCATCCACTATACATACTGGTGGAGAAATAGATACATAGATCGATGGAATGGAACAGAGAACCCCCAAAATGACACACAAATAAGTTTTTTTTACAAAACTGTAAAAGCAAATTCAATGCAGGATGGATAAATTTTTCAACAAATGGTGCTGTACCACATGGATACTCATAGGCCAAAAAGAAAATAAAAAAGAACTTCAGCCTAAATACCATCGTTTATACAAAAATTAACTCTATACAGAGTATAGATTTAAATGTAAAGCATACAATTTGGTGGGTATAGTGGTGCATGCCTGTAATGCCAGCTACTTAGGAGTCTGAAGCAGAAGGACCACAAGTTCAAGGCCAGCCTCAGCAATTTAGCAAGATCTTGACCCAATATAAAATAAAAATGGCTAGGGATATAGCTCAACTGAGTGGTGCCCTCCTAGACAATGCCCAGTGCCAAAAAAACAGTAAAGCAAACTATTTACAACTTTTAGAGGAAAATAATAGGAAAAAATTAGCAGGACATAAGGCTAGGTGAAGAGTTCGTACACACGACACCAAAAGTATAATCTATAAAAGAAAAAAAATTAATAAATTGGACTTCATCAAAATTAAAAACATCCCTCTGTGGAAAAAAAATCAGAACAGTGAGGAAAACTATAGCTAGGAAGAAAATATCTGCAAACAAAATACCTGACAAAGTACTTGGATGTAGCATATATGAAGAATATCTAAACTCAAGAGGAGAAAAATAAATAATCCAATTAAAATATGGGCAAAGGATATGAACAAACATTTCATTGAAGATAATATACAACATGTTAAATAAACATGTTAAAACATATTCAACATCATTAGACATTAAAAAAATACAAATTAAAACTACAATGAGATATCAATATATGCCTATTTAAACAGCTATAATTAAAAAGCTCATAATTCCAAATGCTGGCAAAGGTATGGAAAAACTGGAACTCATACATTGCTGGAAGAACTGGTATAGCCAATCTAAAAAATAGTTTGGCAGTTTGTTATAAAACTACATATATATACCTACAATATAACTACTAAATTCAAGAAATTTTACAGTTTTGTCACACTATTATCTAATATCAATTGGCATTTGAATTTAACAGTTGTCTCAATTAATGTCCTTTTAAAGATAATCTTCCCCCATGAATTCATATGTTCTTAGCCAGTTAGAAACAAGTTGTTTTTACCATGTACACAGGGTTAATTTTAAATTGTATTTTGTTTTAGATACCTTAGTAATTTAATAATACAAAGATGACTAATAAGTAAGGTTTTTTTACAAAAGCTGAAAGAAGTAATGAGACCTGGCTTTCTGATTTTCAAGGGGAAAAGAAATAAAAGTAGATTGGAAATGACTGAAAGAGTGCTTGTTACATATTCATATTGTCTTAATTTATGAGGAAGGACATATCTATCTTCATTTTTTTTTTTTTTTTTGGTACCAAGTATTGAACCTAGGGCCACTTAACCACTGAGCCACATCCCCAGTCCTTTTTTTATTTTGAGACAGGATCTTGCTAAATTGCTTAGGACTTGACTAAGTTGCTGAGGCTGACTTTGAACTTGCAGTCCTCTACCTCAGCCTCTGGAGCTGCTGGGATTATAGGAATGTGCCATCATTCCTGGCTCTATCTTCATTTTGTAAATAAAGAAATCTGGACTGTATTATAGAGATTAAATGACTTAGCCAAATCAACAGTAAATGGTGGAAGCTGGTTTCAAACCCAAGATCAAATGATTTAGAGCTTATGTTCAACTATTCTGCCTTTCAAAAATTCCATGAACTTACATTTTATGTTACTTTTGGAGGAACCTGAATCCCTTCAGTTAAGTTTTTTTTTTTTCTGTTTAGAATGCTTTTCTAGCAGGCTTGGTTGTTTGCTTTCCAGATTAGTGGCTAGGTAGATAATAAGAGCAAGATCAATATAGAACCATTACAGACACATAATTTAAGAATTGAAAGCAATCAAAATGTGTAGTTAGACCAGTAGTACATCCATACATTGGAATGTATGAAACTAGCTGGGCATGGTGGTGCACACCTGCAATTCCAGCTACTGGTGAAACAGGCAGGAGAATCAAAAGTCCCAAGCCAGCCTGGGCAATTTAGCAGGTTCCTATCTCAAAATAAAATTTTAAAAGGGTGGGGGGTGTAGTTCAGTGGTAAAATTCCCCTTGGTTCAATCCCTAATACCACCACCACCAATAAATAAATAAATAAATAAATAAATAAATAAATAAATAAATAAATAAATAAAAGAATGCATAAAAAACTTAAAAGTATCACTGCCCATATACTGTGGGAAGTGGTGCATGCCTGTAATCCCAACTACTTAGGAGGCTGAGGCAGAAGGATCCCAAATTCAAGGCTAACCTGGACAACTTAGTGAGACTGTCTCAAAATAAAATAAAATAAAGGAGTAGAGGAAAATGGCGAACTAGAGGAACCCACTTGATAGGAGCAGTTCTCTGAAACTGAATCAAAACAACAGTCCCGGTGTTACATTGAAGTAGAAAGGCTGTGGGAAAGCACCTGGAGGCAAACAACCAGATGAAAAACAGAAATATTGATTTTTAGGGGCTGGGGATGTAGCTCAGTGATAAGGCGCTTGCCCAGCTTGCATGAGACCATGGGATCAATCCCCAGTAACACACACACACACACACACACAAAAAAAATGTTGGTTCTTGGAATAGAAAAAACACTGAGATTGTTGGGACTGGCCCCAAATGGCAGTTAGACTCCCTCTCCGAAGCCTCTGTGTTATGTTTTATGTGTGTGACCAAGGCCATGAATCAGATGTTATGGTAGTGTGTAGTCAAGGTCAGAAACACTCTGATTCAGTGCATATACTCAAGGTCATTAACATTTGCTTGTGGGGATGCATCTGCTCATGTAACCTATTGGCAGTGGGCCTTCTTTGTTTGGCCTGCATGTAAAGAAGGCCTATATAAATGGCTTGGGGGGCTGGCTAGGGGCTTTTGACACCTCCAAACAAAGGATGACCAATATTCCCACCATGCCTCACATCTTCTTTCAACTGCTAGATATTGTTTCTAGGGGCTGGGATGTAGCTCAGTGAAGTAGACCTGCTTCTCAGGTCTGACAGAGATACTATCAAGAGAGCCAGCACATGAGAGTCAGCACTCCTCAGCAGTGTTAATTTAAGAGGGGAAGCAGGACCAATTCAAAAAGACTCTGGTTGGACTTTCTAGTTGAGATTAGAAATCCTTTCAATTTTCCATTTTTCTGTCCCTGTTTCTTATTCCTTTTTTTTTTTTTTTTTATCTTGTTCGTGGTATTTGTTCTTTTTGATGCAGGATCCAACAGCCACTTGTGCTTTGCTTTTCACTGGATAGGTACGTGCCCAAGCCATAATTCCATCTGGACACAGAAGTGAAACTATGGCATGGACTTAGGGGAAGTTCTGGGGAGCAACAGGGGAAATGGCTGTCAGTCTTCAGAATGGAGAATGAAGGATACTTTCATTTCAATCTGCCAGTCTGAACTCTAATGATAAAGGAGTGAGGCTGACAGGCTATAGAACTGGGATGGATCAAGGTCAGGTGAAAAGAAGTGACCTGCTATATCTTAATATGGACCCCACCACTTCCTCTTATGCCCAGAAGGATCTAGAGGATCTGCTGATGCAACCTGAACACTCTCCACCCACCTCCCCCAAGCATATGGATAAAGATTCAGAATGAGGGGTATGGTACAATTGAGATTGGCCCACAGACTGGTGCAATCCAAATTGCTTCACAGGCTTTCTAGGTGAGGAGGATGGCTAGAAGTGCCCACCAGAGCTGCACTCCCATCTCTGGTTGAAATAACAGCCATTTGAAAGCAAATTCTTCTCTGAAACAGTCTACATTCCCCCAATACTTGCTGCCAAGCAAAGAGGGGATGGAGGTAAGGATATGGACTTTCTTAAATTTGATGGGTTTGGGTCAGAGCTGTACCAATAGTACAAAAATTGTGTCACACCTCATCCCATAGCTGAAGGATTCTAAAATCAAAACCTCTAGAAAGGGTTAGGGTTGTGGCTCAGTGGAAAAGTGATCACCTAGCAAGTGTCTCACACTGGATTCAATCCTCAATACCACATAAAATTAAATAAAGGTATTGTGTTCCATCTACAACTAAAAAAATGTATTTTTTAAAAAACCCCCTAGAAAGATGTCAACCTTTTTATGATCGTTGTTGTATTAGCTGCTTTATGTAAAGTGATTTCAAGTGGCTTCTGGTTATTTTTGTTTTTTTCAGACTTCTACCTAATTTTATCTACTTGGTCTATTAAATGGTTCCTTTTCAATACCTCTTTTCTTCTTTCTCATCTTCTTTCCTTTCTCCTTTTTCTTTTCTTATTTTATCTTGTCTCCCTTCTCTTCACTACCCTTTATCCCTCCCTCTATTTTTTTCCATTCTTCCAGTACAATTTAGTATCAATAAGTATATTACTATATTTAATGCTTAACTTTTCAGTCTATTCTATATTATTTATCATTCAATTTTCTCATTGGTTAATAGATTGTAGAAGACATTAGTAGAAAGTTTATAAATATATATTGATATATGGTTTAATAGTAAGTTACCACTGTTACTGGCAATTACTCTGTCCTTGAAAGTGGTACTAGTGGTTGAATTAAGCACCTTGATTATAACTACTGGATGTTTTGAAGCTCAGATATATCCCCCAGCTCAGGAAAGATTTAAAAACTGCTCACTAAAAGACCCTCACATAATAGAAGAGGAATCCAACACAACAGATGCTCAAACAATGTGGAATTACTGAAAATATGAAGAAACAAGCCAACAAAATGTCTCCAAATGTTGAAAACAACCAATATCTGAATCCACAGATATAAAAATGAATGAAATCCCAACAAATTCAAAAACTTGATTGTGAAAATGATTAATGAATTTAAAGAAGGTCTAATGAACTAAAGAAGAAATACAAGATATGAAAGAACATCTCAATAAAGAGAGAGATTCAGAAAAACAAACAGCTTAGAAATGAAAGGCTTAACAAATCAAATAAAAATTCAGTTGAAAAATCTCTCCAATAGTTTGTATCAAGTAGAAGACAGACTATCAGAGATAGATGACAAGGTAGCTGAAGGCTCACCTTGAACATTCAGATAGTATTAAAAAAAAAAAAGAAAGAAAAATAATGATTATTGGCATATGCAATATATTCTGGGACGTTAAGGGACCAAAATTAAGACTCACAGGGATTCAGGAAGGAGCAGAAATACAAGTTAATGCATTGATAATCTATGCAGTGAAATAATAACATAGAATTTTTCAAACCTTGGGAATGAGTTGGACATTCAAATGCTGATGAGCCAAAAATAGGTAGGAGAAGAAAAGAACCTCTCCATGACACAAGCACAAAATGAAGATCAAACAAAGAATTTTCAAGGCTACAAGAGATGGCAGGTCACATTTAGAGGAAAGCCAATCATAATAACATCAAATTTCCAAATAGAAACTCTGAAGTCTAGGACTTGGAACAATGTATTACAATCCCTGAAGGAAACTAACTGCCGACCATGATTGGTATATTCAGCAAACCAATCCTTCAGAATTGAAGAAATTAACCTCTACTAAAGGAATTCATTGACTAATCAGAATTGCAGAAGATATTCAAGGGAAGCTCCCACCGGGCGCCAAGCCATCCCGAACTAGGAAGGCTCCCACCGCGCGCCAAACCAGACCGGAGGAGGAAGTCTGGCCCCGCCCCGTGTGCTGGTGTGGAGGAAGCCCATCAACCCTTAAAGCCCATCAAAAGGGGTGTGGCTTCCAACACCGTTCTGCGGCTGATCCAGGTACCCGGTTTCCAACTCCCCCACCCTTAGCTGCGATAACTCAAAATATTTCCCACAAGCTTTTGGGGGTTGTAGCTATCAACGCAAAACAACAGCTGTACAGGCACCTGGTTTCTACCTCAGAGACTAGAGTAGGGAAGATACAGGTGGAAGCTCATGTCCTTTCACACTGGCTATACCCACCACCCGGAATACAGAGGCTCAAGCTAGGAATAGACAACGTCATCTACTGGAAGCAAGGAAAACAGAGTTCTGAGAGACTTTTTTTTTTCTTTTTTTTTCATCTTTCTTTCTCTCTTTTCTTCTCTCTCTTCCACAACTTCAACATAAGTGAAACCAAGAACTGTGCATGAACAACCGAATTACCAAGTAATATAATATAGAGGAAATTCATATACCCCACCTTCCCCCCCTTTTTTTCTTTATTTCTATCTTACTTTCCTTTTCCTTCTCTTATTTCTCTTTTCTTCCTTGTTATTTTTTTTTTCTCTTCTCTTTCGTATTCTGTCTATCCCACTTTCAATCTCCTAACTTTTGCTATCTATACGTAGGGTAACTATCTAAATACAGATAGGAGGTTGAATCTATAAATTCTTCCATAAATTACCAGCCTATTGGTTAGAATTCTCCAAAGATGCTAAGTTAGTTTAACCTCATACCCTCACTCCTTTCCCTCTAAGTATAACATCCTTCGTCTGAAATTAAGTTTTCTATATGCCACCAGATATGGTACGCCTTTTATGAAACTAATGAATATATTCTTAAGTAATAATTAAAACCAATATCTATAGACTTAGAATCTAACTATAAATGTATTAAGAATGAAAATTTGTGCTTAGATAATGTGCTGTTGATATTGGGAACTGTTAATATTGTCTTTCTCCGCAAAAGAGGGATTTTGGAGCTATACAAGAACAATACAAATATATAAGGGGAAAAACATTAACACAACAGTTTCACAAAACTAGAAAGAATCATGAGCAGTATGAAAAGACAAGGAAAGAAAGGACCACAAACAATACAGGTCAATTCAACAATAGACGAGGTAATATCTGCAGCAGATGGAATGTCAAAGAGTTCAGAAAATACATGCTTCAGATGATCTGGAATTTCAAGGAAGACATTATACAGCAAATTCAGACAATGAAAAATCACTTTGACAATGAACTACATAAACAAATCCAAGAAGCAAAAGAGCAACTCTATAGGGAGATAGAGGATATAAAAAACAAACAAACAGAAATCCTGGAAATGCAGGAAACAATAAACCAAATTAAAAACTCAAATGAGAGTATTACCAGCAGAGTAGAACACTTAGAAGATAGAACTTCAGACAACGAAGACAAAGTTTTTCAACTTGAAAAGAACATAGACAGCTCAGCGAGAATGTTAAGAAATCATGAGCAGAACATCCAAGAATTATGGGATAACATAAAGAAACCAAACCTAAGAGTTATTGGGATACAAGAGGGTATAGAGGTCCAAACCAAGGGAATGAGCAATCTATTCAATGAAATAATACTAGAAAACTTCCCAGACTTAAAGAATGAAAAAGAAATCCAAATACTAGAAGCCTACAGGACACCGAATGTACAAAATCATAAGAGATCCACACCAAGACACATAATAATGAAGATGCCCAACATACAGAATAAGGAGAGAATCTTAAAAGCCACAAGAGAGAGGAAGCAGATTACATTTAGGGGTAAACCAATCAGGATAACTGCTGATCTTTCAACACAGACTCTGAAAGCTAGAAGATCCTGGAACAACATATTTCAAATGCTGAAAGAAAAAGGGTTCCAACCAAGAATCATGTATCCAGCGAAATTAAGCTTCAGGATTGAAGATGAAATAAAAATCTTCCACGATAAACAAAAGTTAAAAGAATTTGCAGCTAGAAAACCAGCTCTTCAAAACATCCTTGGCAAAACATTACAGGAAGAGGAAATGAAAAATAACAATGAAAACCAACAGCGGGAGGTAGTACAGTAAAGGAAAAACTAATCATAGAGGAAAAACAAATCATGTTAAGTAACATACATAATCAAATATGGCTGGAAATACAAACCATATCTCAATAGTAACCCTAAATGTTAATGGCTTAAATGCACCAATCAAAAGACATAGGCTAGTAGAATGGATTAAAAAAAAAGATCCAACAATATGCTGCCTACAGGAGACTCATCTGATAGGAAAAGACATACACAGACTGAAGGTGAAAGGTTGGGAAAAATCATATCACTCATACGGACCCCGGAAGCAAGCAGGGGTGTCCATACTTGTATCAAATAAAATAGACTTCAAGCCAAAGTTAATCAAAAGGGATAAACAAGGACACTACATACTGCTCAAGGGAACCATACACCAACAAGACTTGACGATCATTAATATATATGCCCCAAACAATGGTGCAGCTACGTTCATCAAACAAACTCTTCTCAAGTTCAAGAGTCAAATAGACCACAACACAATAATCATGGGAGATTTTAACACACCTCTCTCACCACTGGACAGATCTTCCAAACAAAAGTTGAATAAAGAAACCATAGAGCTCAATAATACAATTAATAATTTAGACTTAATTGATATATACAGAATATACCACCCAACATCAAGCGGATACACTTTCTTCTCAGCAGCACATGGATCCTTCTCAAAAATAGACCATATATTATGTCACAGGGCAAATCTTAGCAATTACAAAGGAGTAGAGATACTACCATGCATTTTATCTGATCATAATGGAATGAAATTGGAAATCAATAATAAAATGAGAAAGGAAAAATCCTACATCACATGGAGATTAAACAATATGCTACTGAATGAACAAAGGGTTACAGAAGACATCAAAGAGGAAATTAAAAAATTCTTAGAGGTAAATGAAAACTCAGACACAACATATCGAAATCTCTGGGACACTATGAAAGCAGTACTAAGAGGAAAATTCATTTCATGGAGTTCATTCCTTAAAAGAAGGAAAAGCCAACAAATAAATGACCTCACACTACACCTCGAAGCCTTAGAAAAAGAAGAACAAATCAGCAGCAAATACAGTAGAAGGCAAGAAATAATTAAAATTAGAGCTGAAATCAATGAAATCGAAACAAAAGAAACAATCGAAAAAATTGACAAAACTAAAAGTTGGTTCTTTGAAAAAATAAATAAGATTGATAGACCACTAGCCACGCTAACAAAGAGAAGAAGAGAGAGAACCCAAATTACTAGCTTACGGGATGAAAAAGGCAACATCACAACAGACAATTCAGAAATACAGAAGATAATTAGAAATTATTTTGAAACCCTATACTCTAATAAAATAGAAGATAGTGAAGGCATCGATAAATTCCTTAAGACATATGAACTACCCAGATTGAGTCAGGATGATATAAACAACCTAAACAGACCAATATCAAGTGAGGAAATAGAAGAAGCCATCAAAAGACTACCAACCAAGAAAAGCCCAGGACCGGATGGATATACAGCAGAGTTTTACAAGAACTTTAAAGAAGAACTAATACCAATACTCTACAATCTATTTCAGGAGATAGAAAAAGAGGGAGAACTTCCAAATTCATTCTATGAGGCCAATATCACCCTGATTCCCAAACCAGATAAAGACACCTCAAAGAAAGAAAACTACAGACCAATATCCCTAATGAATTTAGATGCAAAAATCCTCAATAAAATTCTGGCAAATCGGATACAAAAACATATCAAAAAGATCGTGCACCATGATCAAGTAGGATTCATCCCTGGGATGCAAGGCTGGTTCAATATACGGAAATCAATAAATGTTATTCACCACATCAATAGACTTAAAAATAAGAACCATATGATCATCTCGATAGATGCGGAAAAAGCATTCGACAAAGTACAGCATCCCTTTATGTTCAAAACTCTAGAAAAACTAGGGATAACAGGAACATACCTCAATATTGTAAAAGCAATCTATGCTAAGCCTCAGGCTAGCATCATTCTGAATGGAGAAAAACTGAAGGCATTCCCTCTAAAATCTGGAACAAGACAGGGATGCCCTCTCTCTCCACTTCTGTTCAACATAGTTCTCGAAACACTGGCCAGAGCAATTAGACAGACGAAAGAAATTAAAGGCATCAAAATAGGAAAAGAAGAACTTAAATTATCACTATTTGCAGATGATATGATTCTATACCTAGCAGACCCAAAAGGCTCTACAAAGAAACTATTAGAGCTAATAAATGAATTCAGCAAAGTGGCAGGATATAAAATCAACACGCATAAATCAAAGGCATTCCTGTATATCAGCGACAAATCCTCTGAAATGGAAATGAGGACAACCACTCCATTCACAATATCTTCAAAAAAAATAAAATACTTGGGAATCAACCTAACAAAAGAGGTGAAAGACTTATACAATGAAAACTACAGAACCCTAAAGAGAGAAATAGAAGAAGATCTTAGAAGATGGAAAAATATACCCTGTTCATGGATAGGCAGAACTAACATCATCAAAATGGCGATATTACCAAAAGTTCTCTATAGGTTTAATGCAATGCCAATCAAAATCCCAACGGCATTTCTTGTAGAAATAGAGAAAGCAATCATGAAATTCATATGGAAAAATAAAAGACCCAGAATAGCAAAAACAATGCTAAGCAGGAAGTGTGAATCAGGCGGTATAGCGATACCAGACTTCAAACTATACTACAGAGCAATAGTAACAAAAACAGCATGGTACTGGTACCAAAACAGGCGGGTGGACCAATGGTACAGAATAGAGGACACAGAAACCAATCCACAAAACTACAACTATCTTATATTTGATAAAGGGGCTAAAAGCATGCAATGGAGGAAGGATAGCATCTTCAACAAATGGTGCTGGGAAAACTGGAAATCCATATGCAACAAAATGAAACTGAATCCCTTTCTCTCGCCATGCACAAAAGTTAATTCAAAATGGATCAAGGAGCTTGATATCAAATCAGAGACACGCCGTCTGATAGAAGAAAAAGTTGGCTACGATCTACATACTGTGGGGTCGGGCTCCAAATTCCTCAATAGGACACCCATAGCACAAAAGTTAATAACTAGAATCAACAAATGGGACTTACTCAAACTAAAAAGTTTTTTCTCAGCAAAAGAAACAATAAGAGAGGTAAATAGGGAGCCTACACCCTGGGAACAAATCTTTACTCCTCACACTTCAGATAGAGCCCTAATATCCAGAGTATACAAAGAACTCAAAAAATTAGACAATAAGAGAACAAACAACCCAATCAACAAATGGGCCAAGGACCTGAACAGACACTTCTCAGAGGAGGACATACAGTCAATCAACAAGTACATGAAAAAATGCTCACCATCTCTAGCTGTCAGAGAAATGCAAATCAAAACCACCCTAAGATACCATCTCACTCCAGTAAGATTGGCAGCCATTATGAAGTCAAACAACAACAAGTGCTGGCGAGGATGTGGGGAAAAGGGTACACTTGTACATTGCTGGTGGGACTGCAAATTGGTGCAGCCAATTTGGAAAGCAGTATGGAGATTTCTTGGAAAGCTGGGAATGGAGCCACCATTTGACCCAGCTATTCCCCTTCTTGGTCTATTCCCTAAAGACCTAAAAAGAGCATGCTACAGGGACACTGCTACATCGATGTTCATAGCAGCACAATTCACAATAGCAAGACTGTGGAACCAACCTAGATGCCCTTCAATAGACGAATGGATAAAAAAAATGTGGCATTTATACACAATGGAGTATTACTCTGCATTAAAAAATGACAAAATCATAGAATTTACAGGGAAATGGATGGCATTAGAGCAGATTATGCTAAGTGAAGCTAGCCAATCCCTAAAAAACAAATGCCAAATGTCTTCTTTGATATAAGGAGAGTAACTAAGAACAGAGTAGGGACGAAGAGCAGGAGAAGAAGATTAACATTTAACAGGGATGAGAGGTGGGAGGGAAAGGGAGAGAGAAGGGAAATTGCATGGAAATGGAAGGTGACCCTCATTGTTATACAAAATTACATATAAGAGGATGTGAGGGGAAAGGGGAAAAAATATCAAGGGAGAGAAATGAATTACAGTAGAAGGGGTAGAGATAGAAGATGGGAGGGGAGGGGAGGGGGGATAGTAGAGAATAGGAAAGATAGCAGAATACAACAGTCACTAGTATGGCAAGATGTAAAAACGTGGATGTGTAACCGATGTGATTCTTCAATCTGTATACGGGGTAAAAATGGGAGTTCATAAACCACTTGAATCAAATGTATGAAATATGATATGTCAAGAGCTTTGTAATGTTTTGAACAACCAATAAATATATATATATAAAAAGAACATATTCAAGGAACTCATACACACAGAAATAGAAGATAACAGCAACGAGAGAGGCTGGGAAAGAAAGGAATAAAGTTCATTAAGAGTAAACAAGCAAATAAGAATCAGGATCAAATTAAACATTAGAATAAATCAAAATGGCAGGAAACAATAAAAACCTCTATAATAACACTGAATACAAATGGTCTCAATTCTCCAATTAAAATACAGACTGACAGATTGGATTAAAAAATAAAGCTCAACTATATCTTGCCTACAAGAAACACACTTCACAGAAAAGACATCCACAGACTGAAGTAACAGGATGGAAATTTATATTCCATGCAAATGAAACCTGAAAGCAAGCATCAGTAGTTACTCTCATATCTAATAAAGCACACTAGAATTAGAACCAGAATTAGTCTGAAGACACCATAAAGGCCACTCACTACATTCTGGTAAAGGGAATAGTCCATCAAGATTTCAATCCTAATTATATAAAATAAAGATTTCAAGAAAATGATCCTTCTTATATAAAACAAACACAACTCCACTTAAGGCTCAGATGGATCCTAATACAATAACACTAAGTGACTTCCATACACCTCTCTCACAAATATAGGACATCTAGACATAAAATCAGCAAAGATGTTTTAGACTTAAAACATGCTATAAATCAAAACAGACTTAACAGACAACTACAGAATATTTCATCTGACAGGTGAATACACTTTCTTCTCAACTGCTACATGAAACTTTTTTCCAAAATAGTTCATGGTTTAGTCCACAAAGTAAACAAAATATTTTAAAAATGTAATTCCTTGCATCTTACCACGTTCTAATGAAATAAAATTAGAAATCAAAAGCATCAAAAACTAGAAAATAATTTAAACACATGGAATTAAACAATATATTTTTTAAGGTGTCACTGAAATAATCAGGAAAGAAACTTAAAGATTCTTAGAATTAAATGAGAATAGAGATGCCAAGATAACAATCTCTGGAACACCTACAAAAGCGGTTCTGAAAAGAAAGTTTATAGCTTTGAGTGCCTACATAAGAAAATGAGTCTTAAGCAACTTACTGAGACCCTGTCTCAAAATAAAATATTAAAAAAGGGCTGGGGATATTGGCTCAGTGGTTGAGCAGCCCCTGGGCTCAATCCCTGGTACAAAAAAAGAAGAAAGAGAAAGAAAGAAAATCAGAAAACAAAATAAACAACCTAAATTGATTTGGAAAAATAACAGTAAACCAATTCCAAAACTAATAGAAGAAAGGAAATAATAAAGATCAGAGCCAAAATTAATGAAATAAAGAATAAAAATTATAAAGATCAATTGAACAAAGATTTGGTTCTTTTAAACACTAAACAAGATTGATACACCCTTAACCAAACTCACCGAGAGAGAGAAAAGAAAAATCAATAAAAATAGAGATAAAACAAAGATATCACAACAGACATCACTGAAATCCAGTTGAGCACGAGGGACTATTTTGAAAATGTGTATCCCAATAAATTAGAAAATCTAGAAGAAATGAACAAATTTCTAGACACGTATAAACCTTCTAAAATCAGCCCAAGAAGATATAGAAAACTCAGGCCAATAATAATAATATTGAAGGAATAATAAAAAGCTTCCCAACAAAGAAAAGCCTAGGACCTGATGGGTTTTCAGCTGAAATCTACCAGACCTAATGCCAATGTTTCTCAAAATATTCCATAAAACATAAAGAATGGGAACACTTCCAAATTTTCTTTCCATGAAGCTAGTATCACACTGATATCGAAACCAGAGGCTATGTCAAAGAAAGAAAACTAGACAAATATCCCTGATGAACACAGATGTAAAAATCCTTAATAAAGTATTAGCAAATAGAATATAATACCACATTACTATGATCAAGAGTTTCATTTAAGGAATGCAAGAATAGTTCAATATACACAAATTAATAAATATAATATATCACATAATATAACCAAGGACAAAATCACGTCATCTCAATATATGCAGCACCCATTCACGATAAAAACATTGAAGAAACTATATAAAAGGAACTTATCTCAACATCGCAAAGGCCATATACAACAAACACAAAGCCAAGGCGATACTGATTAGGGAAAAACTAAAAGCATTTCCTCTAAAATCAGGAACAAGATAATGATGTCCACCCTCAGCACTCCTTCCCAATATAGTACTTGAAACTTCAGCCACAGCAACTAGACAAAAGAAGAATATTAAAGGGATACAAATAAAAAAGAAGTAAAATTATCACTGTTTGCATATGACATGATCCTATACTTAGAAGATCCTAAAAGCTCTACCAGTAGACTTCTAAAGCTCATAAGCAAATGCAGCAAAGTAGCAGGATACAAAAATCAAATACTAAAATCAACAGCTTTTCTATACAACAATAATGAAATCATTGAGAAACAAATCAGTAAAACAATCCCATTCACAATAGCCTTTAAAACAAACAAAACTTAGGAATAAATCTAATCAAAGGTGAAAGACCTCTACAATGAAAATTACAGAACACTAAAAAGAGAGGAAGACACTAGAAGATGAAAACTACTTTCATGTTCACGGCTAAGCAGAATTAATATTGTTAAAATGGCCATATTACCAAAAGCCCTATACAGATTCAATGCAATCCCCATCAAAATATCAATGACATTCTTCAAAAAACTACAAAAAAAAAAGTGCTACCAGGTGTAGTAATGCACGCCTGTAATTCCACTGGCTAGGGAGGTTGAGGCAGGAGGATCTCGAGTTCAATCCTCAGCAACTTAGTGAGGTCCTAAGCAACTTGGCAAGACCCTGTCTCTAAATACAAAAAAAAAAAAAAAAAAAAAAA
>NW_025999990.1:33248848-33283672 GCF_001458135.2 Marmota marmota marmota
TCCTAAGAACATGCATGGCACGACCTATCTACTAATCAAACAAAAAAAAAAAAACGGCTAAGGATTGTGGCTCAGTGGCTAAGCGCCCCTGAGTTCAATCCTTGTTACAAAAAAAAAAAAAGGTACTAAAATTCATTTAGAAGAAAAAATGACCCAGAATAGTCAAAGCAATTCTGAGAAAGAGACATTATAATACCAGATTTC
The DNA here is from genome assembly GCF_001458135.2 of Marmota marmota marmota. NCBI lineage: Eukaryota > Metazoa > Chordata > Mammalia > Rodentia > Sciuridae > Marmota > Marmota marmota. The sequence continues at coordinate 33,249,053 of NW_025999990.1, forward strand.
AAACTATGCTACAAATGATTATACAAAATTATATTAAAATAGCATGGTACCAGCATAAATAGCCACACAGACCAATAGAATAGAAGACACAAAGACAAACCCATGCAGATACAGTCAACTGATTCTTGACAAAAATACCAAATAAATACATTGAAGAAAAGAAGGGCTTTTTAAAACAAATGGTACTGGGAAAACTGGATATCCATATATAGAAGAATGAAACTAGATCCTTTTACCCTGCACAAAAGTCAATGCAAAATGGTGAGAGCACTTCTAAGTATAGGATCATGTCATATGCAAACAGTGATAATTTTACTTCTTCTTTTCTATTGGTGAGAGTGCTAGAAATTAAAGCAGAAACTTTACAACTGCTAGAAGAAAACATAGAATCACCTTTCAGCATATAGGTCATATAGGTGCAGGCAACGATTTCTTCAATAGGACCCTAAAGCTCAGGAAATAATACTAACAATTAATAAATGACATAGCATTAAATTTAAAAGCTTCTGCACAACAAAGTAATCAATAGACAGCCTACAGAAGGGGAGAAACTCTCTGCCAGATACTCTTTCAACAGAGGATTAATATCCAAAATATACAAAGAACTAAAAAAAAAAAAAAACTTCCCACCAAAAATAATAACCCAATCAATAAATTGTCAAAATGAACCAAATTGACATTAAAAGAAATGCAACATAAATGAAAAAATATTCAACATCTTTAGCAATTATGGAAATGTAAATCAAAACTACCCTGAGATTTCATCTCATTCCAGAGAAAATGCCAACCATTGAGAATTTAAGCAACAATCAATTCTGGCGAGAATACAGGGAAAAATAAACTGTTATACACTATTGATGGGAAAGTAAATTAGTATAATCACTGTGGAAATTAGTATGGAGTTTCCTCAAAAGAATAGGAATGAAACCACCATACCAGCTATACCTTATACTGTATCAGTTGTTGGTATTATCCAACGATTTAAAGTCAGCATCAGCATATTATAAGGGATACATGCATATCCACATGTATAGCAACTCAACTCACAATAACCAAGTTGTGGAATAGCATGATACCAGCATAAATAGCCACACAGATGAACAGAAGACACAGAGACCAGCCTAGGTATCCATAGAAAATATACACACACACATCATGGAGTTCTATTCAGCTACAAAGAATGAAATGTCATTTGCAAGAAAATGAATGGAATGAGAGATCATCATGTTAAGCAAAATAAGCTAGACTCTCAAGGGTTGGGCTGAGGATGTAGCTCAGTGGTAGAGTGCTTGCCTAGCACGTGTGAGGCTCTGGGTTCGATCCTCAGCACCACATAAAAATAAAAAAAACATATTGTGCCCAACTACAACTAAAATAAATATTTTAAAAATAAAGTCAATGGTTGTTATGTTTTCTCATATGTGGGAACTAGAGAGAAAAAAAGGGGGGAACTGAGGAAGATCTCATGGAAGGGAAACCAGTAGAGCAGGGGAAGGGACTCAGGGGAGAGAGGGAGGGAGGGAGGGCAAGGGGAGGAACTGGGGAATAAAATGTCAAATTATCTGCACATACAAATATAGCACAATGAACCTATTTTGAGTAACTTATGCACTAATAAAAAATTGCACTGCTGAATGGATCAAGTCAGAGGCATCAAATTTACTATCAGTCTTCACCAACAAGTATAAAAGCATCTACACTTAAAAATGCCCTTGATGAAACAATGATGTCTTTATATCAAAATCTGACCCTTAAGTAGGTAAATATCCCATGACAAAATGGGATGTACAACAAAGCATGTTTCCTGCTCTGCGAGATGTCTATCTCAAGGAAGTGTACTTATTCAACTGTTTTGAGTTGTGAGCTCAACCACCTTTTTTCATGGCATGGTCATTTTTACTTAAGAGTTTGACAATCATGTTTATTTAGATTTGGGATTTAAAAGCAATGAGTCTGCTGTGCAAGGAAACAACCTTTTTTTTTTTTTTTAACCAATGATAACATTCGAAATTAAGGAAAAATCAGAATTTTAGTTTTCAACTACTCAATTTTTAAAAACTGATAAGATCAGTGGTGATACGATATAGTATAAAAAGTGTTAACATTTGGGAGATGCACATAACTCGGTGCACTATTTTCTGAGGGGCCATTACAGAGTTATAAAATCATGCATAGGTAAAAGATTCACAGCATGTGTGTTAAATTCCAGGCTCTGAAAAAAGAAAAAGATCAGAAAAATTAAAATTAAAATACCAATGGTAATGCAAGGAGCTATTTTAAATCAACAAATATTTTCATCTTCTTAATTTCAAATACAAGTATACCCACAAAAATAAAACCTCTATGAAGTTCTCAATGATTTCTAAGTGTAAAGGGTTCCTGAGACCAAGAAATTCTAGTTCTAAGTGAACATAAAACTGCTTCAAAAACATTTTAAAAAATGACTGTGGTGTAATATATCAATTCTATCTGGAAACAGAAAAATGCAGTTGGTATAAAGTAGCAGGCTCTTTGTACATTACTCAACCCTCAGAAAACATAAATGGCGAGAAAGTTGTCCAAAACCACACAAATATCCACAAGTTGAATCAGCAAAACCAGCCTGGCCCAAGAAATTAGGCTCTGTGTTCTAATCGCCCAACAAAGCTCTTTTCGTTCTTTTCTACTGCAGTCCCTTTAGTTTTTACTTGCTTTGGCTTCTATTCCTAAAAAATTTAGTCCTTATACACTTAAAATCACATTCCACTGGGTAGAACACATGCCTACATTGTATCAAGGGTCTGCATTCAAACTCCAGCACTGCAAATGAATAAATCCTATCCCTAAAAAAATGCCTTCATAACATATAAAAACAGCTTATGGAAAAGGTCAGGTTAGAGCAGTGTAAGGTCATTTGGTTAATAAGACTCTCCGCTTGCCTTTCCTGAGATTATAAGGGGAAGATCAGTTTTCAATTTTTACCTACTTTGGCAACCCCAGAGTCAACAAGATGAACTATTATTGGATGGAATACAATTTTCACAAACATTGAAACCTAACTTCAGAAAAACCGTTTTTCTATTCTGGACAGTTACTGCAGGTAGCTGTAAGGAAGGAAAAAACTGAGAAAAATCTCAAAAAACAATCTTGAGCAAAAAGTAGCTAGATTAAAAATACTTTGTACTTCTACTTATAGAAAGCATAAAAGGAGGAAAAACCATCTGAGCTATTACAGATTGTGTACTGACAGTGGAAGTTGTGACCAGAAATAGGAAGGGGACTCAAGGGATTCCAGTAGTGATTTTCCTTAATGAGTGATTACTCAGGTTACTGTTCATTTTACTACACTTTCAGTATCCCTCACATCCTGTGTTTTTCCTCTCCATATCCTCTGGTGAATGGCTATCTCATCTATCAGTGTCCCATACTCCATACTCACTCCCTTGCCCTGATCATATTAAATCCTGCACAATAGGACCTTTCATTATCAGACTCTTAAAAACTCCTGTTATAAAGTGGGCACGAGGGCACACACCTGTAATCCTGCAACTCTGAAGGCTGATGGAGGAGTATCACAAGTTCAAAGCCATCCCTAAGCAACTTAGCAAGATACTGTCTCAAAAATTATAAAAGGCTGGGGATGTAGCTCAATAGTAAAACTCCTCCAGGGTTCAATCCCTGGTACCAAAAAAAAAAAAAAAAAATCCTGTTCAAGCTAGGCAGAGTGGTACACACCTGAAATCCCAGCAGTTTGGGAGGCTGAGGCAAGAGAATCACAAGTTCAAGACCAACCTATTCAACTTAGCAAGAACCTGTCTTAAAATAAAGGGCTAAGAGGGTAGCTTGGTGTAGAGTACCCCTGGGACCAAACCCCAGGACCAGGGTGGTGGGGAGAATTTCTGTTATATAGGGGTTAGGGATGCAGTTCTGTGATGAGTACATGCTTAGTATGCAGAAAGCCCAGCATCAAAGAAGAAAAAAACATTATCAAGAAAGCTGCATAATCTAATGCAAGTTAATAAGTACACAATAAAATACAGCCATTTAAAAAAAAATACTGCCATTTATCTTTCTCATTTCACCAGTGGGACAGAGTGTAATGTCTATCTTCTCTGTTCCCTAAGATTTAACTTGGTGTTGGGGTAAGATCATGTGGCATGTGTGCTGCAACATGGTTTCCCATTCCCTGTAATCCCCCTTTAATCACATAATTTTCTAATATAACTTCCTCATATGCTTCATTTTCTGCAACTGTGTTGCAGAATTAAAAAAAATATATATTGTACACTAGGTGGCATGGAGTGCATGCTTTATTTCTATCATGAATTTCACACACGTTTTCTGGGTCATACCATTTCTACACAGACTAAAATAGCACCCCATTCTAAAAAGGATTTAGTAGTAGACTTAAGGGGTTTCCATAGAAGTTATAGTTTACTAAAGGTAGTACTTACCAAGCAGCCCAATAGGCATATGACATTGTACCTGCAATAGATTCTTATAGCCCTGGTATCTTGAGAGTAATTACTCCAAATAAAGGTATTTAATTAACCAATTAACTAGCTTTCTGCCTATCAGGGCTTAAAAAATCTTGCTAGATGACCTAGACACTTCATAAAATAGCTTTATAATGTGTTTATTAACATTTAAAATAGATGGAAGGTTTATAAAGTTAAATTCAACAGTATGAGCATGTGATAACTTTTGCCTACTCACTTTTTTAAAACGTACAAAATGGGTTATCATCTATGTGTCTTTCAGGGTGAGTTACGAGAGTTAGATGTTATATTTGCCTCTGGATAAAATTTTCATTAGACACACAGTAGGAGAAAACCACTTTTAATTGAAAAATAAAGCAATACATCTCAAATAAGACTCTGTTTAAACGAACAACATAAACTGTAATTTGTTTAAAGAAAAGGCTTTCCTAAGTGGTACTGTGAAATTTAGGTATCAGTATTAATAGCTTCCCTCCTTTACCCTGACAAATTATTTAAAATAAGAAACTTTTCCCATGAACTTAATTTCCATGAATTAAATGTGTACAGGTTTATCCCTACTTCCAACCCAGTGACAAATGGAGGGGCTATTTTAAACAATTATTTCTATACTTGAACTCCCAGAGAAAAGCAAATACCAAAGTCAATATTTTCCTTATGAAAAAGCTTATATGTAAAACACACAAGACTATTAATATTTAACTCATTCACAAAACTTCAAAATACAATTTCATCAAGATGATCTCTACCAACAATTTTCCTTTAAAGAAGTTTGCAAATTTCAGAATGGTTTAAGTTGACATACACGGGACCCGTTAAACTTTGAAAGAAACTACTAAATTATTGCTTTAAACTGGAAAAAAACTATGGTCGAAAGTATCTTTAAAAAGAACTCATCCTGCTGTTCCTAAAATTACACTCATGTTAGCTGCAGAAAAAAATGTTAAAGCATACAGTAAACATTACTCTTAGAATAACAGAACAAAGGCATTAAGATGTATGGCTTTCTGTGTGATTGTTATTACTATCTATAAATAAAGTCATTGCTGTTTGACTGAAAAAGGTTTTTACAAAACTTCACTTCTAAAATTAACATTTTTATTAAATCAAGTTTAAAAAAATGTTCACTGTAGAAAAGTCAACAAGGGTTTTAAGAAAACCAAAATATACCTTTTTATACAATATATGTATATATTAGCAGCAAACTACTTCTGAGATTTTGATCTTTTAGTAATTTTAAAGAAAGCATAAACATTGTGTATTAGTATGGAATGTCAGTGAATTCACTTTATCCTTTTTTTCTGTGATTTGGCCCTTCTACAAAATACTTTATGATTCCCAATATTAAGAAAAAAACTTAGTTTTGACTTTGAAGTAGTGAAACTGTGGCTGGTAAAATCTATTTTCACTACCCTCATAGTCACGCATTATTTTTGAGAATAACAAATGAGCACCATATAAATAGGTAATTGTGTGTAAACTCAATTTTTAAGGTGTAATAGCAACCAACTTATATCACTTAGCATTTGTTACTTTTTTAAAAAATTTGGTGATATACAAAATTTTAATCAAATCAGATAATTCAATCCTATATTGCTTGTTCATTTTTAAATCCTTAATAAAAGTTCTGTATAACCTGACAAACTGCATGCAAAGATATATATGTATATGTATGTTATGTATATACATACAAAAGTATATGTACATATATATCTTTAGCTTTGAATTTCTTTAAATTTCTCATTTAAGTATATCTGTAGAATATATCACCAACTGAAAGTTTCTAGTAAGTTTCATCTCAGCTAATGAGAAACACTGGCTATTGAAAATTCTGTGGCAAAACAATTGTTATTCAGCTTGGTATTTCAGCTTACAAATTGGTCAAACAAACAAGATTGAATTACCAATTGCTCCAAAGAAATAAATTTTTTTCTTGATATTTCCTTCTAATAGCAAAAAGGAAATGTCTTTGCAATGAACTTTTACTTTTAAAGAGTTAAAATTATTAAAGAAATCTCACTAGTTTTCAAAAATACTAAATGTTATATAAATACAATTTTCTTATAGTTGAATACTTCAGCTATAATCTGTGTTTAAAAAATTTCCTTTGGATTCTTCCATTTAGCACTTCAAGTTTTCATTCTGCAACTCTGACAACTGGCTCAGATTTGTTACGTTTATATCAATCACGTCTTTCAGAATTTGCTACTGTGTGATACCTGTGTACAATAAATAGGAAAAACTGCACCAAATTTCAAAAGCAACATAATAATAATGAAAAATTCAAAAATATGTAATATAAAAAAAGATAAGAGTACAACAGGGATTCCCTTTTCACTACATTACTGAGATATAATCCTTTTTATGCTTTTAAAGTAATGTTAACTTTCATTTTTTAACTTGTCAAGAAGATGAAGTTTTTAGGTGGCCCAACCTTTATTTTTCAATTAAAAAATTTAAAACAATAGACTGAATTACTTTTATTAATATACACATCAAGTTACTGAAACGGTGACTTTGTGTAGTTTTCCCCTTAAAGATGGCACTTGCAGGTACAAAGATGTAGAGATGTCTACAGGCTTCAGATGTTTACTTGAAAAGATTCTTCAACAGCAGTTTGATATTGGGTTTCCTCATCTAGCTGAAGATTCTAGAACACACACATACACATACACACACACACACACACACACACACACAAAACATTAAGTAGTCAATAAGAAAATACTCAACTATTCCACATTTATCCAGTATATTACTGATCTTGATGTACATTACATTCAGGACAATTTATGTACAACACATAGTATACTTGCAAATATAAGATTAAGATGGATTTAATGGCACCTATCTGTAATCTCAGCAACTCAGGAGGCTGAGGTGGGGAGATCACAAGCTTGAAGCTAGCCTGGGCAACTTAGTGAGATACTATCTCAAAATAAAAGCAAAATATAAAAAGGGCTGTGCATGTAGCTCAGTGGTAGAGCACCCCCAAGTTCAAATTCCAGTGTGAAAAAAATAAATAGATAAAAGATTAAAAGATCTAAATACTTCAGCTTTAATTAAAATTAAGTTCAACTGTAAATTATTTAGGACTAATAAGATCAACAGAGAATGAAATATATATTTCCAATCATTAATCAAAACTATGCTTAATTGTAACCTACAATCATAATCAATAAATTTGCCCAAAGAAATAACAGCATCGAATAATTAAAATCATAGTTTTCAATAGCAAGGTAAAACAATACAACAATTAGACCAAAAGTAGCTCACTAAACAGATTTTCATTTTTCCAAATAGTCTTCCAGACACAGTAACCTTTCCTAGGATGAGAATAATAATCTACAAGTACTTCATAAAATTGCTAATGAAACAGTGATTTTTATGTATATCTGAATTGTTTTGAAAGGGCCACCAAAAATGCCAGTTCCTCAAAAACACAACAAAAAACCCATTTATCAAGAATGCAATTTCAGCTGGATGCAGTGGCTCACACCTAGAGACTCAGCAGTCTGAAGCAGGAGGATCACATTTTCAATATCAGCCTGAGCAACTTAGCAGAACCCTCTCAAATTAAAAATGAAGAGGGAATGGAGCTCATTAGTACAGCACCCTTGGTTTCAATCTCTAATACTGAAGATATGGGGGCAGCAGGGCTGGGGGTGGGGGATGAGGGAGGGGTTATATAATTTCAAAACTGGAGAGAAAAGAAAAATGTAAATTTTGTTCACACCCCCTGTGAGAACGGTACATGTCTGGTTTTATTACCTAAACTAGAAAATAGTCATTTTTTTGTCAGGATTAATGCTGAATTAAATAACGTCTCAATTACACTGGAGATGAATAAAACGTAATGTCACATTTAACACAGAAGTCATTAACTAATTTTAAAAAACTATGACACATTCAGGAAAGAGAAATTAACCCCACAGTTTTTCTTTAAGGAGCCATTTTTAAATTATGTAACTTCATTGCTCACTTTCCTAAGTAATCAACCTGGCTTTGCCTAATACTTAAGCTCCTCCATTAAAAAAAAAAGTTTCATGTGCTAGATGTGGAGAAATCTCTAATAGTAGGTTTAACAACAACTTATAGTATATGATAAATATATCCTTTCATATGTTGTACCAATTGTACCTCAATTAGTATATCTATAATCTAAAAGTTTGCCAATGTTATCAGCAAAAATAAAAGAACTTGCTATATATCTAACCAATATGGTATAACAGCTTGACTCAAATTCAAGTCTAGCCAGGCATGGAGATGCATGTTTAAAATTCCAGCAACACAGGTGGAATTCAAGTTTGAGACCAGCCTTGGCAACTTTTAGTGAGACCATCTCAAAACAAAAACTAAAAAGGGCTGGAAATGTAGTTCAGTGGTAGAATGTCTTGTGTTCAATCCCTAGTACAAAACAAACAAAGAAAACCCCAAGTCTAGATTGAAAAAATAATTTAACTTGAATATTTAAATAGTACTTTATTAAAAGAATTTACTTACCACAAATTCTCCATAATCAAACTGATGTCTTTGATTTAGATGACTAACGAAATTTCTAGTAATCTGGCTAGGATCTCCCCAAGGAAGAGACACACAAATAGGACATGTCTATGAAAAACAGATTGTTTTATATAAAAAAATTATGAAAACAATCAAACTTTATATAATGGAAGGTTTAAGCAACTTTTATTGGCACCATTTTTCCAAAAGTTCAAATAATATCTGCTTACACTTTTTTTGCAAAAAAAGATTTTTAAACTAAGCTATGCACATTGTTTTTTATTTTGACACAGTAAACACATAATAATAAGCTTTTATATACAATGGAAAATCAAATATTTTGTGTGACTTGTTTTATTGCAATATTTGCTGTACTTCAGTGCTCTAAAAAAAAAAAAAAAAAAAACTGAAATATCTGAAAAGTATTTCCTTTTATTTTAATGATGCTGGTATCCAACCTAGGGCTTCAAGCCTGCTAGGGAAGCCTTCTACCACCAAGCTACACTTCTAGCCCTTGAAGAAAAACATTTCTAAAGGCCAGATTTCATAACTAGATTATTTCCCAAAGTACCTTAAAAAATGCACTAATACAATAAGAGACCTTTTATATTCTATTACTTAATTTCCAATTACACAATTATTTCAATAGAAACACAGAGTCTATAAAAACACCAACAGTAATGATAGTTATCATTAATTGCCTATGTAGTAAATAATCTCATTCGATCTACATAATACCATGATATTATTAGCTTCATTTACATGTAAAATGAAAATTATGTGAATTATGAAATTTAAATTGCATTCTTAAAATTTTAATGAAGTACATCTTTAAAAGCAAATGGATGACATACTAAATAATATAAAAAGGAACTTTTGTAACTGGACTCTAGTCAAAGCTTACAATAGAGTGACTATTAAGCAGAAATGAATAAAAATTGCTAATTCAATATAAAACTAAGTGTAATTTCTTATATATGAGATTTCCTGAAGACTTCTTGGCATTACTATTTAACAGAAACTGACCCCCTTCTAAAAAAGCAAAGTAGGTATGCAAGAGTTGGAAGGAATTCTCGATAGTTATTGGGGCATGCTTTTTTCACAAATTTTTCTAGTAATCCACTAAGCTTAAAAATATCTACAAGTTTTTACTGATAAATTTTCCTCCTATTCTTATTTCTGAAGAGAATGTTTACGTATCAAAATGCTTATGGGCAGGGATATCTATATAGTTCAGTTAGCAGAGTGCTTGCCTCGCATGCACAAAGCCCTGGGTTTAATCCCCAGGACCACACACACACACACACACAAAAAGCTTAGCTAAAAAAGAAATATCTCTTCCAGTTCTGTTCATTCTATTCCATTAGCCACAGTTAAAATCACTTATTAACTGTGTTCAAAATAAGCTGTTCTGAGACCATTAACACAATGTTGGAATCCTGCACACTGCTACTCTTTTATTTTCTTCATTCACTGAAAAGGTCTCATCACTTTCTAACTCACCCTCAAAATGACATCAAAATGATTTGTATGCATCAAAAAGAAAGTATTGTTCTTTTCCTTCCTTGCTTTATGCATTCATGTATCAGATTCTGCAAAGGTTTAGAATTTAAAATACCTGCTGGGGGGCTGAGGTTGTAGCTTAGCAGTAGAGCGCTCGCCTAGCACATGCGAGGCCCTGGGTTCGATCCTCAGCACCACATAAAAAAAATAAATAAAGATACTGAGTTCAACTACAACTAAAAAATAAATATTTTTTAAAAAATACCTGTTGGGTTTATTCTTTCAACAAATCCACCTGATTGGACCCTGTCATCTACATCCTATAGAGAAAAAAACTGAAAGGACCCAACAGATTTAGGTTCTGTCACTGTTTAACAATGAATTTCCTGTTCACCTCATTCATCACTTTACTCTTCTCCAGGCTGTCCTATCCTATCTCATAATAAGCATATCCCTTGGATTTCTAAAAATTTCATTTTGGCTCAAATAAAATTTGATTTATCAATCATTTATTGACAAAAATCTACCTTACTGATAATGCTCTATATCCCAATTTATATCAATGGCCTTCCCTTTTGCATACATAAAGTAAAATAAATGGAGCAGCATACTTTAAGAAGACTATCTTAAACATGTACTTACCACAGGAACTATCTGAAATAGGTGGTTACTGTTACAGTGATCAAGTAAACGCTGTCTAGTAAAATTTGACTCTTGACACAAGGGACACTTAAAGGTGGGATTCCCAGAACTACAAAACAATTGTAAATGAAGCATATTTAATTCAATACCGTAACAAAAAAATTAGCTCTACTATATTTTGACTAATGTGAGCTTATTTTTTTAAAGTTATAATCATTAGACTATTGAAGGATTCTCACATTTTCAAAATGTTTTCAATAAATGATCTAGAACAGAACTTCTCAAACAAACTCAGTTAACAGAAATAGTATTAAATTTTTTTCATGGAGTCTGCCTAGATCAAAACAATAACAACAAAAAGACTTAGCTTTTTTTAAGTAGTTAAGTCCAAATTTTTAGAATCAAGCATTAATATGAAGCTAATAGATGTCACTCTTGTGTTCCTTGAAAATTTTTTTAGGGCCTCACTAAGCTGCAGAGGTTGGCTTTGAACTTGTGATCCTCCTCAGCCTCCTGAGTCACTGGGATTATAGGCATGCACCAGTGTCTGATGCTAAAATTTAAAACTTCTAAGATTTCTACCAAAATTATACCTTTAGCCAGGCACAAAGGCCCATGCCTGTAATCACATTAACTCAGAAGGTTGAAGCAGTAGAATCTCATCTTTGAGACCAGCCATGAGCAACTTAGAAAAAACCCTGTTTTCAAAATAAAAAATAAAAAGAAGTGGGCTAGGGCTCAGTGGTAAAGCATGCCAGGGTTAAATCCTCAGTAGAAATAATAATAATAAATTATATCTTTAATATAATCCAGGTCCTAGGAATTAAACATACAAAATTTACAGATAAAGCAAAAAGACACATTGATCACTAGAATAAAGCACTTCAAAACAATCTGAGGATCAAGCATTATTAGGTTTTGATACCTCTCAAAGTCATCAAGGAACAATTCAACATTGAAAACTCTATATGAATCATGCTTGGAAGAAATTTAACCACAGTCAAAGAGAATAGCTAAACTTTCTAAATTTAATGAAATTATTAAAAACAAAAATTATACTGTTTATTTCTTAAACTAACAACTTCTAGTTGTTAAGTTGATTTAAGTAAATAAAAATTTATTTTACAAATTTATTATTTAATAAATAATAGATATTACCTGCTAAATTAGCAAAATTTTTAAAAAGCTTACCTTGTATTCTCTTGGTAAGTTTCTGTGTTATCAGATGTGGATGTTTCACTCCTATTACTTAATAAGCACAGGGGGAAAATGGTTAAAACCTCAAGTAATAAAACCATCAGGGATTTGTTAACTTGAACTGTTAATAAATTTCAAATGTTCTGAACATACAATAATTATGGTAATTACTTTTCAAACAAATTAAGACAGAACTGCTTATTAGGTTCTTATTCATGTCTTTTAATATTAGTATGCAGTCACAAAAGTACAGATTAGACAATTTTGCAATTACCTTAAATCCTACTCCTCTACCTCTACCAGTAAGATTTTAAACATGGATAGACTTCAAAAATTCATCAACTTTTTGACATGTGGTAGGATACTGTTTAAGGTTGTGGCCTCCAAAACGGAGTAGGCTTAAGAAAATACTTATTTACTACACTTATATTTGACTCCCAAACTTCACTAATATTTAACATATACAACATCTTGATATCTTCTCTTCACTTGTCAGTCATGTGTCGTATAAAATATTAGAGAAATCGTAAAGGAAGAATGGACATGCCATATGGGAATTGCCACTTATGTGAGAGAGAATTTCACCCATTTGGTCAATTTTATAAAAGCAAGGTCCTTCAAACGTAGAAATCTTAATAGTAAAGAGATAGGTAGCAAGATAGGACAAGAGGTTTGCTCTATATCTCAACCCTAAACTTAAGGGTTGTTGAACTTAAACAAACAAACAAAAAAATCTTACTATTCAATTTTCTTTTATAAAAAGACAAACAATAGTGTATCACCTACCTAACAGATGGTCTTTTTTAAATTTTTCAAAATAAAGTTGCATTTAACAATATATACTCAATGAAAAGGCACCCTCTGTGAAGATAACCACCTCTCCACACGCAGTTGAATTACATACCCAAATAGAAGACTTTTTTAAAAAATATATTTATTTTTTAGTTGTAGTTGGACACAATACCTGTATTTTGTTTATTTATTTTTATGTGATGCTGAGGATCAAATCCAGGTCTTGCAAGCACCCTACTGTTGCTCCACAACCCCAGCCCAATAAAAAACTTTTAAAAGAGTATTTTGCATATATTTGACAGATATTAATCTGTCTGTTCCAGTAAAGGTGGCATTTTAACAACAAAAACACTAAAAAAAATTGCTCTTTAAAATAAACTCAAACTATGAAGAATACAATTATTAAGGAAACATTGTATGATTTTTGTGACCAAAATCAGTATGTGACACCTATTTTTTAAAAATCTCAAGTGGGGCACACTTGTAGTTCTAGTTACTCAGGAGGCTGAAGCAGAAGAACTGCTTGGACCCAAGAGCTGGAAGCCAGTGTGGGCAATACAGGGAGACTCTACCTCTGTATTGTTTAAAAAACACTCAAACTCAACTTGGTAACAGGTCTTTCTAATCAGTTAAAAAATCTCCTACATAAATAAAATCAATGAATTTTGAATGTTCCCCTTGAAAATATAACAATTTCTGGTTGATTTTTAACAGTTTTTATCAGGGAAGATGAAAATGTCAATAAAAGCCCTTTTGATATTTAGTGAACAGAACTAAAAATTTTAGTAATTTGAACTTATATGACATATCTCCATTTGAAATCTACATTTTTTATAGGAAGGTATCTTTTCCAGTCACAATAATCATCAAAACAAAGTGAACCTGCATCTAAGCTTTGAATACTGTATCAGCAGCATTTAAAAAAAAAAAACAAAAAAAAAGTTTTTAATTTTAAAGTATTGCTTCTAGTGCGATTTTGGAGGTTGAGGCAGTAGGACTCAAGTTTGATACCAGTCCCAGCAATTTATTAAGACCCTGTCTCAAAATAAAAAACTGGTATATAGCTCAGTGGTAGAGTGCCCCTGAGTTCAATCCCCAGTTCAAAATTAAAAAAAAAAAAAAAAAAAAACACCAAAATTTAAATATTTTATATCACTAAAATAAAACTTACTTTTCAAATAACTTTTTCATTTTTATCAAAAATTTTGAAGGAAAATGTTTTAATAGTATATTTTACTTTAAAAATACAAATGATAAAAAAAAATCCTAGTTCCCCAAACAATTCCCATTTCAATTATAAAAATTATACTTTTAACAACAAAGGTTGCTTACCTATTCCCTACTGAATCTTGAGATATCTGAAAGTTTGGAATAATAGAAGAAACACCATATTCATCCTGATACTTCTTACAAGATTTATAATGATGTCTCATACGATAGAATTTAATCTGTAAATAGATTAAAATGTTTTTAGTTAAAAAAAAACACAACATTTGATACTCTCAACGAGAAAAAAGATTAAAATAAATGATGAAATTAAACAAGATTAAATTCATTTAAATAAAGAGTATATGAAAACATATTTTTAAAAAATATTATTTAATTCTTAAGCAAGAGTTGAAAATAGGTAATACCTTTCTATTAGGTGCTGACCTTACTTCTATAAAGTCACAGCAAAAAATATCAACAAATAATTTTATACTTGAGATGATGATACTACTAATATTAAAAAAGTCAAAAGTACTAAGAAGTTGTCTCATTCTATTAGGCATTTCTTTATTTAACTACTTATAGCACAAATAGAAAGCATTTTTTAAAAAAATTAAGTTCCCAGGTCAATATATGAAACATTTTTCAGTTTCTCACTGAGGAGTAAAGCCAGAATCTCTCAAGTATGTTTTCCAGCTTCACTCCATTGCTCTATCACCTTCTTTAAAGTCATAGAAAAACAGATCTGATTTATGTGCATGCATGAAATGGTAACAGTTTTGTTTACTGACTATTAGTTTTCAGAAAAAAATCCATAGACACATAAATCTACTCAAAGTCTAGCTACTCCACATCATTTTACACCTTCTCTGAATAATAGAACAATACATTACAGATAAGAAAATAAATGCCGGGGCTGGGGATGTGGCTCAAGCGGTAGCGCGCTTGCCTGGCATGCATGCGGCCTGGGTTCGATCCTCAGCACCACATACAAAAAAAGATGTAGTGTCTGCCGAAAGCTAAAAAATAAATATTAAAATTCTCTCTCTCTCTCTGTTAAAAAAAAAGAAAAGAAATGCCAGTTATTTGCCAACACCTGATTTTTCTACCTGTTACTTAAAAATTAACCAACGTCTTCTGCCAAATACTTTGTGATTTCTTAGATAAATACATAAATAAAGCAGGACCCTAGAGAATTTGTTGACTTCAATTTGGCCGAATGATTAACATTTCTATGTACAAAGCTGCAATACTGATGCTATTGTCAGAAAAACTATTTAAACATTAAATCCACCACAATGGGTATAAATGAACTAAGTGCTCAATTAATTTTGCAAGTAATTAATGAGCTATTTGCAAGAAATACCATGCTAAAAAGTATAACAATTCAGAGATTTTATCTTTCAATCTCTGTTCTCAATAAGCTTATAATCTAGTAAAATCTACAGCCACAACTTTTTTTGGTCTTTTCTACTCAATTCCAAAACTAAATAATATCTTTCTCTTTAAAACAGTGTAAGCACCCACCAAGAGCACTCAAATGAAAACTTCAGAGTAGAATTTTTAACTTTCAAAGAGCATTTACTCTACCTGTTTTGCACAGCATCTACAGCTACCAGAAAACTTCCTCATGATATTTTCAAGATCTAAGGCCCGTTCTGGACACGCTCTTTCTCTTCTAGTCACATTTCCACGACACAGGGGACAATGTATTCCACTTTCTCTCATTGCAGTCAGGAAACATTTTCTACAGAAACTAAATCAAACATTTGTGACATGTTAATTACAGAAAAAAAGTACTCTTTTTATTTCTATGATTAAATAAGTGACTCTGGACAAATATTTATGCTAAGTACATTAAGCTATTCATATGTACATCTCAGGATTTTAAGAACTATATATGTTATTTCTCAGAGAATAAGACTAATAACTAGATTAGATGAGAACATAAAAGCAGCTACAGATCTACTTTACAATTGTTTAATAGAGTATATGAAAACATAAATATTACTATGTAACATTATCACAGGAAGCATGGTACAAAGGAAGAACTGAGTCTTATCCTGGCGCTGCCATTTAGCAGGTGTGTGAAACACACCTATACTGGATCTCCATTTTCTCCCCTTACAAACTGAAAGGATGGACCATATCATCTTTTGCCTCAAACTGATATAATATCAAGATGTTCCCACAAAATATGATTAGGTCTATTAAACAAGACTGCATAGGGTTAGAAGTAGAAAGTACAGTGATAGAACACTTGCCTAGCATGAGTGAGGCAGTGAGTTTGATCCCCAGCACCACCAAAATAAGAATACATAGATTAATTAGCAAAGCTGGAAGAACAGACTGTTTCCTCTGCTAAGGAAAAACATAATGGTTGCCCAAACTTATGTGGTCAGGAAATATAAAAATTTCCCACAATGATATACAAAGGAATACAATTTAAGAAATATTTAAGAACACTTCTAGCATTAACATCCACAGCCAACATTCTAAGTGGAACCAAACTAACTAAATAAAATTTTAATTTATTCTCCTCTGATCACACTAATTACCACATTTGATCATTTTGCTTTTAAGAGAGCCAGATAAATCACAGGCTCTTATCCTGGCTCTGCCATATAGGTGTCTATATTTGGGATCAAATGTATCAACATTACTAATTTATACCAATAAAAGTGAGGGAACAATGAAATAAAAAATGAGAATCTGAGTTCCCTAACTATGTAGTACTGAACAATCGTTTTTCCCCTCTAAAATCAGTTTCCTAATCCATAAAATAGTAAAAATATTTACAATTGAGTTATTCACATGATTTCAATACTATGAGTCAGGAAAGTGCAAACAGTAGAACAGTAGCTAATATCATTAAAGACATTAGAAGTGATTATCAATTAAGACCATAAATTAAAACACTAATAATATTCACCAGAACAAGGAATCAAAATAATGCAAAGCAAATAAGACCAAGACATCAGTTTTCACTTGTTAAACTAGAAACTAGTCTTAAAAATTATAAAAATAAGCATCTAATTATAGCCCATAATTATGCATAATTATAAAATGTCAATAAATTAACCAATATAACTGAGTGTGTTAAGTCAACTTTTTGTCACTGTGACCTCAACTCACAACAACTTAGAGGAAGAAAAGTTTATTTGAGGCTCAGTTTCAGAGATTTGGTCCATGGTTAGCAGGCTCCAAAACAAAACACCATAGTGGAGGGGCATGATGGAGGAAAGCTGTTCAATTCATAGCAGCCAGGAAGCAGAGAGGAATGGGCCAAGGAAAGACATAGTCCCCAAGACTGCACCCCCAAGTGGCTACCTCCTCCAGGCAAACTCCACCTACCCAGTTACCAACACATTCAAAATATTATACATCAAGTAGATTTAAGTCAGAACTCCATAATCCACTCTTTCCAACTTAGAACACTGTTGCATTGTCCAACCAATGAGCTTTTAGGGATATATCCCAGATAAAAACTGTAACAGTGAAGATATTGGAAAATGACTATTCAGCATTTCAGATCACGATATATCAATACTTACCAAAGTTCCTAGGGTACCCCAAAAGTCTTAAGTGCCATTTGAGCTTTGATAACTCCAGAAGCATAAATGCTCAAATTATAAAATAATGTTACAAATTTGTTTAAACTAAAAATTTTAAATTTATTATCTGTATGATTTATAATTTTTAAATAAGTTTTTTATTTAAATACTTTGTTTGCTCAGTATTTGTATTCTTCAACCTGAGGGACTATAAAGAAAAAAAGAAGGGCTGGGGTTGTGGCTCAGTGGTAGAGCGCTTGCCTAGTGTGTGTGAAGCTCTGGGTTCGATCCTCAGCACTTCATAAATAAAAATAAATATAAAAATAAATAAATAAAATAAAGATATTGTGTCAAACTACAACTAAAAAATAAATATTAAAAAAAAAGAAAAAAAAGAGGGAAGGAAGCATCAGATAGCTCCCTCACTTAAATAAGCAATAATTAGAAACAACAGTCTAAACTACAATAAGGTCTTCACTAAAACAGGTTTTAAAAGGGAGGAACACAAATAGCTCTGTTTTAGAGAAACACTTCTTTTTTTTTTTTTACTAGCTCTTTTACCTAACTATAGGACTCATTTTGACATAATTATAAAAGCATTGAAATAATTTGGTCTAATTCAGTTCCCAGTACTTCCCTGCCCTCCTCCCTCCCCCATTCCTTTCCCTCTATACTCTATTGATATTTCTGCTATTTATTTTTTTAATTAGTGTATGATAGATGTACATGATGGTGAAATTCACTGTGATATATTCATATACATAAAGTTAGGTTAGATTCATTCCACTGTCTTTCCCTATCCCAAGCCTCCTTTCCCTTCATTCCCCCCTTTGTCTATCCCACTATCTTAATGTTTTTGCCTGCATTTGGATAGAGCTTCCTGTTTAAAAAAAAAAAAAAAAAGCCAGGCACTGAGGTGCATGCCTGTAATCCCAGGGATTCTGGAGGCTGAGATAAGAGGATCACAAGTTCAAGGACAGTCTCAGAAACTCTGTGTGACCCTATCTCAAAAGAAAAAAAAGTAAAAAGGTCTGCAAATGTAGCTCAGTGGCCCCTGGGTTCAATTCCAGGTACAAAAAAAAAAAAAAATTATAATTAGTTGTAGGAGAGAAAGGTAGGATTTCTAACTTGGAAGACTGAGTAAAAGGTGACTCTATTCACCAAGTTAATAAATATTGGAAGAATTATCTGGCATAGAAAGTATAAGTGTTAATTTCAAAGTACCACAAAAATAATCTCAATGCACAATATCCAGTAAACAATTAGAAATATGATCTTGAAATTGGAGGGAATATGAAGAGCAGACAAGGTGGAAGAGTACTAAAGAAATAATTTAAACATATACAATTCAAAGGAGTTTAAGAGTAAGAGAAAAGGAACCAAGACTTAAGTACTGTTATGGAAGCTACGTCTACCAAAGCTATAAAAGAGAGATAATATTTAGAGATGAAGGTAACACTATCACTAAGCTAAACCTTCCTCTTTAAATTCAGAATCGAAGCTGTTAACAAAGTCCATATCAGCAAAACTCACTGCTAAGAGAGAATTGTGCATAAAAAAGATGGAATCAAATGCAAGAAATAAAGTGAAATAGCAATTAATTTTTTTTTTTTAATTTTTTATTGTGGGTTGTTCAAAACNTAATTTGCAAAAAAAAAGGGGGGGGGCTGGGGATGTGGCTCAAGCGGTAGCGCGCTCGCCTGGCATGCGTGCGGCCCGGGTTCAATCCTCAGCACCACATACAAACAAAGATGTTATGTCCGCCGAAAACTAAAAAATAAATATTAAAATTCTCTCTCTTAAAAAAAAAAGAATGTCAGAGTCCAGCAGTAAGCAAACATGTCTGCAGAATAAGAGACAACTGGGAGCTGAGGTTGTGGCTTCACGGTAGAGCATTCACCTAGCATGTGTGAGGCCCTGGGTTCAATCTTTAGCACCACATAAAAATAAATAAATAAAATAAAGGCATTGAGTCCAACTACTACTAAAAAATAAATATTTTTTTTTAAATAAAAAAAGAACAAGAGACAAGTGAATAACCTGTACAATGAATTTTAAAAGACTCATACCTACACAGATCACTGGAAACTTTTAAATAATCTTTTTTCAACTTCCAATAGCTTTCCAAGAGGGAGTAAAAGATAGACCATTTACCAAGGAATGAAAATTAGATCAGCATCATACTTCATGAGCAATTACAGATGACAAAAGAATGGAATGATGCTCAAAGTTCTGACAGAAAATGATCAACAACCTAGAATCCCAAATTAAATCCCAAATTAAAATCATTTGCTGTACATACTTTAGACATTTCTGATATTACACAACATATGAAATACTGAAAATATTTGCATTCTGTATAGCTCCACACTAAAGCTTTATAAAGTACTACATTCCTAATAAACACTTTACCCTGAACTTTAAAAAGGGGCAGAGGAATAAATAGTTAGAGCTAATAAATTATGAAAGCAGAGTAAAATGCACAAAGGAAAGGCAAAAATGCAATAGGTATTCCAAGAACTCAAGACCAACTAAACCAAGAAGATAGTTGTTGCGCATTCTGTGTGGCTTGTTACATTCAATTACTTTTAGTATACTTTGCTTCCAATGCCTTTTGATGATGGGATGAAACATTAATGTTGAGTGGGGGGAAAAAAAAAACATGTAAAAACCTATCTGATACAATCTGTTGTACTTGAACAGACCACATCACTATTCTATCATTTGTCTTTTAACATTGTCTGTGATCCTCTGATATAAAAAATTTTTAAATGTTAATATAGTCTAAATTCATCACTCTTCCCTAAAATTTCAGTTCGTGATTTAGCTTTCTTAAGGAGTTTGCTATTTCAAGATAAGACATTCCCCGCATTTCTTACTAAAAAGTTAAAGCTTTGCCCTTCATTTTTTAATCCATCTGAAAAACATGTATGCAGTGGTTTCATGCAAAGCTGCCCCCAAACTATCTTAATTAGTCATTTTTTTTCATTAATTTGTGATCCTATGCCTATCAAAAAATAAAAGTTCCCAGGCACCCCTCTTGTCATTCACTACCCTCAGTGGCCTTGGAACTATCTCCACCAGCAAGAAGACCCTCATAATATGCAGCCCTGCCATCTTGTGCTAAGAGCCATAGCCAAGTAGTAATGATGCATGGCATTTTTGGTTGAAAGGTGACGCCAACAAGCCATTGAGATGATATGATTATGTTAAGATCTGCATTCAAATGGATATTAGACCCCTGCTGTCCACCTCTGCCTGCTAGGGGACTCCTGGAGAGTTCCCATTGGTTGGGGAAGTGCGGTAGGAGGGAATTCCGGGGGAGTTTCAAAAATAAAATTTGTTCCTGTTTGAGTGGCTCGTGGTTTTTGTGCCCAGCCAGACTGCGGCAATCTTGGACCTCACAATCTCCAGAATGAGATTTATACTTCATATTGACAGAACTGTAAAAATCATCAGTTTCACCAATATAACAGAATTCACTCTTTTGGAATTAATTAACCATTAGGAATGATCCTAGGATGACATGTTTCAATTTTAAGAAAACAAACTGCTGGTCGTGGTGGTGCACACCTATGATCCCAGAAGCTTGGGAGGCTGAGGCAGAGGATCTCAAATTCAAAGCCAGCCTCAGCAACGGCGAGGCACAAGGCAACTCAGTTAAGACCCTGTCTCTAAATAAAAATACAAAAAAGGGTTGGGGATGGGGATGTGGATGTGGATGTGGCCAGTGGTCAAGTGCCCCTGAGTTCAATCCCTGGTACCAAAAAAAAAAAGAGACAAGACTGCAGTTTGCACATGCCCCTGCCACTGACTTCAGTTTGACTAAAGAGTGAATATA
The DNA here is from genome assembly GCF_001458135.2 of Marmota marmota marmota. NCBI lineage: Eukaryota > Metazoa > Chordata > Mammalia > Rodentia > Sciuridae > Marmota > Marmota marmota. Next base: position 33,270,772 of record NW_025999990.1, read on the forward strand.
AAGTTCATGGTTGTTTTTTTATCCACATGAAAATACCTCTCATAAGGTTACTTTAACTAAATGTCTATACCAACTTTCTTTTGAATGACACAGAAATGTAGATTCGTAGACTTGGAAAAGTGAATACATACAGACTCTGAAAGATCTATTACAAGATTTATTATAACACAATTCTATTATCACCCAACGTATGTATTCCTAAAAATCACCACACCATGCAAAATCAGATAACCACAGACCTATAGAAAAAGTGGAATTGAGGCAGCCTCCAAATATCACATACCCAAAACAATAGCTTATATTGGTTATAAACACACTCATGTTAAAAAGTTTAAGCTAGGGCTGGAGATGTGGCTCAAGCGGTAGCGCGCTCACCTGGCATGCACGGGGTACTAGGTTCTATCCTCAGCCCACATAAAAATAAAATAAAGATGTTGTGTCCCCTGAAAACTAAAAAATAAATATTAAAAAATTACCTCTCTCTCTCTCAAAAAAAAAAAAAAAAAAAAGTTTAAGCTAGGCACTTGCACTCTCCCTTGCCCCCCAAAATTTCCAGGCTATGAGGTAAACTATTCCCCCAAGCCTTTGTGCCTTTCTGCCATGATATGCAGGCTTACCACAGGCCCATTAACAATGGACTGAAATCATGAACCTAATTAAATCTTTCCTCCTTTAAAAACAACAAAATTTAAAATGTTTAAGCTGGGTAAGCCAGACACAGTGGCACAAGCCTATCATGCCAGTTACTTAGGAGGCTGAAGCAGGAGAATCACAAGTTTGAGGTCAGCCTGGACAACTTAGCAAGACTCTGTTTCAAAATTAAAAATTAAAAAAGGGCTGGGGGATGTAGATCAGTGGTAAAGTGCCTCTGGGTTCAGTTTCCAGTATTAAAAGTGAAAAAAAAAATTCTGATTTAATCCCACAAAATTATGTAATAAATTAGTTGAACAATTTATAATATAACACTTCAAATATTAATCGCATTACTAAAAACTGGAAATTTCACCCAAAACACAATGAAAACATTCATATAAGAAATAAAGCAGGTGTCAACATACTTCATATACAACCAGAGATATGAAAAACTGTGCTGTATACGTGTAATAAGAAATGTAATGCATTCTGCTGTCATTTATTTTTTTTTAATCAAAAAAAAAAAGAAGAAAGAAAGCAATAGGTTTAAAATTAACTTAGGACTAATTAAAAATATAAAGACATAAAGGAAAAAATATCAACATTTCCAATTGAAATAAACTATATAATAAAATAATTAATGCAAAACTAATTTAAAAGTCTCTAAAAATGGTCCTGGGCTCAATCCCTAGCACCACCAAAAACAAAAGGTCCCTAAAAAGCAGCTGCTCTGTAAGTCTCTATAAAGTAGATACTCTAACTTTCAAAGAAGATTCTAGAGGCTGGCAAAAATATATCTTAGTTGCAAAACTGATTAACAAAGAAGTAAAAGCAGTTCAATGAAAGACACTTTTCATAAATAATGCTGGAACAACCAGACATCATAGGCAAAAAAATGAACTTCAATCTGTTTCCAACCTTAAACAAAACTAACTCAAGGGCTGGTGATGCAGTTTAATGGCAGAGCACTTGCCTAGCACACTGGAGGGCCTGAATTTGATCCCCAGCACTGCAAACAAAACAAAAACCTCAAAACAGATCACAGATAGTATTAAAGTCAATAATAGCCATCCGAAGATACATGCGCTTTCTAACTCGCCAGAAAAGGCAATGTTATGGTTAAGAGATTTGATTCAACTGAGAACTTTGAGATGAGGTAATTAGCCAGGTTTATCCAAATGAGCCCTAACTACTATCCTAAATATATTTATAAATGAGAAGCAAAGGGAGATGTGACATAGACACACAGAACTCATGCGAACGTGAAAACAGAGATCTGGAGTGTTATCAGAGCCTCAGAAGGGAAGAGGGCCCTACTACCACCTTGATTTTGGCACACTGAGGTTGATTTGAGATTTTTAGCTTCTTAGACTTTTTAAACTTTTGTTCTATGAACAAAACCATAATCTGAGAAAATATATTTGTAAATCCATTTATCTGATGAAGGACTAATATCTAGAACATATAAAGAAGTTTCAAAGCAACAGTTAAAAACCAAACAATCCAACTAAAACAAGAACAAAAGACATGAAGACATTTTTACCTAAGGTAAAGAGATGGCAAATAAGCATATCAAATAATGTTTGACATCATTTGTCATTACAGAAATACAAATTAAAACCAGAAGATATCATTAAAACCTATCAAAATGGCCAAAATTTAAAATAACACCAAAAAATGTTGGTGAGGCTGCAGAGGAAATTGTAATATAGGTGCAGACACTATGGAAAACAACTTAGCATTTTCTTGAAAAACTAAACATGCAACTACCATATAACCAACAATTATACTATTGGGCATTTACCCCAAAGAAACAAAGGTTTATGCTCACATAAAAACCTATACACAAATATTTACAGCAGAATTTACTTATAAATAGTAAAAAATTGGCCATTTCAGACTTACTCAATGGGTAAATAGCTTAGCAAACTGTGTTACATCCAAACCATGTAATATTACTCAGCAATAAAAGCAAATAACTACTGATACACACAAGAAACAACTTGAATCTCTACAGAACTATGTTCAGTGAAAAAATAAATTCTAAGATTTGTTTAACTCAATTTATAACATTAATATAATATAGTTAGCAGTAATAACATTCTATTTTCTAACAGCTAGACTGAGATACAATTTGTATCATCATAAAATTTCTGTATAATTAAATGGGGACTGGGGTCATGGCTCAGTGGTAGTGTGCTTGCCTAGCATGTGTGAGGCACTGGGTTCGATTCTCAGCACCACAAATAAATAAAATAAAGGTCCATCAACTAAAAAATATTTTTTAAAAAATAATTAAATGGGTTGTATTACATTTACACAGAGGAGTAATATATAAGATTTTGTTCCTATTGCAATGGTGGAGAGATCAAACTCAGAAACTATGTTGAGCTACACCCCAGCTATTTAAGCTTTTTTTTTTTTTTTGAGAGACAGAGAATTTTTTTAATATTTATTTATTTTTTTAGTTTTCGGCGGACAGAACATCTTTGTTTGTATGTGGTGCTGAGGATCGAACCCGTGCCGCACGCATGCCAGGCGAGCGCACTACTGCTTGAGCCATATCCCCAGCCCCCATTTAAGATTCTTAAAATGACAAAATTACAGAATCATAACAAAAAGAACATTAATGTTTGCCAAGGGTTAAGAAGGAAGTTACAGGTACAGGAAGGAGGGAAGCTGGGGATGGCTACTAACAGGCAAAGTTATTTATCTTTTTGGTGGGGTGGGGGCTCTGGATTGAACCTGGGGCACTCAACAACGAAACTACATCTGCAGCCCCCTTTATTTTTGAGACAGGGCCTCCCTAAGTTGCTGAGGCTAGCTGTGAACTTGTCATCCTCCTGTCTCAGCCTCCCAAGTCACTGGGAATACAGTCATGTACCTCTGTGCCCACCAATGTGAAATATCTTTATGATGGAAATGTTTTATATCTTTATCAATTTAATATTCTGGTTCTGATATTTACAAGATATTATCAGTGGAGAAAACTGGTTCAGAATACAGAGATTCTCTGTATTATTTCTTAAAATTGCACAGGAGCCAGGAACAGTATCATCCTCCTATAATCAGCTGCACATGTAATCCCAGCTACTAAAGAGGCTAAGGCGGGAAGATTCCATTTTGGGGACAGCCTTGGGCAATTTAGGGAGCCCCTGTCTTCAAAGGAAAAAAAAAAAAAAGCTGGGGATGTAGGTCAGTGGTAGAGTAAATGACTACCATACAAGCATGCAAGAGGCACTGGGTTCAATCCAAGTACCACAGAACAACACACATACTAATAAAAATAAAAATAAAGTTGCACACACACACAAAATCTGTAGATCTAAAAAGATCCCAAAACATTTAATTTTTAAAAGATTATACAAAAAAAGGCAAAATTATGAGCTTAACTCACCAGATTTTTAAAAAAATTATGTCCATATACTGTAATGCACGTTCATTTGAAAAATATGTGTTCAGTACTTACTACATAACAGTAAACAACTGACAACAAAAGTGACAAAAATTCCTGCAAACTGGATGTGCAAGCACACCAATGTACAAATTTGTGTGTATATTATTAAGTCATATTAAACTGTGCTAAAACAGTAAAATCACCAAGTGAGATTCAAGAATCCCTAAAGAATCAAGTTTTTTAATAATTCAAATATACTAAAAAGATACATAAAACAATGGCAAAGGAATCCCCTCTAATAAACATGAGATTAACTGAATAAGAATGGCAAATTATCTAAAATTCAAATGGAAATGTAGTATAATTCAATTGCAGATGGTCCAAAAACAAGATCATTTTTTAAAGTACTTAACAAACAGAATTAAACAGCACAATAACTTACTTCATCTAAATACTCAATCATCTCAAATCTGATCATAGGAAATGTAATAATATACAAAAGGGAAGTAAATGAATAGAAAAATAACCTAAGTTCAAAAAACAAGCTATCACAATAATCATCACTTCAGACATATCTTAGAGGTATCTATGATTTGAATGGAAAAATAATTATGTAACAATTTAATAAGAAATATTGGACAAAGCTTTGCTAGCAAGTAAAGAAATAGATTTTAAAATGATTTCTAGTCCAGCTTGGTGGTGGTGCACGCCTGTAATCTGGCAGCTCAGGGGGCTGAGGGAGGAAGATCACAAGTTCAAAACCAACCTTAGCAAACTTAAAGAGGCCCTAAGGACTTAGTGAGACCCTATCTCAAAATATAAAAAAAAATTTTAAAAGGGTTGTGGCTCAAGTGCTCTGGGTTCAATCAAAAAAAAAGATTTCTAGGCACCATTATCAACTTTATTAAACTAAACAAAAATGATTTGTCAAAGACAATGGAATGTGGATATCTTCCATAAAAATACCAGTTACCATTTACTGAGTGCTTCATGTGTACCACGCAGGGTCCCAAAAACTTTACATATGTTAAGTTCAAGTCTTAAAAATAAGAAAATATTTTTCAAAAATTCCTTTAGTCATGGCACGGGTCTACAATCCCAACTACACAAGAAGCTAAGGCAGGAGGATCTTAAATTCAAGGACAGCCTGGGCAACTCAGCAAGACCCCACCTGAAAGTAAAAATTTTAAAAGTGATGAGGATATAGCACAATAGTGGAGTACTTTTTAGCATAAGGAAGGCCCTGGGTTCAATTTCCAGTTATCTTAAAAATAAAAAATAAATCCTTTGTTTTATAATGAGGAAACTAAGGCTTAAAAACAAAAAATTAAGAAGCCTATAAAAGGTTTCTATAAAAGCCTAGAAGATACTTCTATCATTAAAATACAAAGTCCTGCATATTCCTTTCTACCTCAGGGTTTATGCCCAGAATGCTTCCTCTTCACAGAATGTTCTATACACAAAGCACTCCACAAATTAACACCCACACATCACTTAGATTTGAACAACAATATCATTTCTCCAAGAGAGGGACTTTGTCCACTCATTAACACACCAACCCACACTAGGTCTGTTCCCCATCTTATACTTTTGCTCTTTCTCTCCCTCCTACCATGGATGCATTTGTAATTACACCCTGAGTGCTTATTTTAATCAAAATGTATCTCACCAACACCCAGCTCCAAGAGGGAAGGGATCATACCTATTTTTTCACCACAGCACTATAATAGTACCAAGTACCTAACAGACATTTGTTAATATTTGCTAAAGCAATAAATGTCAATTTATCTTATTCTAATCCAAAACTTATTAAATCCTTTAACCCAAAGATACATAATCCACAGTCCTCAAATCAAAACTATAAGCATTTTTCATATAATACACTTCACTAGAGCTATTATCATATATGACAAAGCTGACAAATTCCTTTGTATTTATCCTTTTTGACCCAGCAACTGAACCTATCAGGATTTACCTTACAATAAAAATTCTCTATAGAGTAAAATGATATATATATATATATATATATATATATATATATATATATATAGTATTCCCCACCACCACCTTATCCATGGTTGCAGGTTCTGCCATTTCAATTACTCATAGTCAACTGCAGTACAAAAATATTAAATGCAAAGTTCCAGAAATAAACAAATCTTAAATTTTAAATTTTGCATTGTTTATTCTGCAGCGAGATCCAACCATACACACAAACTGTCTACCACTAAGCCACATCCCCAGCCTGATCACAATGTTCTGAACAGTATGATGCAATCTCATCCTAACCCACCCAGTATAATACTATATACACTATTAGTTACTTTACAGCCACCTTGGTTATGAGATCAGTTATTGAATATGGTAGTGTTTGTGTTCAAATAACATTATTTTACTTAATAACAGCCCCAAAACACAAAATAGTGATGCTGGCAATTTACATATGCCAAAGAGAAGCCATAAAGTGCTTCTATTAAGTGAAAAGGTAAAGTTCTCAACCTAATAAGAAAAAAAAAAAAAAAAGTATATGTTAATGCTGAAGAGCTAAGAAACTTCTATCCCTAAAACTGTGATGGAAAAGAAATTGGTGCTAATTTTGCTATTACATCTCAAATTGTAAAAATTATGGCCTCAATACATTACTTAGTTAAGATGAAAAATACATTAAATTTATGGATGGAAGACATACACAGAAAAGATGTTCCAACTAATGGCAATGTGTCACAACAGGAAGTACAGGGCTCAAGCCTGGCAAGGTGTTGAACACCTGTGATCCCAGCTACTGGGAGGCTAAGGCAGAAGGATCCCAAGTTTGAGGCCAGCCTAGGCAACTTAGCAAGACTGAAAATAAAATTTTAAAAGGGGCTAGCTAGTGGCACAGTTCAGTGGTGGGAGTGCTTACTAGCATATTCAAAGCCCTGGGTTCAATCCCTGGTACTGGAGGGGTGGTGGGGGGGAGAAAGTACTGGGCTCAATATTATCTGCTGTTTCAGGTAATGACTAGAGATTTTGAAAGGCATCCCCCTCAGATGTGGGGGACTATTGTACAATTTTACTTGTTGCAGCATTTCTTTTAGAAACAACCTAATGTTCATAATAAGATTGAATAAATAAGCAATGATGATGTATCAAACAATGAGATATTAGAAGACTAAACAAATATTTTCCATAAGGTACTTTCATCTGGTTTGTCGATCACTATATAGTGTTGGTAAATTGAATGAATATTACATACCCACAAAAAAAAAAAAAAAATGTGAGACCTTCTTTTCTGTTGTTGGTATTAGGGATTTAACATAGGGACGCTCTACGACTGGGCTACATCCCTCAGCCATTTTTATTTTGAGACAGGGTCTCATTAAGTTGCCAAGCCTAGCCTTAGACTTACAATTCTCCTGCCTCAGCCCCCAAGTCCTTTTATTATTACAGGCATGTGCCCCCATGCCTGGCAAAGGTAGCCCCTTTTATGTATTAATAGGAATAATCTCTAGGATAGTATATGAAAATATTAAGGCACAGAGAATATATACAGATTGCTGTCCTTTGTATGAAAAACCGGAAAATAAAACATCTACAATCTTGTTTATGTACATATCTCTGGAAAATATGTAAGGTTAACGGTGATTATTGAAAAGTTAAAAGTCGTATTTCCCCTAATCCTTTAAAACCATCAATTCTCTATTCATGATTCACTTTGGCTTTAAATATCCAAGTCAAAAAACAAAAGATTTCTTTTGATTTTCAAAAGCAACCTAACTTCTGGTATTAGATGTTACAGTTTTTAAATAGTAATTTATTTGTTTTGAAAAATATAAAACACAGGGGCTGGGGTTGTGGCTCAGCGGTAGAGCGCTTGCCTAGCACATGCGAGACTCTGGGTTCCATCCTCAGCGCCACATAAAAATAAATAAATATCTCCCATCTATGTATGTTATATCAAAGTATATAAGTGTATTCTACTGTCATGTATAACTAATTAAACAAATAGAAAATTTAAAAATAAACAAATAAACAAAGTATTGTATCCAACTACAACTAAAAAATAAATATTTAAAAATAAAGAAAAATATAAAACACAAATATAAGATTAGTATAAATAAACATTACCTCATTTTGTCTGTGCAAAAACCCAGTGAAAACAGGTGATTTCTAATCTTTTATATGCAAGAAAAGCTGAATGGGGTTAACTGACTTAGCCAACTGATACAGCTATAGTTAAACTGTGTTGTGTCCCAACACAAACCAATTCATTCCTTTACCCAATAAATACTGAAATGTATTTATACTGAAATTTTTTAAAAGTATGCCACTCTATATGTCAAGAGAATTTAGATAGTCTTAAAAATCTTAAGAAAAAAGGATAGATTAAAGCAACAACTTATTAAATCAATAAGAACCTACATAAGCTTGACTTTCAAAATTTTAACATATCTATAGGAAAGAATAAATTTTAAAAGTACCTATTTAGAGCATAACTATTCCAATAAGATACCAATAAAGCCGCTCAAATTTTTAAAAAATATAAACTGAAAATTCAGGGACTGGATAACCTAAGCAGGTCAATGTAGGGAATCATACAACTTTGTGCTGAATGAGAAGTGGAAGCTAATTTATATTAACTTATTTTAAAAGATACTCCTTACAGAAATGCCCCAAAGCAAACACTAATTAGATTTCCATTTCACTAGGTCCAATGGCACCTGTAATCCCAGTCCCTCTGGAGAATCAAGCAGGTGGACCAGAAGTTCAAGGCTAGAAGATCCTGTCTCAAAATAAAATAGACTAGGAATGGAAAGCTCCTGGGTTTAACCCCCCGTACGTACTGCAAAAAGAGAAAAGTTTTGCAAGAAATCAAAATTTCTTGTTAAATGTAATTTTCTTGGGATTGCATTTTACTTCTAAATGGTGTATGAGAGGTACTTCCTTGACTATTCAGAACAGTGTAAATAGAGGTTCAAAAAACCTTTAGTTTTAATGATGCTTTAATGGAAAACATCAAGAGATAAACATCTTACCACTTCAACATTGTGAACCTTCATCTGAAGCCTTATTTTGAATATCTGTTTGATGTTAATATTCTTAATTTGTCTTTACATGTTTTTCAAAATATTTTATCTGACCATTCTAAGGCACCTGATGCTGCTGGTTTCTTAAAAGTATTTATATCTCAGTCTCCACTGTCACATTCAATCCTAGTTTTCTTCCTATGATTCTGTCCATTCCTTCTCAGAATGTACTTTTCTCTACTTGACATTTAAGTATTCTCTAACACTTTGTTTTTATCTATCCAGGCCTCCTTCTTTCAATTCATATACCTCCCTCAGTGACTACATCCACACCCATAACTTTAGTTCCATTTATTCCAGATCTATACACAGTATATACATCTAGTACTGAACATCAGACTTTATATAAAGACCTTAAAATATCAGGAGTCTCTTCTTTCCATTTCCATTATCACTGCCTTAGTTCCTGTTCTAATCACTTCTCTCCCTCACACGCCAAAGTGTCATCAACATCTTCATGAGTCACCATTGCCAAGCTGAACCCTGACACTAATATAAACTTTCTAAAATGGAATTGTAATCATGCTGCTCCCCTGCCAAAAATTATTTAATAGGTCTCTCTGGTTTTCAGGAAAACATTCAAATTAGCTTACAAAGGAAGTTCCTGCCAAAATCTCTAAGCTCAATCTCTATTACACTCATTCTCTGGCTCCAAACTATGAAGTCAGGATACAGAGTCATCCTCTGTAGACCTAATCAGGGTATTTCCCAAGAAAATTGTCCTTATATTAACAAGTTTATTTAGCTATGTGCTCTCTATGCTCACATAAAAATTTCCACTGAAATCTCTTCCATACCATAGTCATTTAACAGTCTTCTCCATTAGACTATTAACAGTCTCCAGGGAAAGAGCATTTAGTATTTCTTGAACAAGGCAAATAAAAACATTAACAATGTTTGTTTGAAGGAACAAGTGGAGATTAAATACTTCAGTAAAATTATTCTCAATAGTATCCCTTTTTCTCTACATATACATACACACATATAGATAGGTGTGTGTATGTATATATATTTTCAATACTGGGGACTGAACCCAGGCCCTTGAAGCATGCTAGGCAAATGTTCTACCACTAAGCTGTATATCTCCAGCCCTTAGTAAAATTATTCTAATAGAAATGAATTTGCTTCTTTGACTAGAAAAGTCAATGGAAAAATCCTTTCCTCTCACTGGCAATGAAAATTTGTTTTTATTTTCTAACAGACCCAGACTGACCCAAAGTTCTTATCTCATCCCTTTCTAGCTCTGAATCAAAATCTGATTTGGGGGGCTGGGATTATAGCTCAATGGTAGAGTGCTTGCCTAGCACATGTGAGTCACTGGGTGTGATCTTCAGCACCACATAAAAATAAATGAATAAAATAAAAAAATAAAAGCATGTGTCCATCTACAACTAAAAATATTTTTTTAAAAAACCCTGATGGGAGGCTGGGGATGTGGCTCAAGCTGTAGCGCGCTCGCCTGGCATGCGTGCGGCCCGGGTTCGATCCTCAGCACCACATACAAACAAAAATGTTGTGTCCACCGAAAACTAAAAAAAATAAATATTAAAATTCTCTCTCTCTCTCTCTCTCTTTAAAAAAAAAACCCTGATTGGAGGGGGTTGTGGCTCAGCAGTAGAGCACTTGCCTAGCACGTGCAAGGTACTGGGTTCAATCCTCAGCACCACATAAAAAATAAATAAATAAAAGTATTATGTCTAACTACAACTAAAAAAAAAAAAATTAAAAAAAAAAACCAAACACCTGATTCGAGGAGCTGGGAATGTTCACGCATGAGGCCTGGGGTTCTATCCCCAGAACAAAAAAAAAAAAAAAAAACTGAATTTGTAGCAAAATATAAATTTGATTAAAGGCACAGCTCTGTCCTTTGGGTGAAAAAAGGGAAATGACACAGTAAACTTATTACTTAAAAATAATTCTAGGACTGGCAATGTAGCTCAGCAGTAGAATGGTTGCTGGGCATATGCAATGGCTTGAATTTAATATCCAATAACTCTCCCCCCAATCTTATTTCCCAGAAAATTCCTTCCAGCCAATCAAGACCCTGGTTCCACAAATACCATCCCTGCCAAATAAAACTTTGGCTCACTCTGTCTATTTTTAATTAATTGTTCAGTCAGAACTATAAAGCAACTGTGGGGGACAGTAGAGATAAGGAGCTACTTTGATCACACTGAAGCCTCAAAGTCCAATGAATTGATTTGAGAATGGTCTTGAATTTAAAAACATCCACTCTTTTCTATAGCTTTGAGGTCAAAGTCAAATTATAGTTCTTGATTTCAAATGCACCATAAAGGAAATAGACTAGAATGATCTACATGGAATTTTGAGGGAAGCTAAAAATTACAATGAGTTCTGTGAGGACAATGATCCAAAGAATAGTTGAAATGATTCTGTCCATGATATCTACCATGCATATATAAACTTAGCAATTATTATAACTCCTCATCTTGCCAGCTCTCCTCCTTTTATTTCCCCTCTTTGTCATCACAGAACTACTTTTTCTTAAATATAGGAAAGGTTCAAGTTATAATAATGAATAATGACCATTAAAGACAAAGTATATTCTGTGTCCTAGACATCTTAAAACACTTTTTCAACAACCTGCATTTGTTGCAACAAATGATGAGAGAATTTAAGACGCAAAAATCATAACTGATGTTTCAATCCTGAAAAACTACATGGTCGTTTCACACAACTAGCACAATCAAGGGATAAAATAGTAGAGTTAATAAGGTAGAGGAACAGGGAAGATTACCAAAAGTTATCTGTAGTAACATTTGTGATTAGGGACCCAAAATTCTACCAATTATTCACAAAATTATAGAACCCCGACTCTCAAAAAAAAAAAAAGTGAATGGAGAAATATGTCCAGAAACTTGTTCAATTCTGTGTCTGCAAGCTCAGAACTTAAGCCCGATTCAATTTTTTTAAATATAAAAATACTTCCAGGTCCCACCTGCCAGAAATTCTTTTGCAAGTTTGGAATGGAGCCTCGGAATTGGTATGTTTACTTAAAAAACTCCCCAGGCACTCTGGTCATCAGCCAGGTTGGTCAGTGCACTGTATACCTTTTCAAGAAGGTCTCCTTTCAATCCTTGCCGACAGTCTGGTAGTCTACAAAATGATGGAGGTTGTTCCTATAAATAAGCCTAGTTAAACAGCACCATGTGACCTCACTTAATCCCTTTGTGTTCTCCCTCACCCCTAGAGTTAGTACCTCATCTTCAGTCCATTCCTCATAACAGAACTCTTCTTTTCTTACCTCCACTCTTGTAGTAACCGAGTAATAATGAACAGAAGATAACACAAAGGGTAACTACCACTTCAATATCCGGAAATCCTGTCAGTTCTAACATAAGAGAAGAAAATTCATTTTAGACCATCCTAGTAGATTCTTGGAATTTTAAATGAAACAAAACCGATCCAAAAGTGGTCTGTGAAGCAGGGCTGAAGTTAGATTAAAAGCTCTTGGATCAAGGAGGACCAGGCCAAGGTTCTGAAAGAGGAAGAAAAAAAACTTGAAAGCGAAGCAGGAGGCCGGCGGGCGGCCCGTGCCGGCACTAGCGGGTTTGACACTCTACACCCCCGCCTGCACTCGGGTTGCTAGGAAACAAAAAGGCTCCACGTTCCCGGCAATTCCTCCCGGGCCTGCCAGGAGGACAGGGGCCTCTCGGCCTATGGAAGCCACCGGAGGGCCCGACCCCTGCCCCGGGGCGCTAAGCCCAGGAAAACCGGGGCGGGGAGCTCCGGCGGAGGGGCGCGGCGAGCGGGCCCTGGTCTCAGGCGGAGGGCTGCCCCGGGC
>NW_025999990.1:33283697-33320094 GCF_001458135.2 Marmota marmota marmota
GCTCCGGCCGCACGCGCCGGCGAGGGCCGCCCCTTCGCCCCGGAACTCGGAGGCGATGCTCCTCAGGAGGCCGGGCGCAGGAAACGGCGATTGGTTTCGCAGGCACCCTGGGCTGGGCGCAAGTCTAAGGCCAGCCCCATTCAGTGGCCACGGCACTACGTCCCGCCCCCAAGCCGTCCTCCCACTGGAGGCCACCGCCTACGGAGCTTGGGGCCCGGCCGCGGTTCTGCCTAGTCCCTCGTTCGCCGTTCGTGGCCTCGCTCTTCCCAGCTGTCCGCCAGCTCCCCACGCCCGCCCCTCGCTTCTTTAACCTCTCCGGCCGCAACCCACCCTTTTGCACTGCTCTTCCGGCTCCCAGCCTCGCTCCACCGCATCCCTGCCCCGCCTTCGCGGGCGAAGACCCTTACTTCCGAGCCCCGGAGCGGCACTGTAGGCTGAACTGCTTCTTTGTCGCGGGTTCGTAGAAAGGTGACCTTTCGTCGCCGTCGGGCTTCTGGTCCCGCCGCTGCTGCCCTCGCAACCGAGGCCCCACGGCAAAAGGAGAACGGACTGCGCAGTGCTCATCGGCCCAAGAAAGGGCGGGACCCGAGGCTCATGGTGCACCGGGATCCCATCGCCCCCTCCAGCAGCTCTCCCGTGGCATAGCGCTGCCTGCAGCCTGCCCAGCCGGTCACCGAACACAGTAGGGTTTCGCGTTGCAGGCCCAGAGCGGAGGGGCGGGGTGACGAGAGCAGCCTCCATAGCAACTGGCGCTTGGCGCCTTCGGCAGGTTGTGACGTCAACGGCTGGGTGCGGGCCTACGTACCTGCACACACCCCCAGCATCTTGGCAGGGGGACCCCGTTTTATCGCCTTTATTAAATTCTTAGGTTTCCCAGGAATTTTTCCTTAAAATATATTTCTAACGTTGAAGATTTAATCTTAATTGTTTGCCGTTGCTAGACTGTTTTGACCTTGCAAAAATGTGTCATGAAACAATATTATGTGGTTTTAATCCTGGGGTTAGTTAAAAATAAGATTCCTTGCGCTGTATAGAGATTCAATTTTTTGGCTTAAATGCAATGTGATTGATTCTTAAATGGTGACCGTTCATGTTCACAGTCTTACAACCAACACCATAAGAGTTTGTTGGGGGGAGGAGGTTGGTTTTTGATATCTTGGAAGAAAAGGAGGTAGGAGCCCCTACCTCTAATCTCACTACGTTTGTTTTTATTTTTGTGCTCACTTAGGCAGCATTTATACAAAAATATTTTTATTTTTTAAATGAGCCCTTAATTTGCAGATAAATCTCACAAGTGGTAAGTCTTTGAGAATGTAACAGAACTATGTGAAAAAGAAGTAAGGGAAATCTTCAGATAGCTTCAGGGAAAAAAAGATTTCATTACCATCCTTTGTTAAAGTCCTTAATTTGGGCTGGGGTTCTGGCTCAGTGGTAGAGCACTTGCCTATCATGCATGAGGCACTGAGCTCAATTCTGAGTACCACTTAAAAATAAATAAAATAAAGGTCTATCAACAACAACAACAACAAATTTTTTTTTTAAATGCTGTTTACCACCTACATTGTCCTTGGCATGGTTAACTAAAATGTATAGGAGCTGGGCATAGTGGCACACACCTGTAAGAAAAGCAGTTTGGGATCACAAGTTAAAAGCCAGCCTCAACAACTTAGCAAGGCCCTAAGCAATTTAAGGAGACGCTGTCTCTAAAGGCTGAGGATGTGGCTCAGTAGTTAAATGCCCCTGTGTTCCATCCCCAGTATCCCCCCCCCAAAAAAAAAAAAAAAGTAAAGGAGATGGTTTGGACTGAGCGCATTCACTAGGTCCATGAGAGGAGCCCAAAATGGAGTCACTCATGCCAAGTTCCCCACCACTGTGCTGAAACCAAGGTGTTTATTTGAATTTGGAAGAAATAAGAAGAGACATAATTGCCAGATTTCTGAACAATCTAATTCTAGCCTATATAATAAGGAAAGCTCTGCTTTAATCTTTAGGAGAAAAGGCCAATCCCCTTTTCTGTTTCAGTTTTCCACTGTCTTTTTCTGTCTATGAAACCTAATTCCTCTGCTAAATTCTTTGGAATACTCCTATTTTATGGAACAAGGTGTTGCCCAATTATCAAATAGCAAGTAAAAGCTATTTAAGATTTTAAAATTTGCTATAGTTTTTACCGCTCTTGGTTAGGCATTATAGAGATATGAGTTTTGCAGTCAACTAATTTACATTTTAAATATATATCAAAATGTGAGAACAAAAAGATGGTATTTGCCAAAGTGCTAAATTTTCTCTTAACAGTGACTATAATGAGGATAGAAAACCGGATGTTTGAAATTCTGTTGGATTTAGAGAATCCACATGATTCTGGAGGAGATGGATTTTAATATGCATCTTAAAACAAGAGTTTCCACAATAACAATTATTTGTCTGATGAATAGCTAGTTACACTGCCAGACTACGAGATTTTGCAGCAAGCACGGTGGAAGCTGGTCAGGGAAGCTAATTTTAGCTTCAGATTTCCTAGGAGGAGGAAGAACACATTGTGTGGGAGGGGCAACTGATCTTGGTATTCCAGGTGCTTTTCAAATTCCCTTATAAAATGGTTCTCAGATTCCAAATTTCACCATTTTGATAATATTTCAATTCATATTTCACTCATTCTGACTATTTTAGTAAATAAAGTGTATTTTTTGTGTGATAATCTTTCCCTTTATTCACTGGGAATTCCTATCCACAACATTAACGTTGTGACTTTTACTTTGTTTGCTTTATTGTTTGTAACATTAGCTTCACTCATGCCTAATCCAAACATTTGTATTACTTCTTCATATATTCTAAGTCATTTGGTGTACCTATAAGCATGGTAATATGTGAAAATCCATCAGCAATTTGAGTGTAAGGGAAATTTAGTTATCCTCTGAGAATTAAGCTTAAAAAACAAAATCATAATTACCAAATGACACAATTTTCTGTCTTGGCAGCATTTCATATGAAAAAGTACTTGATATTCTACTAGGAATGTGACAGATTTACTCAGAATACAGTCAGCTGTGAAAATAAAATGTCCTCAGCCTCTAGGCAGTAGAGGGGGATGTCCTAAATGTGTGACCAATTTGATAAACTGTTGCAATTATTTATTTGTTAATTTGTTTTTGCAGTATAGAGATTGAACCCAAGGGCACATTACCACTAAGCTACATTCCCAGCCCTTTTTTGTTTGTAGTGGGGATTTTTTGTTTGTTTTGTTTTGTTTTATTGTACTGGGGGATTGAACCCAGGAGCTTTTAACCACTGAGCCACATCCTTTTTTTTAAATTTATTTATTTATTTTTGAGAGGGCCTCACCAAGTTGCTAAGGGCCTTGCTAAATTGCTGAGGCTGACCTTGAACTTACAGTTCTCCTTCCTCAGCCTCCTGAGTTTCTGGAATCACAGGCATGTGCCATGTTGCAAAAATTAAAGCCTTTAAATTTAGGTTAAAGCACCCAAACCCTTTCAGCCTTCTTCCCTCAAAATGGCATCTGAGGGACAGAAGGGTGAGAGATGGCTGACATGAACTTGAGACACTGATGGGTCTTCTGGGTCCTGAAATCTGTATGTTTTCTTTTGGATTCTTGCTAGATTTTTCTTTCAAGATGGCCAATTTTGACTGCTCCTTAAAGTACAATGAGTGCTCCTTAAAGTGCATACCTGTAATCCCAGCAAATCAGGAGGCTAAAGCAGGAGGATTGAATATTCAAGACCAGCTTTGACAACTTAATGATACTCTATCTCAAAAAATGAAAAGGGTTGAGGATGTTACTCAGTGCCTCTGGGTTCAATTCCTAGCACCAAAAAATAAATGAGAGAGAGAAAGAAAGATATAATGAGTCTTGGGCATTCCATTGCTGGCACTTGCTGGTGAAGACGGCTCCAACCTGTCTCAGCTGCATCTGGGGCCATGGTCCTATTGTCTGACCTAGTTGATTCAACTTCACCAACACTGTGAAACCTCCTGAATCTCTGCCCCAATTATCTCAGAGTTCCTTAACTGTCGACACAGCAGGCCCTTTAGCAGACCTTCTGGCTCTTGGGATGTCTCTACACAGGACAAGTGGGGTTCTGGGCATATGTTACAGAAAAGATTTCAGCATGTGTCAAAGACAGACAAAACTTTATTTAGGAAAGCAAAGATACATTTAAGGGAGAATATGGGCTATCTCAAGAGTGAGAAGTTTTTGGAATAAAGCAAGGAATACACATTCAAGGGGGAAGGCAGGCCATCTCCAGATAAACAGACAGAAATCTATTGGTGTGGGGTGTTAATTTTTGTAGAGAGATGGTTGCTAGGGGCTGGACTAAAGGTGGAGCCAGAGCAGCGTTACATAAGTTGGTACCAGTTTTCTCAGCACTTGTGCATTGCTCTCCTGTTGCCTTTTGCCGGAAAGGTCACTGGCTGAGAACAAGGGCTGGGGTGCTCATCAATGCTTGTTTTGCCTTTCAATAGTTTGTGGATGTTTTCTGCATGTTAGTGGTTCATGAGTGCTTCTTTTGAGATTCAGTCTAACTTTAATTTTCTGCATCCCCAAATTCTTAAGCACAGCTCTATATAGTCCATGACATCTCTTAGTACTTTCCCTCTAATACTGTGGAGGGAGATTTATCCTGCACCATTGAATTTACATGAAGTGTTTACTCCTAGGTTGGGTCTGAACAGCCCATAATGCCATGTGCTTCCAGTTCTGCCCTCAGCATACCCTTAAACCTATCACATCTTGTCCTTCCAAATTGAAGTCCCTATTTTGTCTGTTCTACCATCTCAGGGAATAAATAGAATGAATAGACTTTTCCTCTTGACCTGTATCACTGATTGGGCACTCTCCTATGTAAAACTCTTCATTAAAGTTTACTAAGTTAAGTAATTAATATACTAAAGAGGGAAATTAAAAAATTTAGAAAATTAATTTCTTTCTTGACAAAGTCTGGCTTTGTCCTATTTAAAAGCCTGGTGAGTTTGCTTTTGAGGAATTATACTGGGAAGCTGAAGGGTAAAATGGAAGGGAAACTCCAGTTTCACTGTCTACTCTTCAGTATCTTTTTAAACTCATACCATGTGCAATGTGACATTCAACTAGTTTGTACCAGTACAGATGTACTAGTTCTTTTCAGCCTGTTCATTCTGATTGGCTAATAGTACCTAAGTGATGAGTGTCAGTAATATTTTAGTATTACTCATGACTATGCATAACTAACTAATGAAGCCATGTGGTTTGATTGTTTAAGTGTGTTTTGGAAATATTCCTTTTTAAAAATATATAGCAATATTCTTTTCATTTCTATTGAATTAATCCTAATTTCTTCCCTTTTTTCACCTCACCTCAGTGCACACAGAGGAGAGCAATGCTGCAGGCCGAGTAAGAAGGAGGTCAAGTGGCTAAGAATGTGAAAGAGAAACTGTAACATACCATCTTCCTATCAAGAATTTGTAACCCCATTCCTATCTCCCACTCTAACAAATCATGATTTTTTCAATTACTTCTTTTTCCCAGTCACATGCTTCAGGAGGCAATGACCATTCTCAGCTCAAGGGGGGAAACCATGATTGATATGAACCCACCTGAATGGGGCCCTGTCTTCTTTCTGGGGTTTAGTCATGAGCAGGTGACTCATATGTGACCAAGGGAGCATGGAAGGGAATTATTCTGGGGGACTTTGGCAAGTGCTTTTCTTTGTGGAACAGAAAACAGATAAATAACTGAGCATGATGGCATAAACCTGTAATCCCAGTGACTCAGGAGGCTGAGGCAGGAGGACCATAACTTTAAGGCCAGACTCAGCAACTTAGCAAGATCCTGTCTCAAAAATATAAGAAAGACTAGAAATGTAACAGTCCTGGGTTCAATCCCTAGTACCAAAAACAAATATAGATAAATAGGGCTGGGGATATGGCTCAGTGGTAGTGCATTTACCTAGCATGTGCAAGGTCTTGGGTTCAAACTTCAACTCTGAAAAAAAAAAAAAAACTGAGAATAAAAACAATCGCACAACCATATCCATATGTTTCTGTATCTATATGTGCTGCCTGAAATTGTTGCAAGCATCACGAAAATACAGGAAGAATGAGCCAATGTACACAAGATGGCAGAGCTAAGGGATAGAAAGATATAGTTGAGCCATTCCATTAATCTAATCAGGAACTGGCCTACCTCCTTTCTGTTAAACAAAATAATAAACATTCTCTCATTTAAGCCATTCTCAGTTGGTTCTACTTTCATTTGTTGCCGAACATATCTGAGTTAGGCATTTGTTCAGTAACAATCAGATACATGTTCCTACCCTTTTCCTTGTTCTGCTCTGTGTTGCTGGAACTGACCCTGTTTCCCAGTTTCCCTTGTGAACTGACCTCTGGCTACATTGAGCCAATGGGAAGCACTGATGAGAGATCTGAAGGAAGGAAGACCAATGTATTTCTCCCTCTCCCTTTGCTTCTGGCCGTGGCTCCATTTCTTCTGTAGTTTTGGCTTCCCAAGATGGTGCTTTCCTTGATGGTCCCACTTCCTGCTAGGCAGTCCCTGATTGTTCTCAGTAACTTGGTGTTTACCTTACTGTCACTCTTAGACTTTTAGCTCTTGTAGGTTCTTTTTAATTAGTTTTAATTAAACGTTCTTTACTGAACTATCAGTTGTGAACTCCACTTCCTGATTGGATCCTGTTCCCTCTGCCTAACTGAATCAATACTTAAGAAGGGCTGGGGATGTGGCTCAAGCGGTAGCACGCTCGCCTGGCATGTGTGCGGCCTGGGTTCGATCCTCAGCACCACATACAAACAAAGATGTTGTGTCCTCCGAAAACTAAAAAATAAATATTAAAATTCTCACTCTCTAAAAAAAAAAAAAACAAAAAAGGAGACAGGAGGCAAGTGAGAAATGCTGCAAAAGTGGTTCCTGTTCCCCAGAGAGAAGTAACTGAGTCACTTTCCAATGCAAGTTTAAATTCTCTTCTCATACTTCTGTGAATTAGCATAAATGGAAATTCAAAAGTGAGATTAAATTATAGAAAATAAAAGAATCTACCCTTCTTTATCACACTCTAGTTTGCGACAGTTAAATTTCAATTAATTCATAAATATCATTACTGATATGCATTTTCATGCCATTTAACTTTCTCTACTGGAAATTGATCCCTGGAGTACTATACCACTGACCTAAACTCCAAGATGCTGGCCATTCAATTTCATATCAGCAGTATTTTTACGTACTGTTGTACAGCTGCCATTTTTAATAATATTCATATTAGTAGCTCCAGTGGCCCTGTTTATCCCGTGAAACCCAGCTTTTATGGTACAGTTAACTAGAATACATCTGTATATAGTCTCAACCCCACTCTCTCTCCAAGAAAGTGGAACTGAGATTCCAGTATTCAATTCAGTTTTTATTAACTGCCTTAACTTCTAAGGTAGATTAAACCAGGAGCTGTGAGACAAGGCAGCCACCTTCTGCCTTGCCCAAACACAGAGATCAATCACTAGAAAGACAGCAAACCAGAAATAAAACAGACATTCTTAATACTGCCCTCGGAAGCAAAACTAAAGACCAATGATGGCAGACATTTCAACAAGTTAATTCATGTTTTATCTCCAGCCCTTTTTTTATATTTTATTTAGAGACAGGGTCTCACTAAATTGTTGAGGGCCTTGCTAAATTGCTAAGGCTGGCTTGGAACTCCCAATCCTCCCGCCTCAGTCTCCTGAATCATTGGGATAGCAGGCATGCACCATGGCGCCCAGCTTTTTTTAATTTTTGAGAGAAAGAATGTAAAGTTGAAGCTAAAAGATCTGTCTCTCCCCCCTCCTCTATTTCTCTCCTCTCTTCTCCCACTCTAATCTTTTTCCTTTTTATCTTTCCCTTGCTTCAAACATTTATTGATTTTTTTTTTTTTTTAACATCCTCGGGCATTGTTCTGTGCTGTCCTCATATCCATGACAGAGGCAAAGATAACAAGATTAGTTCTGGTGTAACAGTGGAAGCAAAGCCTAACACTAGTTTCATTGCTGCTGTTTTGTTAGGCTGGGGATAGAATCCAGAGGTGCTTTACCACTGAATTACATGCCCAGTCCTCTTTACTTTTTGTTTTGAGACAGGGCCTCACTAAGTTGCTGATGATGCCCTCAATGTTGTGATCCTCCTGCCTCAGCCTCCTGAGACTGGAATTATAGGCATGTGCTACTGCAACCAGCCTACACCAGTTTTAAAAATCAAAATCTTAAGTTTTAAAGAAACCAGAAAAACCCTTCTTCAGTAACATAAGTAACTCTCTTTCTGTACATAAAGTTTAATTATTTCAGCCTTCACACTCACTAAATAGGCATGTACTATCTTTGCAAAAGGAAATAATCCAAAGTCCCTTCCAACCATTTTTCTAGAGACAATGTCATAAGACCACTATTTTCCCAGTCCAGTATTTCCAAATATTTCCTTTACTTGAGTCTTAATCTGATCCAGTTTTGACATTTCATGATCTTGCAATCTTAGACTAATTCATAAATGTAATCCCTGTTAACCACCTCTGGTACCACAATGAAGAACAAATACAACTACAATGGAATTTTCCATTTAGAACATGGGGAAATGGGAAGAAACCGCAGGACATGTATCATATGTGGTTGGACAGTTAACAAAGCAAAACAGAGAACTGCCTAGTCTTGTGGACTTCATTGGGAAGATGGCAGTAGTGAGAATTCTGCTGTCAACTGGATCCTCCAATATTGCCAGCTGGTATCATTTCTATTGGCAGGAAAACATCTAAAAAGACATTAGAAGTTCTGAGGGTATGGCTCACTAGTAGAGAGGTAACATGCTCAAAGCCCTGGGTTCAATTCCCAGAACCACAAAAAATTAATTAATTAACTAAGAAAGAAAGAAAAGGACATTACGTGAACTATTTTATTTGGGGAGAGGCAATGATGGTAGTAAGCTTTCTGTTCCTTTAACAATATATCTTAGGTAATCAACTTAAAAAGAGGAAAGGCTCACAGTTTTAAAGGTTCCAGTTCATGCAGTTGACCCTATTGCTTTTGGGCCAATCAGTCTTGGTGAAACAGCACATCACAGAGAGGGCACATGGTAGAACAAGCCACTCACCTTGTTACATCTGGGAAGCAGAAGAGAGAAAAAGAAAGGGGCATGGTTCCACCACTTGCTTCAAGGTCAGGTCCCCAAAGATCAGAAGATTTCCCAATAGACCCCACTTTTAAAAGATTCCTCCCAATAGTGCCAAATTGAGGACTAAGCATTTAATACATGGTTTTGGGGGAACATTTTAGATTTAAATTTAAATTGTAGCAGGAGGGGTATATTTCATATGTAACCCTTTTCTTTCTTTCTTTCTTTTGTGTGTGTGTGTGTGTGTGTGTGGCTGAGGATCCAAGCCCAAGGCCTTGCACACACTAGGCATATGCTCTCTCTCCCATTTAAGTTATACCCCTAGCCCTGCATTTCCATTTCCTTTTTTTTTTTTTTTTAAGGTATCAGAGTTTGGAAATGAGGACCTGAGGTACTCTAAGGAACATTAGTTTTTATGAATCACAGCCCTATTATAAATAAAACTATCAGTTTCATTTTAGTGGAACTTCCCAAAAACAAATACCAAAAACTTTGTCAGGCCTGAAGGACTACTAAACTAAATATTGAAGGCTAACCAACACCAAGGGGATTTCTGTGTTTTAGCAATTATTCTGGGGAAGCACAGGGTACTCTGCTGGACAAAGTTTATCTCAGGAAATGAAGATGTGGATGAAGAAAGCTGATGGGCTGGCAGAGAGCTCTTCTTTGCTAAACTCTAAAGGATCACCATTGCCCTCAAACTGGATTCCAGTCCAATGTACTTTAAAATGGCAGTGATGTATCCTTTGTCAGGAAGAAAGCCAATATGAGTCACTCTGGAATGGCTCAGAGAATTGGGATTCCCCAAGCCCTCTGTTGCACTAGTTCTTTCCTCTTGCAGATGCCAGCCAGGCTCTTACACTTTCCTAGTCAGCATTTCTAACTTACGAAACAGAAACGGAAGTAAATCGAAAAAACTGACTTCTGTCCTTCAGTCCAACAAATAATTACCTTCTTGACCTGAACCTCAGCATTCTCTATGCACTTCCAAGAAAATCTCAGTAGGAGAGTATAAAGTTCTTATTGCATTTTATTTAAGGTAATTGGGAAAAAGCAACACAAATTGATTTATCAGTCTGGTGTAATCATGAGAGACAGTCCATGGAATAATTTGAACAGAGAAAATACAAAGAATTTTAGCCAGGAGCAATGCTATGCATCTAATCTGGGCTATTCAGGAGGGTGAGGCAGGAGGATTGCTGGAGCTCAGGAGTTCAAGGTTGGTCTGGGCAACATAGCAAGACCCTGTCTCAAAATAAAATAAAATTAAGAAAAAATAATAATTTTAAAATAGGGCTGGGAATGTAATTCAGTGGTGTAAAGAATGGTGGAAAAGCTCTGTAAACTCAACAAGCCAAAACAACCGTTTACCTGTCTGAGATTTTATTAGCAGGACTGTAGAGGCCAGTCGCAGAAGCGAAGGGGGGGAGAGAGAGAAGAGAGAGGGGGAGAGAGAGAGGAGAAGGGGAAGAGAGAGAGAGGAGGGGGGAGAGAGAGGGGAGAGTAAGAGAGAGGGAGAGCAAGAGAGTGAACATGAACAGGGTGTTGATATTTATGGGCTTAACTCAGGATGAGGAGGAGCAAGGAGAGTGGGCTGCTACTTCTTCATTAGCTGAGAGTTGGCGCCACTTCAGGGATCGGAGGTGCGCCATTCAAAGTTCGTGCCATTCACAGGGATTGGAGGTGATGGTTCCCGCGCCATTCAGTGCATCATGGACCTAAGTTCCCGGAAGAGAAGCGCTCTGGGCGCCATCTTTACCAACATGTGGTTCAGTGCTTACTTAGCACATGTAAGGCCCCAGGTTTGATTCCCACCACCACAAAAAAAAAAAAAAAAAAATCAATAAATATATACAAATTTTAACTATAATAGAAATTGTAGGCTGTATAGTGCCTGCACCTGTCAATTCACATGGCAAAACCCTAACTCCCAGGACCTTAGAATCTGACTCTATCGGTGAAAGGGCCCGAAAGATGTACTTAAGTTAAATTGGAGGTGACACTACCCTGACTGGCAGCTCAAACCAGTAAATACCCAAAGACAGCACAACCCCTTAAAATGGGAGAGGGAAGAAAGCAAACAAGGCTGTGTATTTTGAGCTTTATCAGAAAGTCTTAAGGGAGGGAAAGGGGGAATGCTATTGGCCAAGTTAAATTGTTATATTGTGTGCATGTCTGAGTATGTAACAATGAATCTCATCATTATGTATATTTATAATACTCCAATTTCAAAAAGAGAAAAAAAATCAGCCTATGGTTAAAAACAAAAAAAGTCTGAAGAGAACAGTGGGTGAAAAACTAGAAACAGGGAGTAGTGTTCCTCAGTTTCTATATTTAAGTCTTTATTTTTAAAACCTCAAGATCTTTGCCAGTAAGATGACATTTATTCTTTCCTAAATTTCACTGACAATTATAATTTCCAAAACTGGGTATCACTGAAATGTACATATATACCAAGGTATTTGGCCTAAGATATTTTTTATTTGTAGTTTTTTTTTTTTAATTGTGGTTAAAAAGCCACATAATATGAAATTTACCATTTTGGTCATTTTTAAGTGCACAGCACAGTAGCATTATTGTAAGGATGGCCTTAGGCCTGAGCCTAAGCAACTCCATTTTTAACAACTCCAGTTTGAAACCTGCAGTCTTACCAGGCACACCTAAGGGGCCCTCCAGTATGGCCCTCAGGCACAAACAAATCACTTCTCCCCACCCTGATAAACTTCAGACCAGATGTTTTAACCCCAGGGTAAATGATGTCACTGAGAAATCTGGTGGCATTGAAAGGGGGGTCAAAAGCCCCAAAATTTGGTATAAATAATAGAGCAAAAGAACAGACATTCAGCCAGCGATACTGGTGCTCTCACGCTGAGAACCTGATGAGGACCTGGACTGACATCCCAACACTGTTCATCATTTGCTGATCCTCTGCATCTACCTCATCACTCTCAAACTCTACAGCCACATCTTGACCTTAGTGACAGCCGCAATTTTTCCCTATGACCCTCTCCTCCACCAGCCATCACCTCCACCCCAGGAGAAGCCTGCCTTGGTTCCTTATCTGATCACCATGGTCTGAATGAATGTGCATTTGCTGGACTTAAAGCTTAAGGCTCGAGACTTTTGATCTGACACTTGAACTTAGCATGCAGAGGGAATGTCTGTCACTAGCCTGTCATGATTAAGTGTGCTCAAAGTGCTTAGAATTAATTAATCTAGAATTGTTTGTTGTGAATTGATTATATCAATTACAGTGCCTAGCATTAAGGATTGTTGTTTTCTTGATTAAGAACCTATGGAGTGAAATTATATTGAGGGATTTGAGTGAATAAAGCATTGAGTAGGGCAGAAGCGTGTGGACATTCTTTATGTCTCTCCCTGGACTCTATAAGTCGCACCTTTTGCCCAACATGGCAATTATTTACATTCACCTTGTGGTACAACAAGCTCTAGAACCTTCTCATGTTACTGAACTGAAACTGTATACCTATTAGACAACAATCTGCTTTCCTTCCTTGTAGCAGCTCTGGCAACCACAATTCAACCTTCTGTTTCTAAGAATTTGATAACTTTGTTGTTTTTTTTTAATTAGAAAGTAATTTTTTTTCTTTTTAATGTAGTTAAAAAACAGCATGCTGCAAGACCAAATTTTCTGGAAAACCTACCTTTGAAATATTCTCAAAAGGCACTATAACTCTGCATATAAGACTTTAATCTGGGGCTGGGCTTGTAGCTCAGTGGTAGATCGCTTGCCTAGCACACGTGAGGCACTGGGGTTTGATCCAAAAAAAACCCAAACCTTTAACCTTCTTGCATACATTATTAAGAATGTTTTGACAGAAACAGTGGAACATGCAGCAAATTGGGAGACTAAAGCAGGAGTATCACAAATTTGATTCCTGCCTCAGCACATAGTCTGACCCCTAGCATTTAAACTCTCTCAAAATAAAAAAATTACCACTTGATTCAGTGGTAATATACCCCTGGGTTCAATCTTCAGTATCCCCCCAAAAATATATATATGTATGTATAGTATATATTATATTTTTTTAATATATGTTTCAAAGGGATAAGAGTTAAATATGCTTAGAAGTATATCCAAACATACTGGATATAAGAATTAAACAATTTCTTCATTTTACCTGGTTACCTGGTTTAGCCAATTTTATTTGGTTATCTAGGATGACTCTGTGGCAGAATACATTATATAATCTAGAGCAAATTAATACAGAAATTACAATGTACATTGTCATTTGAAATTAGCACCATATCTCCAATATTGAAGCCAAGGGGAAAATCTGAATAAATCCTCCACTTTCATTTACTTTCAGTTACTTGCTTTTACCACCAATCTTAAGGGGTCACATACCCATAGTTTTACTATAGATAACACCTCTGAAATATGGGTAATGAAGGTAACAATCACCTGATACATTTTTCAGGACCTTGAAGGCTGCAAAAGTCTATCTCAACCCAAATGAAACCACTGACCCTTTGTTTGGGTCTGTGCAGGTAAATATATGATGGGTGATCTCTTTACATTAGAGGGCTGAAAACTCCACCATGCTAACACCACCATTCTCTGAACAAGATTCCTATGAATAGCCACGAAGTTTGATTATGCATGCACAGACCACCGATTTCTTTGCTTCCTGTGTTAGTCAGCTTTTTGTCACTGTGACTAAAATATCTGACAAGGACAATTTAAAGGAATAAAAGTTTATTTTGGGTTTATGATTTTAGAGGTTTCAGTTCATGTTCAGTGATCCCATTATTGTGGACCCAAGATGAGGAAGAAATAATGGAAGAAGAGCATGGTGGAAGAAAGCTGTCAGTTCATGGCAGAGAAGAAGAAGAAAGAGAAAGAGGTGGAGGAGGAGGAGGAGGAGGGGGAAGAGGAGTAGGAGGAAGAGGAGGAGGAGGAAGAGGGGGAGGATGAGGAAGAAGGGGAGGAGGATGAGGAAGAGGGTTCAATGACTGGTTTAAAAAAAAAAAAAACAGTCCCCACACACAACACACAAAGCAAATTTAACAAAGAAGCCCTAACCCACAATGTAATGGTACTGGAGATTGAGGCTTTGGGTGGGTTATCTTAGGTCGGTGGTGGCAACTTGGTGGTGACTTGGTGGTGACTTAGAACAAAGCATCCCTCATGGTAAAAGAACACCAATCAGATGCCACAGAATCGCCTGTCAATCAGCAAGATCTCCTGACTAACGCCTGTCAATCAGCAGGACCCCCTGGCCAATCCTGGAGTTCAGCCAACTCCCCTGACCAACTCCAAGGGGACAAGGGACCCTAAAAACACCTTTTCCTGTCCCAAGCCCTTCCCTTCCTGCTGTAAGCCCCATAAAAGTCCAGTACGGTTGAGCTTCCACGCGGTTTCTCCTCAGACCCTTCTCCTGTCCACTCTGTAGGTCTGATGAGTTCCATCCGGGAGTGATATCTCAGTAAAGCCTCGTTCAGCGGCCCTTTTAAATCTGCCTCCCTTGGTCGCTGCCCGCCTCGCCTGATCTGACAGGTTAGATGAATTTATGAGATGGGATTTGTGCTCCTATATGAATAGATCCCACACAGCTTCTCTCTTCCTTTTTCTCTCTATCCCTCTCTCCCCACTGTAAGATGACACAATGAGAAGTTGGACTCTTCAATTCTTTTTTTTTTTTAAACACACTCTTATATTTTATTTTTTTGGTACCAGCGATTGAACCCAGGGGCACTTAACCACATCCCTAATCCTTTTTTATATTTTATTTAGAGACAGGGTCTCGATGAGTTGCTTAGGGCCTCACTGAATTGTTGAGGTTGGCTTTGAACTTGTGATCCCTCAGCCTCCCAAGCTGCTGGGATTATAAGCGTATGCTACTGCACTCAGCAAACACACTCTTATTTATTTATTTCACAGAATTGGGGATTGAATCCAAGGCTTCACACATGCTAGGCAAGCTCTCTACCACTGAGTTATGCTTCCATCCCTGATCCACAAGTCTTGAAAGAGAAAAACAGTATATCACACAGTGTGCAAGTTAATATCTGATTACTGGCAATTGGATATTTTATTTGTGTGGATTTGGCCAGCTGTTTCTCCATTGTTAACCATGTCTTTATATTCATTGCTTATTTATCCACTGAGGTATTTTTACCAACTTGTACTTCCACTTTGTTTCGTAAAGAAATTCAGCTACACCAGGTTTGGAGGCCCACACCTATAATTCCAGCTATTTGAGAGGTTGATGCAGGTAGACCACAAATTTGAGCCAGCCTGGGCAATTTAGTGGGCCCCTATCTCAAATTAAAATAAAAAGGGGTAGGGACTTAGCTACCTTGTGAAGAATAAAAAGGAGGAGGAGGAGGATGGTGGGGAGAAGGGGCAGGGAATGGGGAAAAGAAGAGATTAAGCAGGAATACTGAGGTTTTAGAATTTTTAATAACTTATGACCTCTATATAATAAAATTACTATTATTATTATTATTATTATTATTATTATTATTATTATTATTTGGTGTTGTTAATGATGCTTTGTTTTTCTGCTACTGGAAATTAAAGCCAGATGTGTTTTAACACTAATCTACAACCCCAGCCCTTTTTATTTTACTTTGAGACAGCATCTCACTGAGTTGCTGAGACTGGCCTCAAACTTGTGATCCTCCCACCTTAGCCTCCCTAGTTACTGGGATCACAGGCGTGTACCACTGCATCTGGTGCATTATGCTTTTTTTTTTTTTAATCACTTTTATTCATGATAGAGGAGGGAAGGTTGGGGAGACATTGATCAATCATTGGGGGCAAAGTTATGTTTTCATCATAAAGGAATGATAAATTTTTGAAGAGATAAATATTATTTTCTTTTTTGTATGGGGGACTGATGTGGCCTTTAACCACTGAGCCACATCAATAGCCCCCCCACCACCACCTTTTTTTTTTTTTTCCGCCGAGAAAGGGTCTCACTGAGTTATTGAGGCCTTCGACTTGTGATCCTCCTGCCTGAGCTTTCTGAATTGCTGGAATTACAGGCATTTGCCACCATGCCCAGCTCTGGGGAGAGTTTTTTAAATAGAAGAAAAAGAAAGTGCCAAGACGCAGGGTCTATCTCCTGGGTGTGTTTAATAAACCTAAAGTCCACAATGGCTGAACCATAGGGATTAGTGGGGAGAGCAGACTAAGATGAAGTTGGTGAGGTAGGCAAAAACCAGATCATGAAGCATTTCTGAAAGCCATGGAAAAGCCATTAGATGTTATTCTAGTAACAACAGGAAGCCCTGGGAACATTTTCAGCAGTGGAGAGGGAAATGCGACACAATCCAATTTATGCTTTTGAAGATTTGATTGCTGTATAAAAATGGACCATAATATCATAAAGTGAAGGCAGAGAGATGAACTAGATGACTGTAAGGATCCAGGCAAGAGAGAAGACAATGACTACGAATAGAATTGTAGAAATGACTGGGTGTAGTGGCACTCACCTATAATCCCAGCAACTTGGGAGGCTGAGGCAGGAGAATCATGAGTTCAAAGCCAGCCTCAGCAAATTAGTGAGGCCTTAGGCAACTCAGCAAGATCCTGTTTCTAAATACAATATTAAAAAGGGCTGGGGATGTGGCTCAGTGGTTAAACACCCCTGGGTTCAATTCCTAGTAAGCACCCCCATTGCCAAAAGAAAAAAAAAAAAGAATTATAGAAATGGTGGTCATGAGAAATGAAAAAAAAAAATCAAATTTTTTTTTTTTTTAAAAAAGAGAGAGTGAGAGAGAGAGGGAGAAAGAGAGAATTTTTTTTTTTAATATTTATTTTTTAGTTATTGGCAGACACGACATCTTTGTTTGTATGTAGTGCTGAGGATCGAACCCGGGCCGCACGCATGCCAGGCGAGCGCGCTACCGCTTGAGCCACATTCCCAGCCCTCAAATATTTTTTTGATGCCTTGTTGATGAATTCATCAGAACTTAAAAATTCTAATTCTGTACATCTGAGAATCCTTAAAATGAAACATTATTATAACAAGTACCCCAAGTAGTTCTGATGGAGATACACAAACAGTATAATGAGAAAATACATTTGTAAGATATAGGGAATACACTTGACATTACTTATTAATGAATACTAAAGTATGATTTGCAAAAAAGTTATTATCTGTTTGAGAAACTGATGGATCTATCATTTAGTAAAATGATCCCAAAGTTGGGGGAAAATTAATTTAAAAATTATCATGGCAAAAATGAATATCACTTCATGCCGCATTCGGTGGCACACGCCTGTGATCCCCATGGCTTGGGAGGCTGAGACAGGAGGATTTCGAATGCAAAGCCAGCCTTAGCAAAAGCAAGGTGCTAAGCAACTCAATGAGACCCTGTCTCTAAATAAAATTCAAAATAGAGCTGGGGATGTGGCTCAGTGGTCTCACCCTGAGTTCAATTCTGGGTACACCCCCCCAAAAATGAATATCACTTTGTGATAAAAATCTAGTTTTATTTTGACGTTTCACCCTCTCTTTTCCACACATACTTTTTAAAAGTATTTTTAGTTGTAGATGGACACAATACTTTTATTTATTTATGCTTATGTGGTGCTGAGGATCAAACCCAGTGCCACATATGTACGAGGCAAGCACTCCACCATCCACACATATTTTTAATATTTTTGCCATGCTGACCTCTGCATCTTCTCTAACAACTCTACTTGACCTGTATGTCCATGGCTGGCATTTCTATTATAACTCAACATCCAGTTCTCTTCTCCATGAGAAGATTGCATTTCCCCAAATGCCTTGACATTCATTATTCATGGTCACGAGTCTCACTTTGGCAAGTGGGATGGGCAGAAATGACCTGTGTAACTGTGTTAGTCAACTTTTCATTGCTGTGACCAAAATATCCGACAAGGACAAACTTAGAGAAGTTTATATAGTCTCAGAGGTTCAGTCCTTTGTTCACCAACTCCAGAATTCTGGTGAGTAGCAGAAGGGCATGGCAGTGGGAAACCACTCCTTTCATGAAGGCCAGGAAGGGTAGAGGAATGAAATCTTCCAGGAAGCCCCCAGTGACCTACCTCCCTAAGCTACACACCCCTCTTACAGTTATCACTCAGCCCATTCTAGTGTGACTGATTCTCACAATCCAATCATTTTACCTCTGAATATTTCTGCATTATGATCGGAGCTTTGGGGGATGCCTCATATACAAACCTAATAATAACTCTCCAGTGTTCTGTAGTGAAAGGTGACTGAGGAAACACATTGTGATGTACCACTACCATGATACGAAAGCAGCCTGGAATTCTGAAGCGAGGGAAAGGCTGCCTTAGAGAAGGAATAGCCAGGATTCACAGTAGAATTTGGCAGAATGTGAGATTTGAAGGTTGTTGTGACTTGGATATGAGGTGTCCCCCAAAAGCTCCTGTAAATGTAGGAATGTTCAGAGGTGAAATGATTAGATCATGAGAGCTATATCCTAGTCAGTCCCTCTTAGTTTGTATGGATTAACTGTGGGGTAACTGCAGGCAGGTGGGGCAGGGCTGGAGGAGATCAATCACTGGGGACATGCCCTGGAAGGTGCATCTTCCCTGTGGTCCTTCCCCTCACTCTTGGCTTCCTTGCCACCATAAACAGAGTAGTACTCCTCTGCCACACCCTTCCACCATGATGTTCTGCTTCACCTTAGGAAATTATGAGCCAAAATAAACTTTTCTTCCTTTAAATTATTCTCTTTTGGGGGGTGAGGGGTACTGGGGATTGAACTCAGGGCACTTGACCACTGAGCCACAAACCTAGCCCTATTTTGTATTTTATTAGAGACAGGGTCTCACTGAGTTGGTTAGTGTCTTACTAAATTGCTGAGACTGGCTTTGAACTTGCAATCCTCCTGCCTCCGTGCCCCCCACCCCCAGTCACTGGGATTACTGGCATGTGCCACCGCTCCCAGCTTACTTTTTTTTTAAGTAGTAAATATTTCTTTTTAATATTTTGTTTCTTTACTAAGTATCTCAGACACAGGTATTCCTCTGTAAGGTTTTTGTCAATAAAGATAATCTGCCTGATTTAATGGCATACACCTGTAATATCAGTGACTTAGGAGGCTGAGGCAGAAAGATCACAAGTTTGAGGTCAGCCTGAACAACTGAGCAAGACCCTGTATAAAAAAGGTGTGTGTGTGTGGGGGGGGTGAGAACTGGGTTTTATTCCTAGTACCACCAAAAATCATCATCAAATCATCATCATCATCATCATCATCATCTAAGTGATATAAGTTAAGTCTTGTCAAGTGATCCTGGGTTCTCTACCTTTTAGGATGTCAGCAAAAAGTTACCACTGGTTAGGGGCTGGGGTTGTGGCTCAGCAGTAGAGCACTCGCCTCGCACTTGTGAGGCCCTGGGCTCAAGCCTCAGCACCACATAAAATAAATAAATGAAATAAAGGTATTGTGTCAACTAAAAAAATAAATTTATTATTTAAAATAATAATTAATAATAAAAGTTACTACAGGTTATATGAATAACACGTTTGTTCTGGTGTGTACTCTCAAAATCTAAAAAGTTTCCATGTATCATGAAACAAATGTAACATGACAACTAGAGCCAACTAAAGCTTAGTATTTATTTAGCAGGTAGTGTAATATTTGCATTTTCTTGTTACTATTATTAGTAGTATTTGTGTATGTATGCACAAGGAGCTTGGAACACAGCCCAAGGTCTCATGCATGCTGGCAAGTGCTCTACCACAAAGCTCAATCCCCAGCCCTTCTATCTTACCTTTTAAATTTCAATGAAGTCCTTGGCTAGTAGAACCAATAGTAACTGCATGGTGCTCAGCATCACCTTAGCCAAGTCTGGGTTTTTAAGCCTTGGCATTGTTGATATTTTGGGCAGATTCTTTGTTGGGAGAGGCTAACCTGTAAACTGTAGAGTGTTGAGCTGTATCTGAAAGGCGAGTGACTCACCCGAGATGGAGATTCAACCAAGAGATTTATTGGAGGGCTGCCCGAAAAGGAGAGGCAGAGGGCAGAGAGAGGAGAGGAGGAGGGCAGAGAGAAAGAGAAAGAGAGCAGAGAGAGGAGAGAAAGAAGAAGAGAGGAAGAGGGGAAGAAGGCAGAGGGAGAGAGCTTGCAACCTTGGGCTTAAGAAGGGGTGCGTAGTTGACGTGGCAGGTGCTGATTGGCAGGGTGACTCAGGACCAGCGAGCGGACACTGTGTCCTGCAGGGATTAGTTGAGAAAACCTTTGAATTTGGGAGGGCTAAGGGATGCCGTGATGTTCTCATGAGTGGGAAACTTAACTTCAGCAGGGAGTCTCACACATACCCAACAGTATCCACATCTCAGGCCAATAGAACATCTGCCCCAGTTATGACAACCAAACATGTCTCTAGACATTGCCAATGTCTGCTGGGACAAAAAAATAGCTGCAGTTGATAACTAATGGCATAAATGAATGTATATTCTTGGGATTGATATTGCCGAATGTTGATAATTTAAAAAGCCTCTGAAAGCCGGGCATGGTGGTTCACCCTTGTAATTCTCCCAGAGGCTTGGGAGACGGAAGCAGGAGGACTGCAAGTTCAAAGCCAGCCTCAGCAAAAGCAAGGCACTAAGCAACTAAGTGAGATCCTGTTTCTAAATAAAATACAAAATAAGGCTGGGGATGTGGCTCAGTGGTCGAGTGACCCTGAGTTGAATCCCTGGTACCAAAAACAAAAAATCCAAAACAAACAAACAAACAAACCTGTGAAGGCTGGGGGTGAAGCTCAATGCAGAGCACTCACCTAGTGTTCATGAGGTCCTGGGTTTAATCCCCAGCACACACACACACACACACACACACAAAAAAAAAAAAAAAAAAAAAAAAGGAAAAAGAAGGAAGAGGAGAAAGAGGAGGAAGAGACAGGGAAGAAGAAAAATGCATATTAGATTTGTCTAAAAAAATTATCAAGATCAATATTTAAGAATGGACACAGTAGGGCTGAGGATATGGCTCAATGGTTCAATCCCCTGTACAAAAAAAAAAAAAGAAAGAAAGAAAGAAAGAAAGAAAGAAAGAAAGAAAGAAAGAAAGAAAGAAAGAATAGACACAGTAGATATTTTAATGAAAACAATGGTCCTGCCATTCTTTATTTCCCATAATAATACAATTTTCAAAAGAAAAAGAATTGTACATTTTAAATTCTGACCATTATACAGATGTTTTTTACAGTTGAATAATAAAAGAATGAATTCCTTAGTACTTTTTAAAATACCATCAGTGTTTGAGAATACAATTATGACATGATAAACATTTAAAAACTGGAATAAGCTCACTTCATAATGGAAGACATTTAGCACCCCGTAACAATAACCAAACAACATCACTGGAGATAGAATCTCCTAGAAGATCTGACATGGAGCTCTGTCTTTACCATGTATGTACAATTAGTCCAGGTGTTCCACCTACATTTTAGAAATCTGAGTGAAAAAAACATACGAAAAAGAAATCCCATAGGCTTTCATAGGTTAGAATTTAGCTCTGGAAGAATAACATGTGAATCAGTTTTTCCCTTATACAACCTTGAAAAAGCTGTAGCCTGAGGCACTTTTAAAAAGCAAGTGAAATTTTGTTGGTAGTCAGCAACTTCAAATATTAGTTGTTTTAAAACAATGAATGATGCACTCCTCTTACAAAAGACCAAAGGCACAGTGAAACAATGAATATTTGCACTTCAACATTTTAAAACTCAAAATAATTCAGAACACAGAATAATGCAGGTGGCCAGCACCTAATCTGTCCTGTAGGTGGCAAGAGAATCAATAGAGGAATTCAGGGTCAGGATTCAGAATTGCACTGAGGTTAATAGTGGGAGAGGACTTAAAGCTTTACTTAAAAGACAGATTTTTTAAAGTTTATGTTTTTTAAAATCAAATTTTACAGATATAAATATGACTTTTGTACTGCTCTGAATTAACAAAGTTATTGTCTGGATATTAGTTACTAATGCTCAGAAATATGTTCTACTTTTCAAGGGCTAGATTTTCAGTTCAATGATTATTTCTAAGTAATTCCTCTCTTCTTGTTCTTGTTGTCCAACAGGTTTTCCTTTATTATGTGAACCATCCAAATTAGAGGAAGAGAGGTTGTGAAACTAAAAATCTGTTGTTACTTGCTAGCAACTGTGAAAGAAAGTTTGAAATCATTATCTAAAATGCAGGATGTGGCTGGGGGTACAGTTCCAGTGGCAGAGCACGTGATTAGGTGCATGAGGCCCTGGGTTTGACCCCTAGCACTATCAAAAAAATAAAAAGTAAAATGAGGACATGAAGCCCTATAGACTTTATTTGGCTTTACATTTTTCCAATTACCTTGTACTAATTGGAAAAACAGTAGCAAGACTTAGTGAGTTAGGGGTAACTTGCTATAGAAAATTTGGGGTACCATGAGTATGATTATATTTATGTCCAAGGAGAAAAGTAAATTTATCAGTGACTACAATTAAATTAAGTGGTTATAATTACAAGCTAACTCTAAGTCAAATAACATTTTATCTTCAGGAGTTGATACCACTAATCTTTATTTGCATCTTTTCTTCCTTTCAAGATTGGAATATTAATCTACGTCCTAGAAGTGTCACTAAAAGAGCCAGATATGAAAAATAGAACATTGAATGAAAAATGGTAGCAAATGTTAAATATATCATTACTTGAAGAGGCAAGACTAAATTGGAGATAAAAGGGAGAAACTAAAATATATATACCAATGTTCTAAAAATGTTGACATAATACAACTTTTTAAGAGGGAAAATGGGGAGAGCAAATACATTTTTTGTTGTTGTGGTTATGATATTGGTTATGATTGTATTAGTATTGTTATTCTGACACAGTTGCATGTAAAAGGTAAATAAAGAAGTAGGTAATCATGGTTTATTCTATCATGTTCTGTGTCCTTGAAAACCAAGATTTTTTTTAATATTTATTTTTTAGTTTTAGGTGGACACAACAACTTTATTTTTTTTATGTGGTGCTGAGGATCAAACCCAGTGCCTCATGTGTGCTAGGTGAGTACTCTACCATTTGAGCCACAACCCCAGCCCAGAAAAACAAGATTTTTAGTAGGGAAGTACAGAATATTCTTGGAATAGAAAATTTAGGTAAAAACCCTATACTACCAAATTTTATTTGGAAGTAGCAAAGAAACTTATCAAGTGTTTTATCTTTAAAAACATACAGATAATTCCTAGCTCTCTCCTTGAAACAATGACCAATCTAGTAGCAAGGAGCATCCTTAGAGTCCACAGTATGGTTTGAAATACCATTTCTCACAGCAAAAAAACAGGCCCTTAAAGAAATGACTGATTCAAAGTCTGGAGCAGGAAACATACAAGTTCACATACATGTTCACCCTGAAGTATCTTGTCATATAGGATAGCAAAGAATCCATTAAAGTGTCAAAAGGTCTCAGAACTGTCTTGACTAGGCTCTTAATGGCCAAAAATTAAACAACCAGAGTCTCTATACAGTTATATTTGTAATGCACTGAAGCCCATCAAATATGTTTAAATATATTACTCCATAATACTTTTTTTAAAAAGTGATTTCTGGAAGATAATAAACACCTTTATCATCTCGAAAACTGGTATATAAAAGGGGAAAAAAAGCCAAGTATGTGGTGCATGCCTGTAATCCAAGCTACTTGGGAGTTTGAGGCAGGAGGATTGCAAGCTTGAGGTCAGCTGGGCAACTTAGCAAGACCCTGACTTGAAATAAGATCTAAAAATAGATCTGGGGATATAGTTCAGTGGTAGAACACTTGAATAGCATTCATGAGGCCCTGGGTTCAATCCTCAGTCTGCAACATATATGAATAAATAAAGGGGGAAAAAGCAGGTGCCGTCTGATGAAAGAACGTACCATGACTCAAAATCTTGCAAAAAAGAGCAAACTTGAGTCTAATCAAAACTCTGGATCCATGTGCCAATATTCAGAGGCATCTATTGAGTTGTGTCATGAATATTCAATCAGTAAAATACAAATTGTGGGAATCTCTCTAAGTCAGGTTCTTCATCAAGGAAACTTTAAGGAAAAAAAAAAGGAATGAAGGAGGAACCTACAGATCAAAGAGAAGTATGAAACATATATCTTGTTTTTATTTGTTTGTTTACAGTGCTGAGGATTGAACTCAGGGCCTTTAGCAAGCTAGGCAAGTGTTCCACTGCTGAGCTATGGCTCCAGTCCCTGTGAAATATAAATCAAATGAAACAATTTTAAATGAATAAGATTAAAATAGAAAGATATGCCCTAGGTGATTAAATTATTCAAAATGCAGGAAAGTCATTATTGTAAAAATCAGTGTAGTGGCTGCTTTTACGGGATTGCAATTGTGATACAAGAGGACAAATGGGTTGACTAGCAGAGTTCTAAAAGAATATTTCTTACAATAATGCATTAGCTATAAATTTTGTGTCTGTTTTTCAGCATTGGTGTTTTATTTTATAATTTTGAAAGGTTAAAATTTAAAATAAAGCCCTTAGGGTTTCTATTAAAAATGATGGGTATAAATCCTTTTACTGTAAATAGCAACTGATGATTCTTAAGAAATTATCTATATTATAGAAATTTCTAAATAATAAGCTACAAATATTTAAAAAATATAATAATAAATTCTTATGTGTTCAGTTATAACAAGTCAAGGAATTACATACGTTTCTAACACAGAATTTATTGTTATAGTATTATGTAATATCTGTTATAGAATATCTGTTAAATGGACTGCTGACATCAAAATTTCCTTTCCTACTCCCATACAAGATTATCATGTTATTTTATTAAAGATTAGAAAAAAAATCATTGGAACAGATTTCATATTTCTTGAGTGTCTACACTTTGTTCCACTCTTCCTCTTTTTACATAGAACAAAGATCAGTTGTCTTGCCTAACCATGAATGTCGCATTCCAAATGATGTCATCCCTTTCACAAATAGAGATCCTCCACCTACATACTCAGCCTGTATTTCTTCCATAATTAATGACGGACAGAGACTATTTCTTGTTAAATGTCTGAGAAACTCAAGAATGAAAAACAGACTTAAACCATCAAAATGAAAGCAGTTTTTGAATGCACTATAACAATAAGAATGGACAAACATAACTGGGTTATACATTTTTCTCCATCAAACCTTGACAACTTCCCTCCAATTGTTCAAGCAGCATTTTAAATGTTGCTATTGAGTGGTCCCTTTCCCCTTCCTCTTAATAAAATTATGTGGTGTTCGAGTGATTCACATATTCAAGAAGTGACCGGTCTAAGACTCTTCGGATAAGAGCTTCCTCAATTATATTAAAATCCTACAATAAAGAAAAATAATTAGAAATATGCAGAATTAACAGTGTATCAGAAATTGGAGGATATTGCAGTGGCGCATGTCTGTAATCTTAGCAATTTGGAAGGCTAAGGCAGGAGGATCACAAGTTCAAAGCTAGCCTCAGCAACTTAGTGAGCCCCTAAACAACTTAAGGAGACCCTCCCTCTAAATAAAATATAAAAAGGGCTGGGAATGTGGCTCCGTGGTTAAGTATCCCCGGATTCAATCCCGGTACCAAAAAGAGAAATGGACAATGTTGGTCAATGCAAAGACCTCATTTTTCAGGAAATTAAAATCCTGAGCTACCTGACTTGTTCAAGGTTTCACAAAGCCTGGCACTAAGCCCGGGACTTTAGCTTTAGAGCTAGAACATTTTCTATTTCCCTTTACTGGACTAGCAATTAACTAGTTCCTGTCATAATAAAATAGTCTTGATTTGGAATTTCAAGTTTTATCTGACCTAATTAACAGTTTTACAGACAATGCTAAAAATTCTGGGCAGACTTCTATATTTCACATAACATATAACACATAAATGGAGTAAATTAAAACATCCCTTAAGGGACTGGGGGCATAGCTCGATGGTAGAACACCTGCCTAGCATGTGCAAGACCCTGGGTTCTATCCCTAGTGCTGCAGGGAAACAAGCAGATAGATATATAGAGATGTAGATATATCTCCCCCTAGTATTCACAATGCCAACAGTACTACTAAATATCTATTTATTAAAAAAAAACAAAACCAGGGGCTGGGGATGTGGCTCAAGCGGTAGCGCGCTCGCCTGACATGCGTGCGGCCCAGGTTGGATCCTGAGCACCACATACAAACAAAGATGTTGTGTCTGCCGAAAACTAAAAAATAAATATTAAAATTCTCAAAAAAAAACCAAAAAATGTCTTTTATTGTCTCTCCATGAGTCAAATGGAATTCAAAACTTGATACTAACACATTCTGTTAATAAAATATAAAGTATTATGAGCCCCATCCTCTGCAATCTCTCTCCTCTTCTACAATAAACAACCAACAAAAAGTGAAATCTCCTGGAAGACCACTTTAAAACACAGAAGCAAAATCCAAAGCACAGTGGAGCACCAGTTTGGTCTCATTACTGGCTTACTCTTAGGCAATTTTCTCAGCCTTTGAGCTTCAGATATTTCACAGTTAAATGAGGATAAAAATACAATTTCACCTTAAGAGAGTTTCTGGAAGCAGTAAAATAATATGCATAAAGTACATACATGGTTTATCTAGTAGCTTAAAAAACAGAAATCAAAATAACATCAATTCAAGTTCACTTCCATACCCATAAAGATGGTTTTGAGTAGTGAGAAAGTATTCTCAAAGTGACCAGTCATACTTTCTCTAAAGATCTTGATAAAGATGGACTGAACATTACTGGCCAGAAAGGCATACAACCAATCTGGCTTTTAGAACATCTTAAAGAGCTTAGATAAAGAGGAATCCCTTTGTATTACTGACAAGAACACAGGACCAGAACCAGGTTATGCTGAGGACTTGTGTACCACATGAGGCCAGTAAAGACTATTAGAGAAGCTGAGCAGAGAATATTTAGCCTCTGTCACGTGCCTTGTGCAATTCTTTAAGTGGTCCTAATAATCCCACTTATTCCTTGCCAGTCTTCAACTTGCCTATCATCTGTGCCTGAACTGTGCAAATAAATAACTTTCTATGCACTCTCATTTAATCCTCACAAGAGCTTTTTAGAGTAGGTGCTTTTACTCTTCTACTTTGCAAATAAACAAACTGAAATTCAGAGGTTAAATACATTCCCCAAGGTTGCTCAGCCTGAGAGTTATTACTTAGACCTAACTCAGAACCTAGCTCCTTGGGTCCAATGTGGATAACCACAATGAATAAGAAAGCAGGGAGAAAATTTTCAAACAATAGTCCTCAACAATGATTAAATGGTATCTTGAAATTGTATAAAAAGAAAACAATCAAAAACATGCGAAAATTATGTGCAAATCCAAACTTGACTCCATTACAATAAAAATATTTTATTTCAGAATAAAATACTAGTAATAACTCCCCCCACTACATTAATAAATGTTAACACTTTTTTGCTGAAACTTAGGAGACAATGCATTCTCCACACATGACAACACATGGACCAAAGTAAAACCATTTGCTTGCTATTATCATTTCTGATAATGAGAAATATATTTAAAAATATTAAAACTATTCATACTACATGTAACTATACCTCCATCTTCAAAAATATTCAACATGACAGGATTGGCCATGGTTTGGTAATTGAGGCTAGGTGATGAGTATATCAAGTTTCATTATATTTTTCTGTCTAATTTCATGTTTAAAATTTTTTGTAATAAATTTTAAGTTTAAAAATTTCAGCCGGGAAGCTTGACACAGGAGGATTGCAAGTTCAAAGCCAGCCTCAGCACGTTAGCAAGATCCTGTCTCAAAATAAAAAAAATAAAGGGGGCTGGGATGTGACTCAGTGGTAATTGGGTCCAATTCTGAGTACAAATTTTTTTTTTTTTTATGGTGCTAGGGATTGAACCCAGGGCTTTGTGCATGTGAGGCAATTGAGCTATATCCCCAGCCCCAAAAATGTTTAAAATAAACAATAGTTTTATCAAATTTAAATAAAAAATGAGAAGGCTAGTGTTACTAGCCTGATAATATCATATCTGTTATAGATATTTAATGTACTCAGAAAAGTAATTGGATATAGAACTCTGAGCATCTCTGCTATGTAAGTCCACAATGTCACAAAAATAAAAACTATGTAAAAGGAGGGACTACAATAAAAATTAAAATAATTTAAAAATTAAATCTGAATATATTTACAATGCATGATTACCTAGATCACAAAGAAAATAATTTTGTCCAGGATAGAAAACCACTTTAATATCAATAGTCAAATTTATAAAATACTTGAATTTCATGTTTTCATTCTTAATGCTGATACTTAACCCGTTAGCTACACATTTTTCCTTCTATAATTTTATTCACTTGGATTTAAAAGGTAAGTTTAACATACACAGCATAAAAATATCATGTGAAAGTTAGAAAATATACTTACTATGAAATCGTCATAGAACAAAGTGTGGCTAACTTGCAGGTGTCTTATTAAACTGCCATTGAAGCTGCTTGGATTCTCATTGGGTATCAAACGGCAAAGTGGACAGAACTGGAAAGAACCAACACCAAGAGTTCAAGAAAGAATTTTAATTAATAGCATTATAATTAAAAAAAAATAAGTAACTATTCAAAGTAAATTTTAACTTTTATAATTCCATTCACTCTATCTTAATATTGTAGGGTTAAACTGCATAACTATTAAAAACAATATTAAACAAATAAAATTGCATTCATTTCTTCAAATTATTCCTTGTCTGTTTGCATATATAAAGTTAAACTGCTTCATAATTTAATCAATCTTTTTTTTTTTTTGGCAGTGCTGGGGATTGAACCCAGGTCTTTGCATGTGCTAGGCAAG
This sequence comes from Marmota marmota marmota, assembly GCF_001458135.2. NCBI lineage: Eukaryota > Metazoa > Chordata > Mammalia > Rodentia > Sciuridae > Marmota > Marmota marmota. Next base: position 33,312,630 of record NW_025999990.1, read on the forward strand.
TGCTCTACAACTATGGTACATCCTCAGCCCTTTCTAAATTTCATTTTGAGACATGTTCTTGCTACGTTGTCCAGCTGGCCTTTAATGTGCAATCCTCCTGCCTTGGCCTCCCAAGTTGCTAGGATTACAGGTGTGTACCACTATGCCTGGCCATAGGCATAATTTTTTAATTTAAACAATATTAGTTAGTAGATGGACCGTAACTTACTGAATTAGTTGCCTACCTCTTGAAATACTTAGTTTTTTTGGTATGTGGATAAGTTGATGTTACAAATGACATTTTCTATGGTGTGCACCTTTTAGGGGATTATTTAGGCCAGAAATGGAGATACTTACGACAAAACTGCTGAACATTTACAGTTTATAATATCTATTGCTCTGTAGTTTTTTGTATTGCCAATAGCAATACAGGTTACAAAATACCAGAATTAGTTATTAATATTTACACATATTTTTCTAATTTAATAGCCATTTAGGGCTCTTAAAGAAATATGTTTCTGTGGGCACCATGATACATGCCTGTAACCCCAGGACTCAGGAGGTTGAGGAGGAGGATTATAAGTTCAAGATCAGCCTCAGTAACTTAGGAAAACCCTGTACCAAAATAAATAAATAAATAAATAAATAAAAGACTAAGCTGTAGCTCAGTGGTAAAGTAACCCTGGATTCAAACCCCAGTATCATTTTTTTTTCATTTTGACATATTTATAAACTTGCAAGAAATTATAAAAGTAGTGCAGAGGTCCCATGTCCTTATCATCCAGCTTCCCCAAATAGTAACATCTGACATCAGCATAGTGCATTGTTGAAACTAGGAAACTGGCAATTAACTAGGCTCAGACCTTACATTATTTTTATCTTTTAATTTTTTTATTTTTTCTTTTTAATTATGCATGACAGTAGAATGTATTTTGACATATTACACATACATGGAGTATAACTTCCCATTCTTGTGGTTGTACATGATGTGAAATTAAACTGGTCAGACCTTACATTCTGCCAGTTTTTGCACATATTCAATTTTTAAATGTATATGTGCAGTTTTATGAAATCGTATCACATGTAGAGATTCGTATAACCACTGTCACATCAAAACACAAAATCTTCCTGCCACTACAAAGGAACTGCACTGTGCTGCTATCTTTTTACTTCCTCTTCCCTCCATAAGTCCTGCCACCCACTGATCTGTCCTCCACCTCTATAATCTCATCGTTTTGAGAATGCTGTATGAATAGAACTAGACAGCATTTAACTGTTTGAGATTGTCTTCTTCCACTGAGTACAATGACCATGAGGGCCGTCTAAGTTGTTCCTTCCTTGTCATTTCTAAGAAATAGCCCATGGTATGGACATCCCAATTTATTTATCCACTTACCTTTTAGAGGACATATGGATCGTTTCCAATTTGGGATTGTTACTAGTGAAAATGCAACGGATATTTGTATAAAAGTAAGTTTTCATTTCTCTAAGATAAATTTCTAGAAGTTTGAAATCTTGGTCATATGGTAAGTGTATGTCTAACTTAAAAAAAAAATAACAACAACAACAAAAACCCACTGCCAAACTGTTTTCCAGAGTGGCTATACTGTCTTACATCATGGCAGCAATGTGTGAATTACTCAGTTTTTCCTCATTCTCACCAGTATTTGATGTTGTCAAAATTTTTTAGCCATTTTGATAGGTGTGTAGTGGTGTCTCGCTATGGTTTTAATTTGCATTTCCCTAATGACTAAAATAACTCTTTTGAAAAAAAAATAATAAAAAAATAAAATAACTCTTTTGTTTTTATTAGTGCATAATAACTATACATGATAGTGGGGTTCACTGTGACATATTCATACATGCACAAAACATAGTTTGGTCCATTTCATTCACTAGTACTTCCCCTTTCCCTACCTAGGATCCCCTTCCTCTACTCTCACCTCCTATCTATTTATTTTTAAAATTGGTGCAATATAATTATACCACCCTTGGCTTACAACATAGTTTTCTGAAGTCCAGACAACTTTAGATTCAAACCATACTGGATGTGTGACCTTGGGCATATTATTTCCTCTTCTATGAGATGGGGAAACTACTACACACCTTGCAGGGTAGCTGTTGTATTTAGAGACAATGTCCTTAATGAACAATATCTGTACTAGGAACTCAACAATTGTCATACATTTACTTCTATATGATTCCTGTCCTCAATGAGTTGGGGCTCCCTGCAGAAAGAAACCACATTTGTTGTATTGACCCCAGTATTTCCAGTATCCAGAAGATAGTTTCCAATTTCATCTCAACTTAACATTAAAATATCCTTGGCAAATAATTAATCTTAATCTGCAAATGAGTATATTCCTATGCTCCAGGGCTATTGATAAGTTTAAAATAATATATTGTGCAATATTATGAAGTCCAGTCCTTGGCATAGTAATAAAAGGTTGCCATTATGGGTTAAGCAGATACTTTCAATACAGCACAGCAGGTACTACATTCAAGATATGAACAGACAACAACTCAAGACCTTGGACAAGGGACCTGAAAAGGGAATCACTGATTTTGCCTAGGCAGTCGGGACAGGCTCACCAGAACTGCTGGTCACAGAGGTGAGTTTTAAAGAATAAGCTAACCAGGCCAGTGGGGGAAACCATCACAGGCAGAGGAAAGGATGTACACAAAGCAGGAACTCCTAAAAGGACAGGGCCAACTTAAGCAATGGCAAAAACTCAACGTAGCTGAAGGTACGGTATGTTGGTGGAAGTGGTTGGAGATGACTTTGGGAGAATAAGTTGGGACCAGTTTTGCTCAATATTTACTTGAGCAGGGCTGGGGATGTGGCTCAAGCAGTAAGGGGCTCACCTTGCATGCGCAGGGCACTGGGTTCGATCCTCAGCACCACATAAAAATAAAATAAAGATGTTGTATCCACCAAAAACTAAAAAATAAATATAAAAAAAAATATTTACTTGAGCAGCTAACATGGTTTCTGTATTCCCTGTGCCAAGAGCCAGAAGTCAGAAATGACTACTGAGCCCTGGTCCCAACCATGAAGGAGCTTGTTAGAATCTGGTGGAGGACAGAGATAATGAAAACCTGGAACTTTAAGCAAAGGGGTTTGAGAATTATTTCTAAAATTACCCCAGAGGGCAGGTCCTCAGTAGATGAGCTCACAGTCCATTTGCCACATAGGCCAACCCACAGCAGATGAGGACATCTGCTGGTACAGAATAGTGAGCTGATAGTTTAGGGAAGAGCCTCATCCTTTCCTACTGGTGCCTTCAGTTGACCTCTCATAGCCCTGGGGTTTATATTTTCTGGTCCTGGGCCTGTTGATTACAAATTGTCCCTTTGCATGTAATAAATCTTCATTATTTGTTCTCTTCTCTTGAGAAACTAAAATGCCCAAAATAACCAGCATCCACATCACCTGAGAGAACTTATTAGAAATGCAAATGTGGGGGCTGGGGGTGTAGCTCTATGGTAGATCGCTAGTATGAGGCCCTGGGTTTAATGTCCAGCTTTGGGAAAAAAAATAAGTAGAAAGAAAGAAAGAAATGCAAATTCTTTATTCTTTGACACCAGCCCAGACTGACCTCCAACTTGCAACCCTCCTACCTCAGCCTCCTGAGTTACAGATGTGCACCATTGCTTGATCCTTCCCTGAACCTAAACATTCTTGGAGCACTGTATTTTATTTTAACTGTTGGGTAAGAGAAACATCAATAGATACAGATGGAAAGTTAAGATGTTGAGAGGTCTAAAAACAAAGCCTTTTTTCATTTTGGAAAACTTTATAAAGCAGTTACCATCTTTAGAACAGTCTAGATTCACAAGGAATTAGTACTCAAGGACTGTATGCTTTACAGAGAGCCTATTAAAAAACGCTTCTTCTTTTGTGGTCCACTTGGTCTCCTTTTCTGGAATGTCAAAGAGAGTGAGAGTCCTTGGAAATGTCAGGAGAAAATATCCCTGTCTGATATAAAAAATAAAAGTACTTCAGAGAGAAAGACAGAATAACAGAATGTCTTAGGCTTCTTAAAATTAACAACGTTTCTTAAATGAAAAAAAAATTCTTACCCCTGCTCTTAACTTTGTAAGACACTTAAAAACTTACATTTATGATGGGGGTATTGTGCTTCAAAATGGGCAAGTTTTTTCTTCCTGGAGGAATTTTAAATGTTTTCTTAAAAGGACTCAATATTATTTGTTTATTGCTAGACTTCCCTTACTAGGGAACCATGTGTGAGAACAGTGAAAGCAGAGTAAGAACGAATGAGTCTAAAATTCTAGGGCTGAAGATGTAGCTCAGTGGTACAGTAGTTGCCTAGCCTGCATGAGGCCCTGGGTTCAGTCTTCAAACACATACATACACATAAAAACAAGAAAGAGAGGGAGAGGGAGAAGTTAAAAGAAGAAACTAAATCTATTAAATGGATTTTCTAATGCATCTTAAATTAAAACACTGCTAAAAGACATGGTCATAAAAGTCCTTACCACCGGTCTCCTTTCTGATCTGTGATGAGTAATACAATGATCCAACAAACTGTCTTCATCCAGTTCCCTCTGACAAAACGGACATACACACCTGGAAATTGCAAACATGAATAGAATTCCAAACATTACTAAAACCGTGGGCAGCTAGAGAGTAATCAATCACTTAGGTGGAAATGAAGGAAGAGAAGTTAGGTAGATTATCTAATTCTAGTTCTTTTCTGATTTAATACTATTTTTCCTCTCCTGATAATGTTGCTGGTGCCTAGGTTTTTCCCTGTGAGAAATGTAAATGTGTGTGCTAACAGGGACAGGGCAGAGAGTTATATAGAAGCTCTTTATTCCTTTTGGGAGAGAAGTGCAATCCAGCACCCATTAACTGAGAAACTGATTATCACAGCACCCAGCTCTCAGTTACCTTTTTCTTCTTTTCTTTCCTAATTCAAGTACCATATGATATGAGTGTTATTTGTTCTCCAATTCCACGAGCATCACTAAGGGGTATCCATTACACATTCTTAGTTTCCAATGAAGAATGAAAATTCATCTGCAGCTGTCCTCAGGAGTTCTTAGTAACTATCCCTTACATCTGTGCTGTCCAATATGTCTATTAAGCATATGAAATCCAGTTAGTCCAAGTTGTCATATGCTGGAAGTATAAAATACACACTGATCAATCCAAGGCTTACGTGCTGAGCACGTTGAGCAAGTGCTCATCCACTGAGTTTACGTATTGAAATTTCAAAGCCTAATGTAATAATGGGTATGTGAACTATCTCAATAATTTTTATACTGATTACATGTCTGAATGATACTTTGACTATATTATATTAAAAGAAAATATATTAAAAGTTAGTTTCTTTTCTATTATTTTTTTTGGGGGGGGTATCTGGGGATTGAACCCAGGGGTGTTCTACCAAACTCCTCAGCCCTTAATATGTGTCATTTTGAGGTAGGGTCTCACTAAGCTGTTGAGATTGGCCTTAAACTTGGCGGTCCTCCTGCCTCAGCCTCCCAAGTGGCTGGGATTGTAGGCATGCCCCACCACACAGGGCTTCACTAGTTTCTTTTAATCTTTTGAATGTGGCTACTAGAAAATTTTTAAATTAAATGTGATCAACATCATTTCTATTAGACAACATTGCCTTAATTTCTTAGCAACAGTACGGAAGCTTGAAGCTTTTGCTCCTTTTCCATTATACATGTCATTTCCTGTTTCCCGAGACTGTTACTCTGGAAAAATTTCCTGTATAAGAGCTGTCAATATTTGAATCATGCAGTTAATTCTTCTATAAAGCAAAGATTTCGATCATAAATGAAAATATAAATCTGGCCTATAAAACTGATTGACAAGCTCCTCATTTTCTTTTCTTTCTTTTTCTTTTTTTTTTTTTTTTCAGTGCTGGGGATAAAACTCAGGGCCTCCCAGACACTCCACCGATGAGCTACGACTCCACTTCCATCTATTTTAAAAATTCTTTACTATGTAATTATAACCAGCAAAAGAAATTAGGATTTAAATTAGCTTTCATATATTTTTAAATTTTCACAAAGCCCATCTACCTTGCAATCAAACCCACACACTTTCTTAACCCACTTATTATCCTTCTTTCTCAAGGGTCCTTGTGGTCAGTCCTGCAGAAGCCAAAGTCTGCTTATAGCTACAGTGCTCATTTAAGATGTATAACATCATAGTGTGAAACTAATCTGTAAGAACAGGTACATCTGCAAGGCAGTGTCTAGTAGAACAAAAGGAAAGGGGTGATCACTTAGACTTTAGGTTACAATGTTTACTATTTTGAGTATATTTCTTAAAATACGTAGAACTAAAATTTCAGGAAAGAGAAAGAAATTATACTTATACTGAATACCAGTGGCGGGAAACTGTGCATAAGTAGATTTAATGGTTTCAAAGCCATGACCTAAGCAAGAGATTACAAATCACTTCTTAATTTTGTTAACAGGGACATATGTCAAATTTTCTAATTACTCTGATACAACTAAACTATCCTTCCCATCAGGGATTTGTTTCTTTCTCCTTTTTAAAGAAAAAAAATAGTTAATAATCAATGTCCTCCGTTACACTGACTACCACCTCCACCCTTCCTCAGCCCCACATAGGGATCACCCAACCAAAAAGGCAAAGGAATCATGATACCTGTCCCAGGCCTGTTCTTCCCTTGTTAGAAGATACACTGAGATGCCACTTCCTTCTAAAGGAAACTAGCAAAATGAGAGAGAAGGAGCTGGGAAACCAAGCAGTGGTGATGGAAAGGTGATGAGCCAGGTGTGGTGGTACACACCTATAATCTGAGCAGCTCGGGAGGCTGGAGCAGGAGGATTGCAAGTTTGAGGCCGCCAGTGCAACTTAGTGAGACCCTGTCTCAAAATAAAAAATAAAAAAGGCTGGAGATATAGGTCAGTAATAGAACTCCCCTAGGTTAACTCCTTAGTACCACAAAAGAAAAAAAGAATAAAGATGAGTTGGGCATGGTGATGCAGGCCTGAATCCCAGTGACTTGGGAGGCTAAGGCAGGAGAATTGCAATTTCAAGACCAGCCTTAGCAACTTAGCAAGGCCCTAAGCAACTTCGTGAGATCTTGTCTCAAAAAATAAAAGGCCTGGGGATGTGGTTCAATGGGTGGTTCAATGGTGAAGCACACCTGTGTTCAATCCCTGGTGCAAAAAAAAAAAAAAAAAAAGAGTTACAACTCACATGTAAAGAAATAAAATAGTATTTTAAGAAAGATTAAAGATGAGCCGGGTGCAGTGGTGCACAGCTGTAATCCCAAGCAGCTCAGGAGGCTGAGATAGGAGGATCCCAAGTTCAAAGCCAGCCTCAGCAATGGCGAGGTGCTAAGCATCTCAGTGAAACCCTGTCTGTAAATTAAATACAAAATAGGGTTGGGGATGTGGCTCAGTGGTTGAGTGCCCCTGAGTTCAATTCCTGGTACCCACCCCCCCCCCAAAAAAAAAAAAAAAAAAAAAA
>NW_025999990.1:33320104-33331915 GCF_001458135.2 Marmota marmota marmota
TGGTACCCCCCCCCCAAAAAAAAAAAAAAAAAGAAAAAGAAAAGAGTAAAGGTGAATAATCTTTTCATCACAAACTACTTCAGGAATCTATTAGAGAACAGAGCTTAGCATAAATTTAAGTTCTGCATTCTATTTTTGGTCTTCCTTAATACAAACTCATTTGAGGAAGTTACCCCAATGTCTCCAGTTGGTTTCCCCTATGCAACTTTTAAAATAGAGCAAAATTCTTTGAAAATGATCACTATTAACAAACAATCACCTGCACCAGGTATTACGGTGACGAACCTAATCATAACCCCATATTTTCATAATAAAAAATGTCAAACTTTCCAGATCATAAATTCTTTATAGATATATCAAATTTAGCCCTAAATTATGCTGTATTAAAACAAACCTTGTTGCTGTCTCTCCAAGTTCTTGTAGTGGTCCATACTTATCGATATACTTCTGACAAGTCCTTATGTGAGCCCTCATTTCACTGAGGCAAACCTATGGAAAAGCAAATTCAAAATAAGCTCATTGTTGAAAAGGAGTTTTGTGTGACCCAACTTTATAACTTTCAAGTTAAACCATACCAGGGGGTCAGCTGAATAAATGGATGCATTCATGAAACAGTACCACAGAGTGAGGCATGATGAAGAATAATGCTATTTTTAAGTCTCTCCAATACTTAGAGGACTTACATATTTAGTAAAAAGCATTATTCTTTTAAAGTGAAAAGAAGTATAGTAACTGAAAATTGTTTTTTGCATGCCATTATATAAATAGATTGGGGGGCGGGGAGAAGAGAAAGAAAACTGGTAAAGAAAAAGAGAAAGGAGGAAGGAAGGAAAAAAATTAAGAAGGAAGAAGAAACAGAAAAGAAGTAAAGAGAGGCGAGAAAAATAAATGTATGAATTTTAGAGATGTCCCCAGGTTTAGGAGGCTGAGACAGGAGAATCGCAAGAGTTCAAAGCCAGCCTCAGCAAAAGCGAGGCGCTAAGCAACTCAGTGAGATCCTGTCTCTAAGTAAAATACAAAACAGGGCTGGGGATGTGGCTCAGTAGTCAAGTCTCCCTGAGTTCAATCCCTGGTACCTGAAGGAAAAAAAAAAAAATGGTAAGAAACCCTGTGCCTTAGTAAAGATATAAATACCATGGATTTATAACATACCCAGTAGCACTATATGAATTCACAATGCATAGCATACTTAATGGTCCCATGAAGAGCAAACATAAAAAACAGCTCTTGCAGTGCATTTTTATTAATGCAGAATAAAGAGCCCTTGTTCCTACAGACATACATTCAGAGATGCTAACCATGAGGCATCTGTTGCTAACATAACACACATTCTACCAAAGGTTTCATTAGAACTCTGATAAGATCTTGTACTAAAGGAAGCTTTGTACAGCTGTGGTACAGTAGTCAACCCACTGTGCTTCATTTTACCCAAGCTGCGGAAGTTCAGCCTCAAATGTGAAATTTACTGTGTCAAGGAAACAGTTATCATTGTTGAACAAAAGGCAAAATAAAAGGTAGTAAAAAAGTAAAACCATAAGCCTTGCTTTACAATATCTGTTTAAAACATAAAAACAAGGGCTGACATAGTTGGTTGTTTTACAGATGTGTTTACAACCTTTAACATCCAGCTTTATACATTAAAGTCCTCTAATCTCCTTACTACTTCTGTTAACAAACATGTCTTTTTCTTTGAACTCTTTGTTCAAAAAGATAAGCATTCCTCAGGAAAATTGCTGATCTGGGAACTGTATACGAATAGATGAATTGATAAGCTCGTGGTCTACATGCAAAATTATCTAAGACACTGTACATTGCGATGGCAAAAGAAACATAAATCACATGCCTGCTCTAAAGGTGCTGGTAATCTAACAGAGGAAGAAGGCTGCACAGATACACAGGAAATTAATAGGGCACAGTGAGATACCATGGCCAGGCCTTGAGAAGTGGCAGTCTGACCCAGACTCTGAAGAATAAGCCAAGTCTAAAATGGCCATAGAAAGATGCAGCATACCTGGCAACAGGAATAGCATAGAAAAGAAGAGATATATGCAATAAGTTCCTCAAAGATAAATCAAAATCCGTGTGACTAATCATATATGGGGGTGGTGGTTGAAAAAAGGAAGAAGATTTCTACCAGGATAATGCAGAGAATGCTGTTGTTCCTGACAGATGTCAATGGTGAGGGAAGGAAGTGGGTGATGGAATACCATGAGCTTGACTTTGTACATGCTAAATTTTATATGATGACAAAATAAGTGAAAATAAGCGATAATCTCTTCTCCAAAATGTAAAAAGCTTTTGATTTTTACTTTACTATATTCCAGATATTATGCTAAAAGACATATATAATATACCTTCACAACAACTCTGTAGCAACATTATCTTCCCCCTTATTTTACAAAAAGGTAAACTAAAACTTAGACTCATAACTTGCCCAAAATCATACTGAGTGCATTGAGAGAATTAAGTGTTTGATCTCAGGGTGTCTGAACCCCAAAGACCATGCATAAATTCTAGTCAGGTAGCCATGAACAGATTACATAAATAGTCAAAAAGCTTTATATTAACATATAAAATGCATTTCCCTGACTATGAGCCAATTTGCAGGTGGTGATACAGTGTTGGAGGAGGTGCTGTGCTACCCAGGCCCCAGCTGTGGCTGACACATGAAGGTAAGCCACCTAGGTTTCTGGGGCAACAAGGCAGAAGGAAATGGCCTAATCGAAGAGGATGAGGGCCCCACCCAACAGGAAGGCCAAGCAAAAAGAATCAGGGGGTCTGTCCTCCTCAAGAGCTAAAGAGCTAAGATGCCAGCACTCTGGCTCCGGGGGCTTCCTGCCTCCACAGTAAGAATTAATTTGGGGCTGGGGTTGTGGCTCAGCAGTAGAGTACTTGCCTAGCACGTTCGAGGCCCTGGGTTTGATCCTCAGTGCCACATAAAACTAAATAAATAAAATAAAGGTATTATGTCCAACTACAACTAAAAAATAAATAAATAGTTTTTAAAAGAAAGAATTAATTTGTCAGGAGCTTGTGGCTGAAGAAATGTGCTCCATCTTTATTAACCCCTCAGCTGGCCCCCAATCTGTCTGAGTCAGAGAAGCAAGGAACAGTCCTGTATATAGACTCCTGAAATTAGATTTCATTTGCTTTATGTTTTTCTAAAATTCCATTTTGATAATTTTATCTTCCTATTCTGGATGATGGGGGCAAAATTCCAGTTTCAAGGACTGGGCACAGGTACCATCAGCAAAATAGCCAACATCTTTACCCTAATGGAACTCAAAAAAAAAAACAAAACCCCACAAAAGAGTGGTAAGTAGTATAAAGGGAGAGCACAGGGTTCTAAGGAAAAGTGGGACAGGGCTCCAGTTTACATTTAGCAGTCAAGAGCTGGGTGCAATGAACCACACCTATAATCCCAGGACTCGGGGAGGCTGATGCAGGAAGATCTCAAGTTTGAGGCCAGCAATTAGTGAAACTCTGTCTCAAAGTAAAAAATAAAAAGGTCTGGAATACAGCTCAGTGGTAAAACACCACTGGGTTCAATCTCTAGTACAAAAAAAAAGATTTAACCATCAAGAGAGGTTCCCTAAAGAAATCTCTTGATCTCTGGACTGGGATGTCTATACACCCTCCCAGCATCTCCCCTGGGCAGCTCAAGCTTAACATATCTAAACATATCTCTGTGGATTCCTCTTCAAATTTGCTACCTTATTAGCACCTTCATTTATTCATGTCATTTAATTATTTAATTATTAATGTCACCTCTCTCATTTAATGACACCAGTCAAATACCATTTTTCTTCAATTCTATCTCCTAACTATACCTTGAAACAATCTCTTTTTCCATACCTGAATGCATCATCCTGATCCAGCTTCCTTACCTGACCTAGCATAATAGCCACCTAACTGATTCCAAGGTTCCCTTTTCATCCTCTCCAAACTCATTCCTTATGCACATACTAGAGGACTATCTTTAAAATATAAGCTCCATTTTGGCATTCAAATGCTCACATTCTTTCTATGGCTTACTATTGCCTTTAGAGCAAAATCTAGAATCTTTTACATGAACTCCAAGACTCCATGTTATCTGATCAGACTAGTATAGTGCCAAAGGTGGAGAATTACAACCAGGAGGAAGTGATCAATAAAGACGAAAGGATCAGAATAATATAGGTGGAAATATGCCCAGCTACTCAGGAGGTTGGGCTGGAGGATAGCAAATTCAAGGTCAGTCTGGGCAACTTTGCAAGACCCTGTCTCAAAATGAAAAATAAAAAAGGCTGAGGATGGGGATATAGCTCAGTGGTAGAGAGCCTGCCTGGCATGTGCAAGACCCTGGGTTCAATCCCCAGCACCACCAAAAAAAAAAAAAAAAAACGGGCTGGGGATGTAGTTCAGTGGTAGAATGTCCCTGGATTCAACCCCCAGTAGTTTTTGGTGAAAAAAAAATTATTTGAAAAGTTAGGCAAACATAGTACAGGGGTCTGTTTCATCTGCTGCCTATACATATGAAATTGGAGAGATGCCAGTAAAAAGGCTGAGATAAAGCACTTAGAAAAGCAGAGTAGAATGGGATCAAAAGCAAAGGCAAAGTCAGGCACAGTGGTGCTTGCCTATAATCCCAGCAGCTCAGGAGGCTGAGGCAGGAGGATGGCAACTTCAAAGTCAACAATTTATCAAGATCCTAAGTAACATTTTGAGACCCTGTCTCAAAATAAAAAATAAAAAGAGCTGGGGATGTGGCTCAGTGGTTAATCACTCCTGGGGGTTCAATCTCTGGTACCAAAACAAAACAACCACAAAAAAGCACAGGTGGGCTGGGGCTGTGGTTCAGTGGCAGAGCACCTACCTCAAACATGTGAGGCACTGGGTTCAATCCTCAGCACTACACAAAAATAAATAAACAAAATGAAGATAATGTGTCCATCTATGACTAAAAAATATTTGAAAAGAAAAGAAAAGCACAGGAAAAGTGGTAATTTTTTCAGTCACCTAAGCCAGTAACTGTGAACATGTGCATGTCACATACCAGGGTGTCACACTCAGTGCAATTCTGGTACTCTGATTTCATTCTTTTGGCCACATCAGTTGCTGGAACTCCTTCTGAAGGAAGATATGCCCGGCAATATGGACAGGTCCACTTGTTGTTCTTTAAACTGGTAGCAATACAGGAACGGCAGAATCTACCCAAAACAAACCAAGAATATGTCACTTTCCTTGAATGACATAAAAGAGCCACCACCATGTGTTTGTGTAAATTGTAATTTAATGTGCACTATCAACCATGCTACCCCAAAATATATGTCCACTTGCATCCTACACTTCCCAGAGAATGGCTCACCTTCCTGGTGAGACTTCTTTGAGATCACATGCTCTCACCGCAAGTACTTGCATTTATGTAAACAAAAGTAAGAGTACAGAGTGAGCGAAAGAGCATTAAAACTAACTCAAGGCCGGATGCAGTTGTGCAAGCCCATAATCCCAGCACCTCAGGAGGCTAAGGCAGGAAGTTTGCAAGCTCAAAGACAACCTCAGCAAAAGCAAGGTGCTAAGCAACTCCCTGGGACCTTGTTTCTAAATCAAATACAAAATAGGGCTGGGGATGTGGCTCAGTGGTCGAGTGCCCCCAAGTTCAATCCCCAGTAGCAAAAACAAAAAACAAACAAACAACAACAACAAAAAACAAACAAACAAACAACAACAAAAAAAACCCCACCAACCCAAAGAAAGGGGCTGGTAGCATATACCTGTAATCCTACCAACTCGGGAGGCTAAGGCAGGAGGAGCATAAGTTCAAGGTCAGTCTCAGCAATTTAGTGAGGCCCTAAGCAACTTAATGAGATTCTATCTTAAAATTAAAAATTAAAAAAAGACTGGAGATATGGCTCAGTGGTTAAGAATCCCTGGGCTCAATCCCTGTTACCCAAATTAATTAACTATTTAATGAATTTTAAAAATTGAAAAATAAGTGATTTTTAAAAACTAACTAAAAAATAACTATTGTTTTTCCTTTTCCCTAATCTTACTTTACCTCAAATTGTTGGAAAATTGGTCTTTGGTCTGTGGGTTTTTTTTTTGTGTGTGTGTGTGTGTGTGCATTGGATAAGAAAATAGCAGAGGGTTGGAGGGATGTAGCTCAGTACTTGAAGACTTTATCTAGTATGTGCCAGGACTTGGGTGTAATTCCCAGCACCAAAAAAAAAAAGAAGAAGAAGAAAAAGAAATAGCAGCAAGTCAAAGAAGTAAAAATACCAGGCATGGGTTTTTTTGTTTGTTTGTTTGTTTGTTTGTTTGTTTTTTTGAGACAGGGTCTCACTATGTTGTCAAGGATAGCCTTGAAATAAAAATCCTTCTGCCTTAGCCTCCCAATTAGCAAGGACTACAAGCAGGTGCCACTAGCTGACTATAATTCTTTTGAAAATAATTTTAATGTCATTCCTTGATATTGAAAATTAACTAATCAAAGTCACCACTTTAGGAATGACCTCTGAGTCAAGAAATATATTCTCTGACTTATTTAGAGGTATTCTATTAAAATCGTAATAGAATTCACAGAAAATCCTGACTTATTTATAGGAGCTGTTGAAGGCTAAGTGTACATGAAATTGAAATGAATATTTTAGAATAGTTATATACATTAGCATGATCAGGTACCTCATAAACTATTCAGTACTTAATATCTATCTGGGAGTATTAGTACATATTAAAATTTTAACTTGCCAAGCCCGGTGTTGCACACCAGTAATCCCAGCAGTTTGGGAGACTGAGGCAGGAAGATTGAGAGTTCAAAGCCAGCCTCAGCAAAAGCAAGGCCCTTAGCAACTCAGTGAGACTCTGTCTCTAAATAAGATACATAACAGGGCTTGTGTCTCTAAATAAGATACATAACAGGGCTTGTGTCTCTAAATAAGATATAAGCCCTGTTTTGTATCTTATTTAGGGGATGTGGCTCAGTGGTCAAGCGCCCCTGAGTTCAATCCCCGGTAACAAAAAAAAAAAAAACTTAAAACTTTTCAAGGGTGTAGCTCACTGGTGGGGTTCTACCTACCATGCCCAAAGCCCTGAGTTTGATCTCCAACACCACCAAATACAAAAGGTTAATATATCATACATATTGAAAAGTTTACATATTGTAGCTACATAGTTCAATGAAATGTGACCCACCAATAGAACATATCCATACAAGTAGAGCATGACCACACCCCAGAATCTCCCCTTTTGCTACTTTACAGTCACAATTCTGATCTTTCCCATGTAATCACTGAGTTTAAAAAAAAAAAAAAATTAAGCAGGGCACAGTGGCCCAAGCCTGTAATCCCAGTATCTGAGGAGGCTGAGGCAGGAGGATCCCAAGTTCAAGGCCAGCCTTAGCAACTTAGCAAGACCCTAAGCAACTTAGTGAGACCCTGTCTTAAAATAAAAAAATAAAAAGACTTTGGGGATGTGGCTCAGTGGTAAAGCACTCTGGTACCAAACAACAACAACAACAACAATAAAAAAACAGTATCTATACTTTAATATTCAAAATGTTATAATATATTTATTAAATGTACTAATCTTCAGACTTAACAGCTTTGCCATTCTTGCTTATGATCCTTTGTGGCTATAATCACTGAATCCTAACAGCAAAACTTATTTTTGCTATTTTGTACCTTGTATGAATGGAATCATTTGGTATGTAGTCTTCCGATCTGCCTTCTTCAATTCGATACTGTGATTAAGGGATGTATCCATATTGCTGTGCATACTTGAGATTGTCCATTCTAATTTAGTAAAGACTGTTGTGTGAATGTAACAAAATTTCTTTCCCATTGTATTGCCAGTGGGCATTTGGGTAACATTTCAATGTGTTCTGATGATCAATTTTAGTAATGGACAAGCACAGATAGCTTCTAAACTCTTCTTGCTCTTTGGTTTCCCTTGAACTCCCAGTTATATTAGCCATTAGTGATTCTTAAAAGTACTCTCTTCTGAGTCTGTTGTTAAATTATTTTAAACCACAAGGGATACTTAAAGTTGCTTAGTGCTTGAATGATCCTGATGCTTCTGTCAACCCCGCATCCACTCCCTTCCAATAGTGTCTTATTTTTCTCCCAATATCGTCTTGTGCTGCAGAAGCAATCCCATTTCCATTAGATGCAACCTCAGTGGAACCTTAATCAAGGTGCCAACTGCGGCCTGCTGAAGATGTGAGCACTGGATGCAGGCCAGGCTGCATTAACCCTTTCTGGAAGTTGAGTACTGGACAGTGACACAAAGTCTCAGCAGCAGCAAATTAATGGGACTGCCCTGCTCTTTACCTAGAATCCCAGATCAGCCTAGGTTTCTACTCTTCTTTCTGTTTTTAATTCTTGTTTGGTAACAATTTTGATATCATTTCAAACTGGATTCACTGACTCCTTTTCAAAACGTTAACACATTCACATACTTTAATTCATTTAACCATAAGAAAACCCTGAGAAAGATCACAATTTCCATTTATAGACAAAGAAACTGAGGTACACAGAGTTACTTCTGTAAGATCATGTAAATAGAAAGTACCTGGCTTCAACTGGTCGTGAGCTGGGGTTTTCTGATCCAAAGAACAGTAATCATTCATTTACCACAACAGCTGCTCCAGTTAGGAATCATGAGACCTGAGTCTCTACCACCTTTTACTTCTCTCAACATTAGCTAATTGTAAACTCTAAGGAACAGTCTGCCCTTGCATATTTCTGGGTCTCTAAGAATTGGTTCTCAAAATGTAGTCTTAAAGGGTATTTAATACAGGGCTGAGGATATAGCTCAGCTGGTAGAGGGCTTGTCTTGCATGCACAAGTCCCAGCACAAAAAAAAAAAAAAAATACACACACACACAAATGATTTAAATGTTAACTCAAATATATTTTTTCTTCTGAGGTGCTAAGGATAGAACCCAGAGCCTTGAGCATGCTAGGCAAACACTGTACCACTGAGCTGTATATGTTTTTGTTTTTTGGGGTTTTTGGCAGTGCTGGGCATGGAACCCAGCGCCTCATGCATGCTAGGCAAGGGCTCTACCACTGAGCTACATCCCCAACCCTTCAACTCAACATTAATATTTCAAATTCAAGACCTATAAGTCTGACATGAATTATTTAGGGGCAAGCAGATAACATTTCGGTTTTCTCAACTACAAGTGTCCACCTTTTTTTTCTCAACTGATTTAAGTTTTAGGCCAATCCAAGCAGAAGACAAATACCGGTGCAACCCTGTGGCAGGCACTTGTACACTTTACCCATTTCTCCTATAATAATTGTAAACGGATGCTGGGCTTTCTCATTTTGCTGATGTTTATGAAAGTGGAGATGTTAGTGCAAAATAGTAACCTTGAGGCATTTTTTTCCTTAGAGTTCCTAATATTAACACCCTAACCTCTATACAAGGGTGTTATCTGTAGGATGAAACACACATGTGCATTATATAGATGCTACTGCATCATATGAAAATTTAGTTGCAAATAATCACTCAATAAAAGTGGCTATTAAATGGAGAAAACAGCCAGGCGCAGTGGTGCACGCCTGTAATCCCCACAGTTCGCGAGGCTGAGGCAGGAGGATCTAGAGTTCAAAGCCAGCCTCAGCAACTTAGCAATGCACTAAGCAACTCAGGGAGACCTGGTCTCTAAACAAAATATAAAAAAGGGCTGGGGATGTGGCTCAGTGGTTGAGTGCTCCTGAGTTCAATCTCCAATACCAAAAAACAAAACAAAACAAAACAAACAAACAAACAAACAAAAAACCCAGAAAGCCATGGAGTTTAAGAAGAGACCACAGGTATTAATTCTTAAAAATATTGCTATGAAAAGCCATGGAATGCCCGCAGCTCTGTCCTCCTTTGTGGCATGTAGAAACAAGACTACATGCAGAACTACTTAGTTCAAAAAGACTTGAGGTTAAAATTTTCTCCTTAAAAACAATCAAGAACATAAAGAGAGAGCATACAGAATGAGAGAAAAATCATTGCCACCTTCACCTCAGATAGAGCATTAATCTCCAGTATTTAGAGAGAATTCAAAAAGCTTAACACCACAACAAATAAATAAGCCAATCAATAAATGGACAGAGGGATTGAATAGGTACTTCATGGAAGAAGAAATGCCATTGGTCAATAAATATATGTGAAAAAGTTCAACATTTTAGCAATTAGAGAAATACAAATTAAAACTAGACTGAGATTTCATCTCACTCTAGTCAGAATGGCAATTATCAAGAATATAAGTAACAATAAATGTTGGTGAAGATGTCGGGGAAGAGTCACTCCTACATTGCTGGTGGGATTGCAAATTTGTGCAACCACTCTGGAAAGCAGTATGGAGTTTCCTCAGAAAACTTGAAGTGGACCATCATTTGATCCAGTTATCTCACTCCTCAGCAAGTTCCCAGAGAACTTAAAATTAGTATATTATAGTGATGCGGCCACATCAATGTTTATAGCAGCTCAATTCACAATAGCTAAGCTGTGGAACCAACCTAGATGCCCTTCAACAGATGAATGGATAAAAAAAATGTGGTATATATGCACAATGCAATATTACTCAGCCATAAAGAAGAATGAAATTATGTCATTTGCTGATAAATGGATAGAACTGGAGACGATCCTACTGAGATAAGCCAATCCCCAAAAAACAAAGCCTGAATGTTCCCTCTGACCTACAGATACTAACACACATTACAGAAGCAGGGGGAGAATAGAAGTTCATTGGATTAAAGGTGAATAAAGGGAAAGGAGGGGAAATGGGAATAAGAAAGATAGTAGAATGAATCAGAGATAACTTTCCTATGTTCACATAGGAATACACAGCTATTTGTAACTCCACATCATGGACAACCACAAGAAGTTACATTCCATGTATATATACTCAAAATATACTCTATTGTCATGTATATCTGACAAGAACAATTTTTTTTTAAAAGCACACAATTTTTTTTTCTCCTTAAAATTAGTATAGTAATCAAATTCAGCTTATGAGAGCTAGAGAATTGAATTCAACATCCTCACCCTAATGTACAGGTGTAGTCAGGCACAGTGACACTAGCCTACATTCCCATCAACTCAGGAGACTGAGGCAGGAGGATCACAAGTTCAAGTCCAGCCTCAGCAATTTAGCAAGGCCCTGAGCAACTTAGTGAGACTCTTCCTCAAAATAAAAAAGAAAAAGGGCTGAGGATGTAGCTCATTGATAAAGCAGTGTTGGGTTCAATCCCCTGAACAACAACAACAAAAAAGTGTACAGGTGTAAAATTTTAAAAGCCAGGTGTGATGATATACACCTGTAATCCCAGCTACTCAGGAGGCTAAGGCACCAGCATAGCAACTTTGGGATCAGCCTGGGCAATTTAGCAATACTTTGAATAGCAAAATAAAATAAAATCTAAAACAATGAAAAAAATAAAATAAAAAGAGCTGGTGCTATAGCTCAGTGATAAAGTGCTTGCCTAGTATGTGCAAGACCCTGAGTTTCATCTTCAGTCCTCCTAAAAAAATAATTTTTTAAAAAAAGGAAAGATGTAAAGAAGAAAGATAAAAAAGGAAGAGGCCTGGTGTGGTGGCAAGCGCCCTAATCCCAGTGGCTTGGGAGGCTCAGGCAGGAGGATCTTGAGTTCAAAGCCAGCCTCAGCAACAGCAAGGTGCTAAGCAACTCAGGGAGATTCTGTCTGTAAATAAAATACAAAAGGGCTGGGGATGTAAATAAATAAAAAGGGCTGGGGATATGGCTCAGTGGCAGTGTACCTGAGTTCAATCCTTGGTACACTCCGCCCTCTGCAAAAAAAAAAAAAAAAAAAA